>NW_006159436.1:2866807-2869298 GCF_000334495.1 Tupaia belangeri chinensis | reverse complement strand
GGTTTATTATCTGTTGAAGATGACGTGTATAGTATTCTCAACTGGACTGGTCTGGGAAGTATTTCATGATGGGTGAAGTCTTTTAACAAGCAAAATGAGAAATAGTGATTGACTGTTTTAAAAAATTATAATAATAATAATAATTATTGGGAAATACATGGAAAAGACATTGAATGATAAAGTGGGGAGATTGATGTCTCTGTATTGACTGACATGCATGGCATTCCCTTTTGAAAAAGCAATGGAAGTCAATGTAAAGTTATATGTAATCCAATGTAATATAAAGAAGATTATGATGATAATAAAAAAAATAAAAAATTTAAAAAAGAAAAAAATAATAATTAGCAAAATTAAAAAAAAAAAGAAACTTGGGCTAAGTAGGCAAGGAGTAGCTCCACCAAGAATATGACTTCTTTAGTTAATAAACAGAATAATAGTTTCAGAGGAACAAATAAATATACAAAATGATGTAGAAGAAATCACTGAATATATAGAGAAAAAAAATCCACTCTTACCAGGTGGAATAAAAACCCATCAACTGGACTGGACTCCCACCTGGATAACTATGATTTGAGTCTTAGACCTGGTGGCTTGAAAATCATGCTGGCAAATGTGTGTGCATGCCCAGAATCCTAGGAGGAGAAGAGATTGTGGCATGGCCATTCCCCCGGGGGATGATTTCTCACTTTCCCTCTCACTATCTCTTTCTGGTGAGTGCGTACACCCTGTGGCAAAATCCTTAAAAAAAGAAATCCATCTACTGTGCAAAAGTAATATTACTATAGTTTGAAAATTATAGTAAAAGTTTGGGTCTCCCTCCCTAAACCTTTTTTTTTTTTAAGAATTATTTATTTATTTAATTCCATTTGTTATTCTTATTATTTTTTTAATTTGACCAAGGAGAGACAGAGAGAGAAAGGGAAAGCGTGAATAAAAGCCACCATGTCTAGGACTTGAACCATGTCAGTCATGTGGGAATCTAGTGCCTTTAACCTCTATGCCACCTGCTGGCCCCCTAATTTTGAGGCCATAAGATTACACAAATAATTTTAGCATTTGCCTGGCTCTTTCCTATACAAGTTTATGGACCACTCTGCAGTTTATTTTTTAACTGTGGCTGTAACATTTTTCTCCAAATAAATTTTTTTTTAAATCCAAGAGGTAGAACAAATAAAAGAGGGTGTACATGATTGAAGGGAACCCTAGAGCCCAGAGTTCTGGCCTCTCCCTCACATTCCATGGCCTCTAGCTTACCTCCTCTTTTCCCCTAGGGATTCTCAAAGTAATTTTTAAAAACTATACCTCAAATTATGCTTGGCATCACCCACAATGTCCATCCCAGATTTCCAGAAGGGATGCTGCAGTGAACACCTTCCACAGCTTCTGTGATACAGCTGTGTTGCCCAGGAAGCCGCCTTCCACTCTTAACACTCAAAGGAGTGACCCCAAGAGAAGGCATTCTGCAGACATCCTCCTAGGGAGATCCCTGTGCTCAGAATGAGATGGATGCTGTGGGTAAGTGGAAGTGCAATAGCTCAATGGCTTTTATTTGTAGTTTATTTATTCATTACCTTCATATGAGAGAAATATATATACAGAGAGAGACAGATAACTGAAAATCCAGGCAGACTTTTAAAAATGTTACTATTAGACCTATGTGCTCAATGGAGACAGAGCGAGAAAGTGAGAAAGACTCCCTCCAGGAGCAATGGCCATGCCACAATCTCTTCTCCATTCTCCTCTCAGGATTTCAGGCATCATGCACATACACCCAACGAGTGTTTCAAGCTGCAAATTCGAACCTGAACCCCACAGTCAGCCATGTGGAATCCAGCTACATCAACCACCATGTCACAGGCTGGGTCAAGGGCGGACCTTTATATTTCTAATAAATATTCTTCTCATAGAAAGACCTGCATGAGGATGCTTATAGCACTATTATTCATAGTGGTCTAACACTGAAAGCAAATCTCATCAGCCAATGAATAGGTTAAAAAATGTGATATGTCCAAACGATGCCATGTTATTCAGGAAAACAGATGGCAGATACAGCTGAGACATGGGAAATAAAGACAAGAGACTAGAGACTGCCTCCTGCTTGAGTCCATTGGTGCAAAATGTCCAGGAGTGGCAAATCTACAGTGACAAAACAGATGAGTGGGTGCCTGGGGTACAGGAAAGACGGAATGGAGATCAGCAGTAAATATACACAAGAGATTTTAGGACAAGATGGAATTAATGGTGATGGTTGCACAGTTTGATAAATTACTTTAAAAAATAATGAATCGTTGGGGCCAGCAGTTAGCATAATGGTTATGTTGCTGGACTCCCATGTAGTCGACTGCGGTTCACGTCCCGGACCCGGTAGCTTAAACTCACGCCAGGCGCGTGTGCCCAAGATTCCGAGAGGAGAATGGAGGAGAAGGGATTGCTGCATGGCCATGCCCCCTGGGGGATGATTTCTCGCTTTCTGTCTCTCTCTCTCTGTCTG
>NW_006159436.1:2828349-2866776 GCF_000334495.1 Tupaia belangeri chinensis | reverse complement strand
GCAGCCGCCAAAAAGAAAAAAAAAAAAAAAAAAAAAAAAAAAAAAACTCTTAAAAAAAAGTAATGAATTGTGCACTTGGAATGGATGAAATATGTGATATGTAAAATATGCCTCAACATTTTTATTTGCCAGAGGGTGTATGTACTTACCAGAGAGAGACAGAGAAACAGAGAGAGTAGAAAGTACCTCAGTGGGGTGAGATGACGCCACGACCTCTTCTCCTCCATTTCTCCCTCCTGACAGATTTTGGGCATGCACACAAATGCACCCGCTGTGTTTTTCAAGCCGCTGGGACCAGAATTTGAACTGCAGCTGGCGATGTATCACCCGGCTCCCTCAGCCACTAGGCTATAGGACTGTACCAATACAGCGTTCTGTAAGTTCTAAAATGCCCAAGTTTGTGTTCTGAAAATATTTTTGTGTATGACTCTGCCTCTCGACCTCAGTAAGTCAGCCGGGTAAGCCGCACTACATCCTCATCGGGTTACTGCTGGAGGCTTTACACTTTAGGTGCAGAAGCGTCTGATTCTGTGATGAAACCATACATCTCACGAGACCTACCCAGAAAGCTGTTACGTGTTATCTTTTAAGTTTTTTAAGCAAGTGCCCAGTTTTGACCCACTTGCAAGGTGTTCCTCTTTCCGTCTGTTGGGTTACCACAGATCAGAATTCTTATCATATTCTTTTCTCCTCTAGAACCTCCAGGGGAGGGGAGAGCAGAGAGTCAGCAGCTGTTGAGGCCGCCTCAGAGCGGAATCCTGCTGGTTCCTGCATGCCCCATCACCAAGCGCACAGTAGGTACTCAATGTCTGTAGGGCTGAATGACAGCTGCGACACTTGTAGCCCATTCGGGGAATACTAACGGCCCACTGGAGAGCATGGCTGAGCAGAGCAGCTGGCTAAGCACAGCACCAGCAAGTCAATTTGTGTTTGCAGGGGGGAGTCAATAATTGAAGCAGATCAAAGGCGCATTGCGATAATCAGAAACCCGTGCATCAGGCTCTGGCAAGGAGCTCTACTCCACAGAATGGGGTAAAAAGCATCAGGCATCATTTATTCAGGTCTAACCTGCTCTCCCCACTACTTGGGTTGACTTGACTTTCTGGCTCAGGAGACTTGAAATTTGCAAAGAAAGGATCATACCCCTTTGCTCTCAGCCTGACATCCTGTAAGACAACCTCAAGTGCCATGGAAGCTGTCTTACAGAAACTGGTTCCAGTCTCTCAGGGTGCGGCTTCCCAATGGGGTACTCTTAGCCTCCTCCACTCATTTGTCCTCAAACTAGCGCTGAGCCTGCCTGACACCTCAACAGGCAACTCATCAGCTTCCTGAGAGCAAAATTCTGTAGGCTCCGCCCCACCCAAGTCAGCATGTGCTAAGACTGACTGAAACGTGTGTCCATCGGTGATTCCCGAGTGTCTGTTCCCCTCTGGGTAGGGCCCTCAGCATGCCTGTGTTGTAACCTTAAACACCTTCGGCCTCCCCCAGTGGCTCGATTCACAGATGCTAGAAGCATGGTTAGTATAAAAGAAATAGAGATCAAAGGGATGGATGAATGGATGGAAGGAGGGACAAACAGATGGATAGATAGCTCATGTGCCAATAGTTTCAAATAATCCAGAGAAGTCATTGCAACATTTTGATTTTCCATCCTTGTGTATGTGTGTGTGAGGTTTGTTTTGTTTTGTTTGTTTGTTTGCATATTCCAAATATGGGAGAATTAAGATTTATCCATAAAATAGTACTTAGAAAAACTTGAGAAAGAACAGTTACATTCCACAGCATGGATATGATAGAAATATTTTACAGGTACCATTTATTCGGAATATTTTCCACCTAAGTGTGGTAAAACATAAAACTCATTATGGTTCTAAGAGAGGGACAGAGTACAGAATTTGAGTTTCCCATCCCAATAAATGCAATGAAAACCACTATATTCTGGTTTTGAAGAGCTCATTTGTGCTGGTGGAGTCCCAGATCTGGAGCAGGCTATTCCAGGGCAGAGAAAACAGGGGATTGGAAGGAACTGAGCCTGAGTGGGGCCCAGTGACTTCAAATAGAGCTAAACTGACACTGACGCTCAAGTCCCTGAGCCCTTACACTCTCACCTAATGCCCCTCTCTTTCTTGTTCTCTCTCCCTTCTGCTATAAATACCGAGCTTTATCTCTAATTCAAAAACTGCAGGGATTTCAGACCTAATGCAAAGATGTTTCAAAATGAAGCCGCATGTGGAAACAGAACCAAAATCCAACCTTCCTGCACAGCCTAGAGGTATCCCTGCTGTGAGTCCCAATTGTGTGTGTGTGTGTGTGTGTGTGTGAATTCTGTGTGAATATAAGGAGATTTTAACTCTTGGAGGTTATCATCACCTCAAAAATGTTCCATTAAAAATGTTCTGCATACATGTAATCCAAATGAACACAAATCTAAACAAAACTAAAAGAAGCAAGATTGCATTTCCCAGAAGGAAGATGGCAAACGATTGGCTCTACTGAAATCTCGGCGTGACTTTGTCTACCACAGGAGCAGCGTCAGAAACGTCGGAGGAGCTCCGAAGGCAGATGTGAAGTGAGACTTCTGCCATTCCCAAGAGGAAGACCACAGGGGGCTCCTATAGCTTGGCCTTTAGCTGGAAGCTAATAAAAAGTGGAGAAATAAAACACAATATTGCAGTCAGCGCAAGAGAAACGCTACCCCATTAAATAGGCCAGGAAGTTGATTGCCTGTTTCACAGGCCGCCCAGTTCCCTGCTGAAAACGACGGCAGTTCCAAGTTCCAGATGAAGCGGGCTGTCCTGGTAATGGAAGATTCCGGTAAGTTCAGACCAAGCCTTCATCGGTTTTTATCTACAGGGCGTCAGAAACAGGACTGAGCCTGGAAGCTTTGGTGAGGAGGCATGGGAAGCAGGTTCTCACACTCAGCCTTGCTTACGGGAGGGGCACACCAGTCCCATACAAACAAGAAGGCGTGCTGGGGCGTCAGGACTCAGGTGCCACCACGGCCACTGTCTCCAGCCCTCAGCCCCCAAGTCTTCCAAACGTAGCTAGCTCACTACTCTATTGCTTTGTGATGGGCACGTCATGGCTGTGGCCATGCTGGTTTGGGAATACCACCCTGTTTCCTTTCAGTCCCACACTGTCCCTGTGCCCAGGGACCTTCAGTATCTCATCAACCAATACACTGACAGGAGAATTCCCCATTTTAAAAAATGCATGGATTAGAGGGTCAGGTGCTGGTGCAGTGGAAATGCAATTGGGTCCACACGGGAAGGTCCCGGATTCATGTCCTGGGACCTCTGTGAGCAAAGCACTGAATGTACCTGATGTAGACCAGCTGAGACTGGGGGAGGATCCCAGGGTGAGGACCCTATGGGAAGTACCTCTCTCTCTCTCTTTCTCTGTCTCTGTCTCTGTCTGTCTCTCTCTCTCTCTCTCACTCTGTCCCTCTCTGGTCGAATTTAAATAAGTAAATAAAGCTAAATAAATTCATTCTTTAAAAAAACAAAAAACAAGGACAGTCTTCATGGGTCATGGGTCAAATAACATTAAGCTCCCAGGTCTACCTGAGCATTGCGGGCATGGCCACTCCTCACAGGTGTGCTGGTGGTCCTGGCCAGCTGAGGCTAGGAGGATTGCTGAGTGAAGATCGTGGAGGGTCTCTCCTCTCTCTCTTTCTCTCTCTCTCTCTTTCTCTCTCTCTCTCTCTCTCCCTCCTTCCTTCCCTCCCTCCGCTCTCACTTCCCTTTTGAAGAAAATGGAACTTGAAAAAAAAAAATCCTACCACTCCCGAGTACACTTGCCTTCTGTAGTTTCCTACACACAGCAAGGCTTCCTTGTTTCTCCGTCAAGATGCAAAGTAGACTTGAATAAGCAAGAGTGAGAACTTTCTTAATCCCTAGACAGGGACACGAAACTCTCACCCTCCTCCTAATGCTACCAGCTCCTCCCTCTCCAACCCTGAGAAACAGTGGGTAATGGAGGGAGAGCCAGGTCCTCACTCTCCCTCTCTTGTGGGATATATGACTTATCCCCAGGCCACACAACAGAAATGCTTATGACCAAAGTCTCTTCTGATCCATCCATGCCCAGTCCCTGAAGCAACATGGCCACTGCTTTGGCCCAGTTTTACCATGAAATTGTACCCTCTGTCTCCAGACCCCTAACCCCCACCTCCACCAGGACCCAGGACCTATGCTTTCCCAGAGGAACTTTTTCTTTCTTGACTTCTTGAAGAATTGTTATTTCAGGTTGGGTTGAGACCCCTAAATGCTATATCTGCATACCATATAATAATTGTTACATTGAAACAATTCTTACTTCATATAGAGTCAGTATGAATAGGGACTAGACATCAAATGATGTTATTAGGTGAGATAATAGTGTTGTAGTGGTTAGAAAATTTTAGATACATGCTCATATAGATGAAGATAACTGTTTTTTTTTGGGGGGGGGAGAGGTTTTTGCTATAGGGTACATGCACTCACCCGAAAGACAGAGAGAGAGAGAGAGACAGAAAGTGAGAAATCACCCCCCGCCGGGGGGATGGCCACACCACAATCACTTCTCCTCCATTCTCCTCTCGGGATCTTGGGCACGCACGCACACGCACCCGGCGTGAGTTTGAGTCACCTGAACCTGGACTCAAACCGCGGTTGACTATATGGGAGTCCAGCGATGTAGCCATTACACCATCTGCTGGTCCCCAAGATAACTAAATAATAGGTAGTAAAACATAAATAGTTGAATCTAGATTGAATATATGTATGAGTCTTCAAACAGTTTATAGAAAAATGCATATTATGGAAAGATTAAATGTGAGTTAAAGAAAAATTTTGCACCAAAATTGTACTTTAATTCAATTTCCTACAAACTTTTGGAATTCCCCTTATAAGGGTATCCATTTTATTATGAATTTGACTTTTTCCAAAGTTTAAACATTTTCATAACAAAAATACTGAAATAAGGAAACAATCGAATAAAATACTTCATGTAACTAAAGATAATTTATGTTAACAAAAAACCTTATTATAGAAAGTTTTTCATATCATGGTAAGCTAGTTGTTCAGGAATCTAAATTAATTATAATTTATGTTAACAAAAAACCTTTATTATAGAAAGTTTTTCACATCATGGTAAGCTAGTTGTTCAGGAATCTAAAAGAAAATATCCCCAACAAGTGACAAACAATTGTGTTCCCAGGTCACAATAAGGGGCCAGACTGCAGACAGACTCCTATGTACCGTGTGGAGTGGGTGTGGTTGCACAGACTTTAGAGAGGGCAGTTCAGAGATATTGATTGAAAGCATTTCCCTAGCAATTTCATGGCTAAGGGTTTACCTTAAGCAAACAGAAAACAAAGAGGTTAAGATGTACAGAAAAGGATGCTCAAGGCAGCATTGTTTAAACAAACAAACAAAAAAAATGGCAACCAACCAACTATCCCTCAGTAGGGGTCTGATAAAGCCACATGGTGGGATAATATTCAGCTGTTTGTTTGTTTGTTTGTTCCTTTTAAGAAATGTATCTCAAATAGTTCAATCTGATCATATACTTACCATGTCTCTGAGACCATCAGAAAAAATCTATGCTCTGGGGTCTTCAGTTACCACCAAAATTTTAGCAATGATCAGTCCTTTGTTCTTCTTTGCCTGACCTGTACTATGTCTCTCTCTCTTTTGTTCCTGCTAGATGTTAACCTTTATTTATTTTTTAAAATATTTATTGTAATGTATGATTAATATACAATCGTCTTTATAGGGTACAGAATGATCTTTAAACGTATGGATACTATGCATAATAAACCAATCAAGGATATAAATATATTCAACACCTTCAGAATTTAACATTATATTATGTTGTGAACATTAGAAACCCACTCCACTGGTTATTCTGGAAATATGTACTGAATTTTTTGTCAATGGTGTTCTTTACTATGAAAGGAAAACAGTAAAGGAAAACAAATTGATTAGAAATCAGACAAGAAAAATAGTCTCATAAATTGGGGCCAGCAGATGGTGTGGGGGTTAAGGCACTGGACTACCACATGGCCGACCATGGTTTAAGTCCCAGACGTGGCAGCTTGCTTTCCCACACCCCTGCCCCATATCTCTCTGGTGAGTGCATGCATCCTGTAGCAAATTAAATAATAATAATGATGATGATAAATAAAATTAAATAATTTTTAAATAAAAGTCTAATTAATGAGGATATATTTAAAAAAATATATATATATATACAACATAGCCAATAAGGACGAATTTGTTGGGACCAGCAGGTGGTATGGTGGTTGGGGGGCTGGACACTCCCACATGGCTGAGCCCTGGTGCCTTGCTTTCTCACTTCCCCTCTTTCTCTCTGTCTCTGTGTCTCTGTCAAATTAAAAGTAAATGAATGAACAAATAATTTTTTTTTTAAGAAAAGAACAATTTGTCATTTCCTGTAGAGGACTGTGGGAGATACCGTTTATAGTTAGAGATAGGTAAAATTGTACATAGCAATAGATCCTTAGGAAGAAATAGAAAAAGAAAACTTGTACTCACCCACTGTGAGTTCTTGTAAAACTACAGTACTGTACTGTACATAAAGAAAAAATCCTCAAAAAAAGCAAAGACAAAAACAAAAAGACATTGGAAAGAGATGTTTGCAAGTGAATTTATGGTAAAGTCAGTGATTTGGTGATTTATAGGCTTTACAAAAGTCTTGATATTAGCTTTCTTAAAATTCATTCTAAAGAAAGACTCAGCTACTTATAGCATTTTGGACTTTGCCTGTGATCTAGTTTTGGCAATGAGTGATGATTATAATAATTCTATAAATTGAAACCTTTGGAGACAACTGGCTATCAAACCGTTGGTGGATTTGTACTTAAACCTGCTTGTGTGTAAGATAGTGAAATCTACATTTTCAGCCTTTTAATTGGGAAACGTAATTCTGACATTCAATGTTATTACTGCGATGTGTGAACTTATCTTTTTTCCTAGTTGATTTGAGTACTCTTATCTCTATTTATCTTTCTTTAATTTTCCTGGTATAGTATTATTCCCTTAAGTATTTACTCAAGAGCTGGTTTAGTTTGGGCAATGATTTCAGTATTTGTCCTTCCAATTTGAAGAACAATCTTGCAGGTATAGTACTCTTGGCTGAAAGTGTTTTTCTTTCAGCATTTTAAATGTGTCTTCCCATTCTTTCTTTGCTTACATTGTTTCAGTTGAGAGGTCTTGATGTTAGTTTAATGGAGTAAACTTTGTAAGTAATTTGGTGTTTCTCTCTTGTCCTTTTTTAGAATGTCTTTATTGGAGTAAACTTTGTAAGTAATTTAGTGTTTCTCTCTTGTCCTTTTTTAGAATGTCTTTGTTTTGATTTTCACCAATTTGACTATGACGTGCCTTGAAGAGGATCGTCTTATGTTATAACTATTCAGTGTCCTTTGTATTTCCTGGATGTGGATTTCCACATGCCTCTCTGAATTTGGAAAGTTTTCAACTAATGTATTACAAAAACTATTCTTCTATGCCTTTGTCTTTCTCTTCACCTTTTGGAATATCTATTATGTGGATATTTGGTCATTTAATGGTGTCTAGGATTTCCTGTATGTTGTCCCAATTTTTAATGGTAATTCTTCCTTTTTTTTCTTCAATTTCTCAAACTAAATCAGAGGTTTTTGTCTTCAAGTTCTGAGATTCTTCTGTGTGCTCTAATCTGCTGTTGATAGTTCAAGAGAGTTTTGGGTTTCCTGCATCATATTCTTTATCTCCAGAAATCCTGTTCCTTTTTTAGCGTGTCTCTTTATGGAGTTCCTCTTTCAAGTCATGGAAGGGTTTTCTCATCTCCTGAAATTAGTAGTCTTTTCTTTTGCATCTCCTCAAGTTTTGTTACATTTAATATTCTGAATTCTTTTTCTGACGTTTCTGTGATCTCTTGTGTTTTATCCATTGTTAGTGAGGAGTTAGTATGTTCCCTTGTGGAGGGAGGTTTTTCCTAGCTTTCTCCTAATTCTTAGGACTCTGCTTTGGGTTTTTGGTCATCTGGGGAAATACTCAGTTCTTTCTACTTCTGTGGAGTATGTTTCTGTAGCTGTGTGCTCCTGCCCTTCCCTACAGTGTGAGTTAGCTCTGTGCTAGTTTCCCTCATCTACTGTGGATGGAAGTGTAGAATTCACAGTGAGAGTCTGAGTTCAGGTTTTCAGATGAGAGTTTCTCTCCTTTTACTGCAGAGGGTTGTGGGGAGAGAATTCCTCCAGAGTCTCCTGTCTTCAGGTATTTGATTCGTGTATACCTAAACCTAACTGCTCCCAATGTGGATGGAGGTTGAGCTGGAAAGGTAGAGCGTAATGTGGAAGACAAGAAGAAGGGATTAACTCCTCCTCCCTCACAGGAGGCTGGGTGGGGAGCCTTGAAGAGCTCAGGCTGAGCAGCTTGGGCTTCTCTGATGCTCCTTCTCATTTCTCTCTGGGATTGCAGGAACCAGGTGTTGGTTCTTGAAGGTCAGAGTAAGATTGGAGCAGCCCCTCCTCCACCACAGCAGGCTGGGTGCAGGTCCCTGATGAGCTCACACTGAGTGACTTGGGCCTCCCTGTTGTTCCTCTCTCTTCTGTATCTGAATACTCAGCTGCTAAGATCAAGGACAGAGGTGCCATACAGTGGTGCAGTGGTCAAGTGGGACACTCTGTGAGGTTAACCCACATGGGAGGGTTCTGTGTTCATATCCAGAGATCTCCCTGTACTTGCCAGGCACACGCAGGCCCAGGATCCAGGGCTGGGCTGAGGCAGGGTGGGGACTGGGGTGTTAGGACCCTGTTGAAGATGCTGTCTCCCTGTCTCTGTCTCTCTTGCTCATGGAGGAAATAAAACCTTTTTTTTTTCTTTTTACAAATTAAGGATATATATTTATATTTAAAGAGAAAGCCACAGCTGAAAAAGTCAGGTCAGATATAGACAAGGAGATAGATACAAATAAGGAGAAATTATCAATCTCTTGGGGTTTTATTTGTTGGGTGTTCAGTCTTTGCTTTTCTGGAAAATTTTTCACTGATCATTTATCACTTGGTAATTAGAGGTGAGAAAAAAGTCACAACCCTTCTCACCCAGAGTGAGTGTGCCGTAGAGCCTACCTGTCCCCCAGGGAGAGAGTGGGCAGTCACTGATAGACATCGTTTCCCCACTTAGCCATGGCCAGGGGGACACGTCCACCAGGATGCTTCCAGGGACCGACGCGTTAGCCTTGTTTGCAGTCTCAGGCTTCTCAGAAAGAGGAGTACACACTGTTACAATCCTTCGCTCCAGGCATGCCCGGCTATATTTCTGAGTTTGATTGAAATTGTGCCATCCAGTCTGTCTCTCCACAAACAAATGGAATTTTCTGAGCTGCCAGCATTTGGAGGCGCACAGCTTGCATCTTTTTATGAAGAAAAATAAACACTGTGTATCGTAACAACCAAGTCATGATGGATAAAACATGCTTGTGATCGGGAACCACGAGCTTGTGGCAGGCAGAGGGCGGTTGGACAAGGATAAAGAACAGACCCTAGGAAATGTGTAGGCGCTGATGTGTACGTGCCATCGGGGAGTACACTCATTTGCTCACGTCCCCCTTCCCACCCTATTCCTAAAACGTAAGAGGCACTCAAGGTTCATGCCAGGGTGACAGTTTCTGTCCATGCCAGTTCCTTCTGTGCTTCCAGGCAGGACTCAGAAGACTCAGGGTTGCCCCTTCGTCCAGACCGCCTCAGGTTGCTTTGGGGAATGCAAAGAATCTCAGACCGCGCACATGTGACTTTCCAACTTATCCTTTAGAACAAATTCTTTTTTTTTTCTCCCCCCCACCCCCGCTTTTTTAAAGAAATTTTTCTGTAGGGCATGTGCACTTGCCAGAGAGAGAAAAAGCAAGAAATCACCCCCGAGAGGGTTGGCCGGCTGCAATCCCTTCTCCTCCATTCTGCTCTCGGGATTTTAGGCTCACATCTATAATGCACCTGGCCTAAGTTTTAAGCTGCTGGGTCCGGGACTCAAACAGCGGTTGACTAAGTAGGAGTCCAGCAATGTAACCATCATGCCATCTGCTGCTCCCAGGACAAATGCTTTTCTAATGGGCCTCATAGGCCCAAAGTACTAGAGCAGTGCTTCTCAAAGTATAGTCCTGGAATAGCAGCATCAGCATTTGTCCTGGACCCTGGGGGAACTACAAATGCTGAGGGCCTGCCCCAGACATGCTGCAGGGCCTGGCATCCACTTACAAACTTTCTAGAAGTTTTGCCCAAGTTCTACTTGTGTCTTTTTGGTCAAAACAGTGCCCACGTGATCACTGCTCACTTCAAAGAAGAATGGGGATGTAGCTCTTTAGTTGGGCCCATTAGCATCCCCCCATCCCGCAAGGCAGATGCCAATAAACTGGGGTTCCACCAGTGAGGAAGACAGGAAGGAAGGCCTCTGCCTAGGGAAATAGGAGCACTTGTCACGGTGATTTTGTGTTTCCACTTCATTCTTCCTCTCTCTCATTTTTTTAAAAAATGATAGTGCATGTGCATGCACACAAAGAAGAAAGAGAGCAAGCTGGGGTACCACCTTTCCAGGCTCTCATCACACCACGATCTTCCTTCCCCAACCCTCCAGCTCCTTGGGATCCTGGGCATCTGCACACTTCCTTGTGTGCCTTCAGGCCAACCTGGGAATCCAATCCTGCAGTCCACATGGCCTGCTAGGTCCTTGTGCTACTACTCCCCACAGCGGCTCAGCCCATCCATCTCCTCTCAACCCCTATAGCAGAAGGACTAAGGAGAGCCTGTTCACCACCTAGGCCTCAGGAGTATGGAATGTTCTGGAGTTAGTGGGTTTCCTGCAGGTTCAGTTCGTTCACGGGCAGGAGAAGGAGGGTCCCCCTCTTGTCCTCTCTCTTCTCTCATTTTTGGATAGTAGTCCATTCATCAGCCTCTCACTGCCTGTACAGGAAAGATGCTCCTACCCTAAGGCTAGCTTCCTTCTCCTTACAGGAGCACTTTCCCTATTGGGAAGCCCCCACAGTTCTGTCATTTCTCTCTGGGCTGAGTGGTTGACTGTGTTGCTCCATCTCACATTCTTGAGTTCCACTCTGGCTCATTTGGGGGATATTTGAGGCTCTTGACCAGCTTTGAAGAACAGTTCACAATTGTACTGTACTGCGGCAAATCAGCAAGAACTAAAGCTCAAACGCCCCATAAAGGGAAGTCATACACATCCCTGTGTTCCAATCAACTGGTGATGCATCACAAACTAGTCCAGAATATGGTGGCTTAAATAATAATGTATTCTGGGGCCAGCAGGAGGTGTAGTGGTTAAGAGCACTGGACTCGACATGGCCAACCATTGTTCAAGTCCCAGACCTGGTGGCTTGCTTTCTTTCTCTCTCTCTCTCTCGCATGCATGCTCTGTCCTCTGATCAAATTAAAATAAAACAAATAAATTTAAATAAAATAATTTGAAATAATAGTAATTTATTCTATGGGACCAATGGTGGTTAAGGTGCTAGATTTCCACATGGCCGACCATGGTTCAAGTCTAGGACTTGATAATAAATAAATAAAGTTTAAAGGCTTTGTTTTATGGAATATTCTTGAATATAGAATTGTTCACAAGATTCCTTTCTATTTCAAATATGATAGAAAAATGAACTCTCCATAAAGGTAGAAAATTCACTCAACAATGAATAAAAGCAGCAGTACCCTCTTGAGGTCACTCAATTCAAAAGCAGATTCTGGAAAAATTCTTAAAATATTTGTGACAAATATTTACTGAGCTGCCATATTTTCAGTGTGTTTTACAAAATACGTCGTTAAAGTCTCTACCCATAGGGGTATACTCCAAGAGCAGAAACATAATAGGTGGAGTTATTTTAGAAAGCAGACTATCCAAGACTAGATGGTGGTGTGGTGGTTAAGGCAGCTGGGCCCCACATGGCTGACTGTGAGGTTCACGTCCCAGACCTGGAAGCTTGAAAAATATGTGCAGGGAGCCAGCAAGCAGCATGGTGGTTAAGGCGCTGGCATAGCCAACCACAATTTAAGTCCTAAAACCTGATGGCTTGCTTTCTCACTTTCTTTCTCTCTATGGTGAGCATGCATGCCTTATAGCAAATTTTAAAATAATAATAATAGTAGTAAACTAAATGAGATAATAAATTATTTGAAAAGAGAAAGAAAAAAATAGATATGCTAGGTGCATGTACATGCACGCCCAAAATCCCAAGAGGAGAATGAAGGACAAGAGATTGCTGTGTGGCTATCCCCCAAGAGGGTGAGTAATTTCTCTCTCTTTGCCTCTCTTTAGTGAGCACACACATCCTATAGTAAACTAATAAATAAATAAATAAATAAATAAATAAATAAATAAATAAACTAAATAAAATTTAAAAAGCAGGCTTCCCTAAGAGAGCTGAATAGTGGCACAGCAGTAATTAGCAGTAGAGTGACACTCTATGAGGCTGGCCCACATGGGAAAGTTCCACGTTTGTGTCCAGAGAGCTCCCTGAGTATGCCAGACACATATGTGCCCATGATTCTGGGCTGCCTGAGACTGGGGCAAGATTGTGGCCTTGAAACCCTACTGGGGACTCTCTCTCTGTCTTGCTCATGGAATAAATAAATAAAGTTTAAAAAAAGAAAAAGTAAAAGAAAAGGAAGCAGACAACCCTAGAATATTCCCTCCCCCACATTTTTTCCAGATACTCCAATATCAGTCCAAAGCAATAGGAATTTCTGAGAAAATGTCTTCCTAGTCATTTATGTGTAAGAGATCAAGATCCCCCAAAATCTAGTCTCCAATTTTGCACAAGTTTTCTGCCCATGTAGCCTTTTACAAGAACCATCATTCTTTTTTTTTTTTTTTTGGAGAGGTTTTTGCTATAGGGTGCGTGCGCTCACCAGACAGAGAGAGACAGAGACAGAAAGCGAGAAATCACCCCCCAGGGGGGATGGTCACACCGCAATCCCTTCTCCTCCATTCTCCTCTCGGGATCTTGGGCACGCACGCAAACGCACCCGGCGTGAGTTTTAAGCCACCGGGTCTGGGACGCGAACCACGGTCGACTACGTGGGAGTCCGGCGACATAGCCATTATGCTAACTGCTGGTTCCCAAGAACCATCATTCTTGTCTGTCTGTACACCACATTCAGACCACATTGAGATGACATGTGCAATGTTGCATCAAGACCTTGAAGAGAAGGGCGTTCCCTCAACTCTCTTCTCCCTTTTCTGTGGGCTGGGATGCAGAATCTTGGTAGGAGTTAGAGCAGCCAGCTCAGACCTACAAGAGGGAAACCTGCTATAAATGGCAGCATGTCATAGCCATTGGTGCTGCTTGCTAGTAGTTCATTCTTGCTGTGGCCTGAATATGTTCCATGTCTTGGAAACTTAATCATTAATGCAACAGTGTTAAGAAGCAAGACCTTTAGGAGATAATTAGGTCACAAGAGCTCTGCTCTCATGAATGGATCTATGCTGTTACTGCAGAATGAGTTAATTATCTTGTGAGTGGGTTCCTAACAAAAGGATAAAGTTTGGCCCCCTTTCTCCCTCTCTTGCCCTCTCACACCCTCTTGCCTTCCATTATGAAATGACGCAGCAAGAAATGTCCTTACCACAAGTTAGCACCTTGATGCTAGACTTCCCAGCCTCCAGAAATGTGATAAATATTCTTTCCTGATAAATTACCTGGTCTATAGCATACTATAATAGCAATGCATAAAGTATTAAGAGAGTTCTCCTCTCTCTCTGGGAACACCTGTAAGGAGATTTCTGGCTACTGAATTGTGTGTGTCACTTCCAGGCTGAGCATTTAACTGCTGATATGAGGCCTTTGTCAGGGCCACCAGAAATACTCCAGATAGTGTCTGTTTCATCTACCTGAGTCTCAGACAACAAGCACCCTTTGATGATCCTCAGTGGATAGGCAGCATACAGGGGAAATTAAACTTTGTTGTTTACAGTCACTGAGATTTGGGGGATTGTTTGTTACTGTGGCATGGCCCAGTCTTTCCTGACTAATACACTTAGCAACAAAATAGAAGGGAGGATCTAGGTTCTTTAAAATCACTGCACCACCATCACTCCTATACTGCTCACATTGTACAAGAGGAACGAAGTACCTTTTTTACTAAAGTAATATTATTTGGTGGCTCTTTACTAACCAAATTGTTTCCTCATTAATTTAATCATCTATAAAGGATCAAATGCTAGAAGGCATTCAGGCTTTTGGTGATAAAGTAGGGCACCTAGAGCCAGGAAATGGCATAGTGGTTAAGGTGCTGGACTCCGATGTGGTCGACTGCGATTCGAGTCCTAGACTCAGCAGCTTGAAACTCACCAGGTGCATATGTATGCATGCCAAAATTCCCAAGAGGAGGATGGAGAAAGGATTATCGGTTGGCTATCCCTCATGGGGGCGAGTGTGACTCCTCTCTTTCTGTCGCTGTCTCTCCAGCAAGCACGTGCACCCTATAGAAAAAAATCTGTCCAAAAAAAGGATAAAAAAGAAAAAGAGGAAGAAGAAGGGCACTAGGAAGTGAACTTTAAGTTCTGAGCTTATTTGAATGTCTAAGTTTAGACAAATGGAGCTTAATCCTCTCCCATAGTGCTAGGAGTGCTGGGGTCTTTACCCACCAACTTCTGAGAGTCATTGGTTAAAGGGGATCCTGGAAACATTCTCTTTTTATTTTGGCATTTCCAACCTGAGATATTTACAACATAGAAAGTTGGAAGACAGAGCAAGTCCTGAGGTGAAGCTATCCAGGTGATGGCAATGCTGGAAGTTGAGCCTGTGTGCACTGAGGAAGCAGGAACAAAAGATAAAGCACCAATATCAGATGTCCTTCTAGATGCCCTCCTCTGTCCTGAGCAGAAACTTCTGTGTGCAGGTGTAGACAGGGCATCTTCAATCCAGCAAGCAAGCCATGTCAGAGTAAAGGTCCTGCATGGCCCAGACCCTGCTTACCTCTCCAGCTTCCTTGTTCACTCCTTACGTATTCTGCATTAACAAGGCTGAGCACCTGTATCTTCTCCAAAATCCATGCCTATCATTCTCTGTCCTTCTGCATATTCTGTTCCTACCACTCAGAATTCTCGGGCCTTAGAATGTGGCATTCACCCTATAGGTCAGTAGCTTTTCCATAACTTCCTCCAGGAAGGCTTCCTCACTGAAGCTCAGCCAGTGAGATGCCATCCTCTCAGCTCCCTTTGCCCTGGTCTCCCAGAGTCTATGCCAGCCTGTCTGGCCATAGTTCATTAGTGCTTGTGCCCTCATCTGCTAGACCAATGAGTGGCCCAGGATTAAGGCTTGCTCAGCAGATGAAGCCAGCAGGTCTAAACACAAATGCCAAGAGTATGCAAGTCCCATCCTCATATGTCCCTTCTCCCATGTCCACACAACAGTTGCTCTGAACCAACTGTTTTCAAGTATCTAAATCACTGATTTGCCACTTTTAAGACTCTTTCATAAAAAGGAAGTCACTGGACTATAGTTACTATATGAGCTATGAGCAAAAGAGGAGAGGAATCTGGTTCATATTGCCAGGTTCAGGTAATAATAGGGAAATCACCACCTACCCATCTACCCACCCTAGCCAGAGCTGACCCATCTCTCTCTTCCTGTACGGTGCTCTTGTTTCTCACAGTGGGTGCCTCCTCCCATCCTTCTGCCCTAGGAGCTTCCTATGAAAGCACCACTTTTCGTAAAGTGATAATCACTGATTACGGCCTTCCAGTTATAAGCAAATAAAAAGGAAACCCAGGCAAAGTAGCAAAAGTGAAAGAAGTAAAAGAATACAATTCTTACCAAGAGGCCAAAGGATTCCCTAGAGCATCCCAGGTAGCTCTTTGCTATGATTTGAATGATGGGGTCCCCTCTGAAATTCATGCTGAAGCTTAATGCCCAAGGCAACAGTATGAAGAGGTGTGTCCTTTGGGAGCTAATGGAATTGGCACCTTGTGAAAGGGCTCTAGGAAGTGCTCTTGCCTTTCTGTCCCTTCCTTCATGTGAGGACAGTGTTTCTCCCCTCTCGGAGGTGCCATCGTGGAAGCAGATAACAGCACCACACACCAAATTTACCAGTGCCTTGACCTTGGACTTCCCAGCCTCCAGAACCAGGAGATTTCATTTTCTATTGTTTATAAATTACCCAGTCTGTGGTATTTTGTTATAACAGCACAAGAAGATGAAGACACCCTTTATCTGGAGTCTAAATTCCAAAAGCAGACCTGCACTGTTCTGGCAAGAAAGGTTTAATCTACCTCTGTTACCTATTTACAACATAAAATGGAAAACCCAACATCCAGGGTCCCCAATGGCTAGACTACATCAGAGCCTCATCTACAAATAAAACAACCATTTTCTGAAGAGAAATGAATCTCTGTTCCCAAAGGGGACCAAAAAAAAAGAGTCACAACTGTATTCTTTCTCCTACACATTCCTACAACTTTCATTTGCATATTTTTTTTTTCTCATTTAAAGCAAGGTTAGAATTAGTTGGGTGGAAATTTGTAGCATTTGTTCTCTAGTAAAAAAAAATGTGGGAAACTAAAATATAGTCATGGTTTTCCACCAGCCTTGTAGTCTAGTGGTTAGGGGAACTGGATCCTGCATGGCTGATTACAGTTCAAATCTTGGCCCCAGCCACTTGAAAAACACACCAGATGCATGTGTGTGCATGGAGAGATGGAGGAGAGGGGATTGCTGCAGGACCATGCCCCATTAGAGATGTTTTCTCTCTCTCTCCTCTTTCTCTCTCTCTGATGAGGTACACATTCTCTAGCAATTAAAAAGAAGGAGAGAAAAGACTAAATAGGGAAGTATTTCATTAATACTTAGTAGGCATTATGCACTATAATAGTTGTTTTCATTCATTATCTGATCAGTACCCACAATCTTCTGAGGTAAATATCACCTTATTATACAGATGAGATTATTGAAAATCAAAGAGGTTTAGCAATTTGTCCAAGATCCACAGCAGAGGTAGGAAATCCCAATACGATGACTTTTCCATCACTTTAACATGGCCAGCCTTCTACTCCTCTGTAATGCAAAGTCCATCTGTTGTGGAGAGACCCCACCTTCCCTCCCACCAACTCATCCATGTTGAGCCTGACTCCTGGCATGCAGGAGCTTTTCTATCTGTTTGACAAACTGCAGGAGAGAAAACTTCTCCAGGCACAGTTAGAGCTGCAAAGCCTTGCAGAATGAGAGGTTTAAAATTTACCTTTTTTGAATGACCTCCAACTCAGAGAGAAACAAATAAAAACAAGAATGCCTCCGCTGTGGTCTATTGGAATATCTGGACACTTTTCGCAGCATGTGACATCATTTTCCTTCCAGACTTCCATGTTAAAAATAGCCCAACAACCCTTTGAACCATTGTCTTCCCAAAACATAATGTGGATTGTAGGTGTATTTTCCACTTTGAAGAGATGTTCTGTGACATGAGACATGCTGGCAAGCTGTTCCACAGCCCAGTTGATGTTCACCAGGATCCAGAGACTTGAACTTACACTAAACACACACACACACACACACACACACACACACACACTGCCTTACGTGGTGCAGCCATTCCAAACTCTGCAAAGTCTTCTGTTTTCTCTCTCTTGGTTAAGTAGATCAGAAAAATGCCTGATCAAGCAGAATTTTTATTAAGTTTATTTATTTTTTCCAAGAGAGGGAAAAAGAGAGAGAAAGACACAAAAAAGAGAGAGCAGTCCCAACAGGGTCCTGATACCACCATCTACTCCTAGCCCCAGCCAGTCCTGACCACAGGCACCCACATACACAGGGAAGTCTCCAGACACAAACCCAGAACCGTCTCATGTGGGTCAGTCTCACACAGTGTCTCGTTTTACTGCAAGGTCACCATCTGGCCCCTCAGGTAGAATGTTTAAGAAGTTGCCATCTTAAATTTTCTAACTGCTTTTCTGTCTAGGTAGATTCAGCACATTCTGGTAAGAAAAAGTCAGAGAAGTGACCTTTTTGTTCTATAAAGGAGAGGTGAGTAGGAGTCCTCCACCCTGAAGCCCTAATAAGGGCTTTCCCTTCTAATGCCACTTTGTATACAGGGCAAGTTTTTGGGGGAAGAAGTGAGGATATTTGTTGTGGAGCCAAAACATCTCCTGGGAGCCCAGGGATGGGAGCTGACCTGTTTCTTGGAGGTTCAAGCTGTTAGATAGAGGCTCTCAATGTGATGGGAACATTCTGGCCAAAGGCAGCTGCCCTCCCCATAACATTCTCTTGTGGAAAAACAGACTCGGAGGGACGAAAACGTAGCACTCTGGAGAGAAAAGAGAACCCTTTAATGTGTAGGCAGGCATGGGGTAGTTAATACCCACCCCACTCCCTCCACCCCCACCCCTTGCCACCACCCCATGGAAGTCAAGCACAGTCTTTTATCAGGGTGTTTGGGGAGGAGCAGTTTTCAGTGGGCTAAGGGTATCCTCTTAGGGAGAAGAAGCCTATTAAGAAGAAGCCCATTAGGGGGACCAGCAGTTGCGTAATGGTTATGTCGCTGGACTCCCACGTATTCGACCATGGTTTGCGTCCCAGTCGTGGTGGCTTAAAACTCAATGCCGGGCGCGTGTGCGTGTGTGCCCAAGATCCCAAGAGGAGAATGGAGGAGAAGGGATTGCAGCATGGCCATCGCCCCTGGGGGGTGATTTCTTGCTTTCTATCTCTCTGTCTGTCTCTGTCTGTCTGGCAAGCGCACACACCCTATAGCAAAAGCATATTCTGTTCCTACCACTCAGAATTCTCGGGCCTTAGAATGTGGCATTCACCCTATAGGTCAGTAGCTTTTCCATAACTTCCTCCAGGAAGGCTTCCTCACTGAAGCTCAGCCAGTGAGATGCCATCCTCTCAGCTCCCTTTGCCCTGGTCTCCCAGAGTCTATGCCAGCCTGTCTGGCCATAGTTCATTAGTGCTTGTGCCCTCATCTGCTAGACCAATGAGTGGCCCAGGATTAAGGCTTGCTCAGCAGATGAAGCCAGCAGGTCTAAACACAAATGCCAAGAGTATGCAAGTCCCATCCTCATATGTCCCTTCTCCCATGTCCACACAACAGTTGCTCTGAACCAACTGTTTTCAAGTATCTAAATCACTGATTTGCCACTTTTAAGACTCTTTCATAAAAAGGAAGTCACTGGACTATAGTTACTATATGAGCTATGAGCAAAAGAGGAGAGGAATCTGGTTCATATTGCCAGGTTCAGGTAATAATAGGGAAATCACCACCTACCCATCTACCCACCCTAGCCAGAGCTGACCCATCTCTCTCTTCCTGTACGGTGCTCTTGTTTCTCACAGTGGGTGCCTCCTCCCATCCTTCTGCCCTAGGAGCTTCCTATGAAAGCACCACTTTTCGTAAAGTGATAATCACTGATTACGGCCTTCCAGTTATAAGCAAATAAAAAGGAAACCCAGGCAAAGTAGCAAAAGTGAAAGAAGTAAAAGAATACAATTCTTACCAAGAGGCCAAAGGATTCCCTAGAGCATCCCAGGTAGCTCTTTGCTATGATTTGAATGATGGGGTCCCCTCTGAAATTCATGCTGAAGCTTAATGCCCAAGGCAACAGTATGAAGAGGTGTGTCCTTTGGGAGCTAATGGAATTGGCACCTTGTGAAAGGGCTCTAGGAAGTGCTCTTGCCTTTCTGTCCCTTCCTTCATGTGAGGACAGTGTTTCTCCCCTCTCGGAGGTGCCATCGTGGAAGCAGATAACAGCACCACACACCAAATTTACCAGTGCCTTGACCTTGGACTTCCCAGCCTCCAGAACCAGGAGATTTCATTTTCTATTGTTTATAAATTACCCAGTCTGTGGTATTTTGTTATAACAGCACAAGAAGATGAAGACACCCTTTATCTGGAGTCTAAATTCCAAAAGCAGACCTGCACTGTTCTGGCAAGAAAGGTTTAATCTACCTCTGTTACCTATTTACAACATAAAATGGAAAACCCAACATCCAGGGTCCCCAATGGCTAGACTACATCAGAGCCTCATCTACAAATAAAACAACCATTTTCTGAAGAGAAATGAATCTCTGTTCCCAAAGGGGACCAAAAAAAAAGAGTCACAACTGTATTCTTTCTCCTACACATTCCTACAACTTTCATTTGCATATTTTTTTTTTTCTCATTTAAAGCAAGGTTAGAATTAGTTGGGTGGAAATTTGTAGCATTTGTTCTCTAGTAAAAAAAAATGTGGGAAACTAAAATATAGTCATGGTTTTCCACCAGCCTTGTAGTCTAGTGGTTAGGGGAACTGGATCCTGCATGGCTGATTACAGTTCAAATCTTGGCCCCAGCCACTTGAAAAACACACCAGATGCATGTGTGTGCATGGAGAGATGGAGGAGAGGGGATTGCTGCAGGACCATGCCCCATTAGAGATGTTTTCTCTCTCTCTCCTCTTTCTCTCTCTCTGATGAGGTACACATTCTCTAGCAATTAAAAAGAAGGAGAGAAAAGACTAAATAGGGAAGTATTTCATTAATACTTAGTAGGCATTATGCACTATAATAGTTGTTTTCATTCATTATCTGATCAGTACCCACAATCTTCTGAGGTAAATATCACCTTATTATACAGATGAGATTATTGAAAATCAAAGAGGTTTAGCAATTTGTCCAAGATCCACAGCAGAGGTAGGAAATCCCAATACGATGACTTTTCCATCACTTTAACATGGCCAGCCTTCTACTCCTCTGTAATGCAAAGTCCATCTGTTGTGGAGAGACCCCACCTTCCCTCCCACCAACTCATCCATGTTGAGCCTGACTCCTGGCATGCAGGAGCTTTTCTATCTGTTTGACAAACTGCAGGAGAGAAAACTTCTCCAGGCACAGTTAGAGCTGCAAAGCCTTGCAGAATGAGAGGTTTAAAATTTACCTTTTTTGAATGACCTCCAACTCAGAGAGAAACAAATAAAAACAAGAATGCCTCCGCTGTGGTCTATTGGAATATCTGGACACTTTTCGCAGCATGTGACATCATTTTCCTTCCAGACTTCCATGTTAAAAATAGCCCAACAACCCTTTGAACCATTGTCTTCCCAAAACATAATGTGGATTGTAGGTGTATTTTCCACTTTGAAGAGATGTTCTGTGACATGAGACATGCTGGCAAGCTGTTCCACAGCCCAGTTGATGTTCACCAGGATCCAGAGACTTGAACTTACACTAAACACACACACACACACACACACACACACACACACACACTGCCTTACGTGGTGCAGCCATTCCAAACTCTGCAAAGTCTTCTGTTTTCTCTCTCTTGGTTAAGTAGATCAGAAAAATGCCTGATCAAGCAGAATTTTTATTAAGTTTATTTATTTTTTCCAAGAGAGGGAAAAAGAGAGAGAAAGACACAAAAAAGAGAGAGCAGTCCCAACAGGGTCCTGACACCACCATCTACTCCTAGCCCCAGCCAGTCCTGACCACAGGCACCCACATACACAGGGAAGTCTCCAGACACAAACCCAGAACCGTCTCATGTGGGTCAGTCTCACACAGTGTCTCGTTTTACTGCAAGGTCACCATCTGGCCCCTCAGGTAGAATGTTTAAGAAGTTGCCATCTTAAATTTTCTAACTGCTTTTCTGTCTAGGTAGATTCAGCACATTCTGGTAAGAAAAAGTCAGAGAAGTGACCTTTTTGTTCTATAAAGGAGAGGTGAGTAGGAGTCCTCCACCCTGAAGCCCTAATAAGGGCTTTCCCTTCTAATGCCACTTTGTATACAGGGCAAGTTTTTGGGGGAAGAAGTGAGGATATTTGTTGTGGAGCCAAAACATCTCCTGGGAGCCCAGGGATGGGAGCTGACCTGTTTCTTGGAGGTTCAAGCTGTTAGATAGAGGCTCTCAATGTGATGGGAACATTCTGGCCAAAGGCAGCTGCCCTCCCCATAACATTCTCTTGTGGAAAAACAGACTCGGAGGGACGAAAACGTAGCACTCTGGAGAGAAAAGAGAACCCTTTAATGTGTAGGCAGGCATGGGGTAGTTAATACCCACCCCACTCCCTCCACCCCCACCCCCTGCTGCCACAACCCCATGGAAGTCAAGCACAGTCTTTTATCAGGGTGTTTGGGGAGGAGCAGTTTTCAGTGGGCTAAGGGTATCCTCTTAGGGAGAAGAAGCCTATTAAGAAGAAGCCCATTAGGGGGACCAGCAGTTGCGTAATGGTTATGTCGCTGGACTCCCACGTATTCGACCATGGTTTGCGTCCCAGTCGTGGTGGCTTAAAACTCAATGCCGGGCGCGTGTGCGTGTGTGCCCAAGATCCCAAGAGGAGAATGGAGGAGAAGGGATTGCAGCATGGCCATCGCCCCTGGGGGGTGATTTCTTGCTTTCTATCTCTCTGTCTGTCTCTGTCTGTCTGGCAAGCGCACACACCCTATAGCAAAAACCAAAAAAAAAAAAAAAAGTCCATTAGGAAGATTTAGCCCAGAGCAGAGTTTGTTCTCAGGAAGAAAGGGTCAGACAGGTGGGGTATCTGGCTTCTCAAGGTGTCAGATTGCTTTTATCACTTCAGAGGGGGAGAGGCAGAGGCAGTGAATTTGCAGAGGCCTGGGAAATGTTGGCAATTGCTGGCCTTGGGCCGTTGTAAGTTCCAGGCCCATCACATCAATTCAAATTGGCAATAACCAAGAGGCCCAGCCCACCATCAAGCAGTATAGTGATGGTGGGGACTTCAAAAAGTTCATAGAAAAACTGAAGCACAAGTTCACTCTGGTACAAAAAAATTTAAAATCCATACATAGTTTCGTCATTGTACACATTTCCCATGAACTTTCTGAAGACCTCCTCATACATTCGAGTGAGACACAGGAGAATCATCTCAAGCCCAGATACCTTTAGAGGACCCCCACCCTGGGCTCCCTGAAATTCACATAATTTCTTCCCATAGGGCCCATGGGTCCAGAGAACTTAGTTTGCCAGTAATTTCATATGACCAAATTTGATCAAATCACCCTGGAAATTCCACCTAACAGTTAAAAGTTAAGGTGACCAAAATCATTCCAACAAAATGCTATGTTAAATGGATTCAGAAATAAGGAAAGAATAATGAGTGGCCAAAAGTGCTATGAAGTCATGCAATTCTCTCCTAAGAACTACCACATATTGTAAGTAGTGCCCTACAAAGATGGAGAGCAAAGCTGGCCAAGCCATTTGAGCCCCGCTGTGTCGGGCAAGTGCCTAGTCCACCTGGCTGTCAAGAAAGACAGTACTGAGCTGCGAATGCTGTCATCTATTATGCTTTTATCTTTTTCCCCAAAAAATCTTAAACCAAACTGTTACTTCACATTGCATATTAACTGCATAGAAAGCCTTAAAATTCAACTTGCTCTTAAAAATGTGACTTGTTTTTAATAAGAAAGGTGTAATTTGCTTATTTTTCATATTCTCATAACCCCAATGGGACTTAAATTAAACTTTCCATACACTCACCAAAAAAGAAAAAGGTTCACCTTGAAGCTGAAGCCAAACACAAACATTTTTAATGCAAGCAATATGAAAGGTGGTTATTTTTGTTTGTTATAGCAGTCACATCTCCGTTTCATTAGCAATATATTGAACTCATCTCATGACAGCTTGTCAGCTGGCATTGAGCTGTTTCTCTCCCCTTCTTTTTCTCCAGTTCCCATTCTCCCTGTTCTAGTTTTTTATTGCGGCCTTAGAAATGACTACGAATTGATAAGATTAAAACACAAGTTTCCTATCTCACAGTTCCTCAAAGGCAGATAGCATGGCATAGGCTCAAGGCTGACACTAAGGTGATAGGACTACACGCCTTCTGGGACTTAGGATAAACTCACTTTCAACTTCATCCAAGTTGCTGACGGAAGTTACTTCCATGTAAGACTAATGCCGGCTTCCTTCCTGGCAGTTGGCAGGGCTATTGGCTCCTAATCTTCAACTGCATTCTGTGGCTCCTCCTCCCTTCACAATCTCTCTTTCTACCTCATCTTTCCAAGTGATTCTTCTGCACATAAGGTTCAGTGGGATTATACTGGGTTTACCTCAACTGGACAGTCCAAGATAATCTACGTTAAGGTCATCTGATTGGTAATCTTGATTCCATTGGCAAAACCCCTGAAGGAATAACCAGGTATAGGAATCATGGGAGACATCTTTAGAACTTTGTCACTCTCCTCTCCCTAGCATTTATTAGCTTAGTTTTTAGTTTAATTTTCTTTTCTGCATAGGCAGATTTCCACATCATCTCAGCACACATTTTCACTGCCCCTATACTCTTCTGATTTGAGGGGTATCTGAATGGTAGCAACTCTACCATCCAAAACACTCAACTTGTAATCCAACAGCATGAGCTTGAGTCTTGGCTCTGGTGAGTACATCTGGATGGCTGACTGAACCAGAGGCTCAGTCTCCTCAGCTGTAAACTGGAGATGATACCGTATCACTTAGAGAGTTGTCATGAACTAATATATTAGGTTGTTCAGAAAGTCGTGACCTATTTTTCTATGTTTTCCTATGTAAAAATTGAGTCATGACTTTCCCAACCACTCAATATTTGAAAATGCTTCGTAACTCTAAACTGCTTTGCACATGTGTGTACACATGCACATACAAGTTAGATTTTGCTCAGACATCACCTCTCTATGAAGTCTTCTCCAACTCCTCCAGGCAGAACTGGATGTCCCCTTTCAGCTCGGTGGTTCAGAGCCTAGGGATGCATGCCACTAAAATAAAACGTGTTTGATTCTACTGTAATTGCTTATTCATCATATAAGACCTGTCTCCCCTTCAGGAAAGGGGCCTTGTCCTATTCACTGCCATCTCCACAGTCCTGAGCGTAGCTCCATCAGAAAGTGGGCACACAGCAATTGTGTGTGTGTGTGTGTGTGTGTGTGTGTGTGTGTGTGTGTGGTGTAAGCTTCAGAATTTTCTCGGGCTCTTGGGCACGCACGCACACACGCCCAGCATGAGTTTTAAGCCACCGGGTCCAGGAAGTGAACCACAGTCGACTACATGGGAGTTCAGCTACATAGCCATTACGCTAACTGCTGGTCCCAGAATTTTATTTTCTTTAAGAAAGTTGGTATTTTTCTTAGGCCATCATCTCTTTAGTTTCACTGAGTTACAGATCATGAGTGGAAGTGCAGAGAACATACAGACTCAGGGCCTCTACTGATGTTCTTAGCGCTATGAACGGATTTTGACATAAACACTGTATCATATGCAATCACTTCTTTGTAAATAATTTTTCATAAAGCCATCAGACCTGTTAACATTATTTTTCACCTCTTGATGTTATTTTTTGCCTGAGTATATGACAGGAAGGTGTGTAAGTCAATATATAAATCTAATAACCTGCGCTGGCATTGTTAATCTAGAAGAAAGTGGCGGAGCAGAGAACAGAAAGGGTGAGGACATTTGGTCTGTATTTTCCAGTGGGGCTGGATCATTTGAAATAATAAAGCTGTTCATTAGCAGAACTTCCCAAGTTAGTGTAAATTTTATGCTATTTTATAAAACATAGCGACAATGAACTTAACTGCATTTCTCTCTATCTCTCTCTCTCTCTTCATTATTTGCTTTAAGACAAAAATCCTGAGGGATTTCCAGTTCCAGGGAACAATAAAACACGCGTGCATTTAGCAATCAGGATGACTTAGCTCATGGTAGCTGACACATGTGTAATTACAATTTGCATTCCGGTTACTTAAACTGAGATATTCTCTCTCTTTTTTTTTTTTAAGAATTATTTTATTTAACTTTATTATTTATTTATTTATTTATCTTTAATTTGACCAGAGAGGGACAGAGCAAGAGAGAGAAAGAGGGAAAATGAAAAAGCAAGCTGCAAGGTCTGGGACCCGAACTGCGGTCCAGCCATGTGGGAGTCCAGCATCCTTTACCACACCACCTGCTGGCCCCTAAAGTGAGATCTTTTTAATCAGGTTGTACATACTGAAAGTAGAAAGTCTCTTTCCCCAAGAGATAGGAAGAGACTCTTTAGAGAATGGCCTCACTGAACTGGTAAGTTAGCTTTCCCCAGATTCTGGTGGTTTCCCCGTTCTTCCATAATTCCTCAGTGCCCTGGCCATTTTCTGGTAAGCCATGGTCTTCCAGTTGCCTTTTCTTTTCCCCCAAAGTTCAGCAAGTTTTTCTTTGTTTTTTGATACATTGGCAGATGCCTTTGGTTCCGCCTGCCCACTGAATACAAGATGCCATCTTGGGATTACACAGGGATTCGTTCAGGTATCAAACAGTCGGAGCTTCTTCCTGCCTTTTCCCCCCTTTTGCTGGAAAAGGGCAGGAGGTACCAACTGTTTTGCAGTTACATTCTGAAGAGATTGATGAGTATTTCCTTCAAAATAGAAGTGTGGGCACCAGCCGTTAGCATAATGGTTATGTCGCTGGACTCCCATGTAGTCGACCGTGGTTTGCGTTCCAGACCCGGTGGCTTAAACTCACGCTGGGCACGTGAGCTTATGTGCCCAAGATCCTGAAAGGAGAATGGAGGAGAAGGGATTGCGGTGTGGCCATCCCCCCTGGGGGGTGATTTCTGAAGAAGAAGAAGAAGAAGAAGAAGAAGAAGAAGAAGAAGAAGAAGAAGAAGAAGAAGAAGAAGAAGAAGAAGAAGAAGAAGAAGAAGAAGAAGAAGAAGAAGAAGAAGAAGAAGAAGAAGAAGAAGAAGAAGAAGAAGAAGAAGAAGAAGAAGAAGAAGAAGAAGAAGAAGAAGAAGAAGAAGAAGAAGAAGAAGAAAAGAAAGAAGTGTGCAGCATTGTCTATTATGGTTCTCCAATTACAGAACGGTTCCTCTGGAGGCAACACCCTGCAGCAGTTAGAATTTCCTCTGACATGAGGATAATGGTTGAGAAAAGCCAGGTAATGTTTGGAATCGGGTGAGTACTGAAGGTCTCCCGTTGAATGTTGCCTCAGTACCTCAAAAACATCTTTGACTGCTTGACCCAGCCTTTCCTGCTCAACACAAGGCATGCTTCTTTAATACTTTGCTGACTCTGTCCATCAGAGCCCAGTCTAGCATCCACTTGTACAAGGTAGAAATAAACTTCTCTTCCACCACAGCACCCACCTGGATCTCTCAGCATGTGGCAAATGTTGCTGAAGAAAAGACCAGCCCCTCTCATCAATGTCCCGGTGTCAGCCTCTGATGGGGTGCTTGGGCACCCTGCCAGAGGATCATACATCAAGAATACAGGCTATGAGGGACCAGCAGTTAGCGTAATGACTATGTCGCTGGACTACCATGTAGTTGACCGCGGTTTGAGTCCGGGACCTGGAGGCCTAAACTCACACTGTGCGCGTGTGCGTGCGTGCCCAAGATCCCAAGAGGAGAATGGAGGAGAAGGATTGCGGCGTGGACATCCCCCCAGGGGGGTGATTTTTCGCTTTCTGTCTCTCTGTCTCTCTCTTTCTGGTGAGTGCACACGCCCTATAGCAAAAACCTCCCCGCCCCCCCAAAAAAAGAAGAACACAGGCTATGAAGATCTCAAAGGAAACCAGAATGTTCTCTACGAGGTATACAAAGTTAGTTCTTGGCATCCCTGGGCCCCCCTTCTGTCAGTAACACACATGTACCTATATCCCATATACCGTCCTGCTACTCCCTACATATTTCCAAGCTCAATTAAAAGGTGTATTTTCAAGCCCAAACAAAAAAAACCAATGAGCAGAAAGTTTTATTTCTCTTTATTCCTTCTGCCCCCATCTACGACCCATCATCAAATCTTATTTTCACCTCCAAAACACTCCTCAAATCCCAAACTTAGGAGACATCAACTTTTTTTTTTTTTGAAAGGTTTTTTTGTTTTGTTTTGTTTTTTGCTATAGGGCATGTACGCTCGCCAGAAAGACAGAGACAGCAGCGACATAACCATAACAGAGGGTTACATTGCTGGACTCCCATGTGGTCAACCACAGTTCGAGTCCCGGGCCAGGTAGCCTCACACTCATACCAGGTGTGTGTGCATGTGTGCATGCCTAAAATTCTGAGAGGAGACTGGAGGAGAAGGGATTGCAGCATGGCCATCATGTGATTTCTCACGTTCTGTCTCTCTGTCTCTTCCTGTCTCTCTAGTGAGCGCACACACCCTATAGCAAAAATCTCTGAAAAACAAACAAATAAAACGAAGAACTCCAAACAGAAGGAAACACACAGAAGCAGAACTTTTCTGCCTCAGCCAGGAGGGAGCAGTTTGACTCCTTACCGGCTGAGCCTCCTCCCTCCAGCTCCTTCAGCGTGTGTGTGTGTGTGTGTGTGTGTGTGTGTGTGTGTGTCTGTGTGTCTGTGCACAGGAGATACGGTAGAAACTTTCAGGTCAGACAAAAAATATTATGAAACAACACGACAATTTGTTCAAATAAGTTGGTGAATGAGAAAATGTTTTCTATAGACAGGCAATTTTTCTCAGGGAAAGTGGCCAAAATCACTTTAATGGAAGGAATACACATGCCTTCCAGATTCCTGCTTGGGTAGTTTGGAGCAAGAAATCAGTCCTGGTGGTGGCAAGATGTGTTTGTCGTTAGGTCCTTTAGGCTCGGGATGTAGCGAGCTCCTCGCAGAACTGAAGTCGGTGCCTTCTCCCAGCCACTTCCTATTCACAGATCTTTCTACTCCACTCTGGATTCAGTCAGCTTCCTTGGATGGAGGAAGATTCTGAGGACACAAGAGAATATGGGGGACCTGGGGTTTCCTCACTCTGGGCAAGTGGTGGCACAGCTCCAAGACAGGAGAGTGGGGGCACCAGGCGGGGGGTTTAGGGGTACGGGAAGAAGGACGGGCGTACAAACTGAGGTAGCATTCCTATGGGCTGCCCTTAGGCCATGCAGGAAAGCAGTGCCCGTTATGCAGCCTCAGGAAGTGGGTGAGACAAACCAAGCTCAATTCTTATGTGTCTCCTCTTCCTCCTTATTAAACTCAAGCACACACTGTTTGTATTAGCCTATGATGGTGCTGCTAAACAGAATTGAGACTGGGTGATTTACAAAAGAGAGAGAGAGAGAGCTTTATTTGACTCACAATTCTAGTGGCTGGAAAAGTCCAGTGTGGTGTTAGCGTCTGGCTGGTCTCTGGGGCTGCATCACAATATGGTGGAGAGAAGCAGGCACGTCAGCAACCAGAGAGAGAGAGAGAGAGAGAGAAAGGGAGAAGAGAGGGAGAGAGAGGGAGAGAGAGAGGGAGAGAGAGGGAGAAAGGGAGAGAGAAAGAGAGAGAGAGGGAGAGAGAGGGAAAGAAAGAGAGAAAGAAAAATACAGAACAGTTTGGTCTCAAAGATCCTATTGGAATATGATCCAAAATAAATTTCAATTTAATAGGGATGAATGAGACAAAGATGGCTTTTTGGCAGCTGCTCTGACATGCTTTACCACAGACTGGCAGATTTGTATTTTTCAATTTGAGAAGTGAGGGTAAAATGGTTTAAAACAAATGCAGACACACTGAAAATCTTCACCTTTTCCTCTCCACTCTAGTTACACAAACAGGGAAAATGACAAGAAATCTGCTTGGACCACTGTCGATTCAACCTTCTAGAACGATCTTATGTCTCCTCAAAATTTAAATGGTCTTTAAAAAAAAAATTCCTATCATAAATTACTATAATATCCACTTGCTTAAATTTTCTTTCTAAAATTTTTATTTCATCCCCAAAATGTCAGGCTCACAGTGATTTAGTTTTCATAAATTTTCCAGTAGTTAAATCTATAAGACTAAGTCTGCACTAAGCATTTAGCAATTAAATATTTTAAGTAGTATAATTATACATAAAAGCTGTATGATAGAATGATTATCCATAGTTGCTATATTCATTCTAGAAGTTTCCAATGAGTGCCTTTTATGCATGTATGCTATTCTTAAAAAAAAAAATCTGTGTGGATTATCATCTTAATCAATTTAAATTCTTCTTCTAAATTGTAAGAGCTATAGGCAATATTTTGTTAAAAAAGAAGAAAGCAGATCAGATACAAAGAAACCAGATATTCAAATATTTGATATTGTTTAAAATGAGACATTGCATTTGAGTATAACAAAGATAATTTTTTTTTAAATTTTGTATAATAACCTACAGAGTCCAAAATCACACCATGTAAATTTAGAGTAAGAATTAGGAAAATAATGTTTTACAAAATGTTTGTGTATATGTTTCTGTCTTAGCAATGAAGTAAATTTTCAGTGATAAATTATCCTGCACTTTGGATTCGGCTTCTAATATAAGTTTCTATTACTGATGAGTAGTTTAGAGAATATTGACATTTTTAAATCAACGGACAAAATATTTTATCTCAAACTTTATGCTTCAGGAGGCATGTAGGTAAGAAAGATCAAGTCAATGATGCGAGAGAGAGGGAGACAGAGAAGGAAGAGGAAACAGACTTTCCCACTTTATCTGCTTGTCCTTCCAGCCAACTGAATGGTGCCTGGCCATATTTTGAAGGTGGGTCTTCTTCTTTCACACCACTCCCCAAAGCTGTTACCCTAGGGAGCAAATTCTAAAACACAAACCTTTAGGGGACTATTATTCAAACTATAGCAATGTCTTAGAGCAGTACTGATCTTGCTTTGCCAAGTGATAATTGTTGTTCCTTTTCCTTCCAAGCAGCTATCAATCGAATGGACTGCAACAGGTCCTGGCCAGGTGAGACAATGGGTCCTGTTCCTGAGCACTCCTGGTGGGCTCACTGCAGAGGAAGATCTATCATCCACAGGGTAATCGGGGCCAGATATAAACTCATGCCCTAGGGAATTAAGAGGCAAATCTAAGAAATCCAACCAGTAGCTGGATACAAAAGTGAAATCAGAGGTTTGCATCTCTCCAATCCATTCCCCACCTTTCTGAAACATGAACCGAATCCCACTATACCTGTGTAAGTCCCATCCCTAGCTGCCCGCTGACGCCTGGTCAACCACCACAGCGTAGCTTCCAGCTCTGCTCAAGACCCTGCTCGCCTGTCCTCCCTTACCAACCTCCGCTCTCTCTGCTCTTGTTCCTCCTACCCGGAATAGCATACACTTACCCTCCTCCTCTCTCCCTGCCTCCCACTCCCCACCTGCCAGTCCCTTCTCTACCTGTTGCAATCTCCAGAATTCTCTTAAGTCCAGCTCAGGCTCGTGTCAGCACCACGGCTCTCCCAGAGGCCCATTTCAGGGTCCTTTGTGCCTCCTCCACACTTGGTCCCTTTTCCTGGCGTGTCATGTTTGGTCCTGCATTGCTGTTGTTTATCAAAACCAAGCCTATCTTCTTGGTATTCCAACATCCCGGGGATAAGGACGATGCCTTACTCATTTCTGTATTCCTTTTACCTACTCTGGAGCCCTATGCATCAGTACTCTGAAGACATTTGCAAAATAAATGAAAGAATGAACTCTCAATTCAAGCTCCCAAGCTAATGGGCAGATCTGAATTGAGACAGCTTCTATATTTCAAATCTAAGGGGAGTTGGTATTTTTATTCCAAGAATAAAACAATTATTTTGACAATGGGAAAGAAAAACGTCTTATTTTTTTGATATGACTACAAATAATAGAAAATACGACTTCTAAACAAAGGACAGCACATTGAACATAAGGCTTTGGGAGAAAAAAAAAATCAATCCTGGGGTACTTGCTCCAATTCTGTAAAAGAATCCAAATCTTAGCCAGTGTCTGGGCAATGCCCTGATACGTCATGCCTTTCAAATACGAAATGTACCAAGAGAACCGCAGACCAGCCATCAGACGAGTGTCGCTGCAAGTCCATTACCAAGTCCCATTTACTCTGATTTCTCATTTCGCGTGAGCTATCAACTTGCCGCTCTGCTCTGCTGCCACTTAGCAGCCTTGTCATTAGGCATGGGGAGTACACATTTGGACCAGAAGAGTGTGTGCAATTGTACCTTAAGGTGCTTCCCAAAGCCATAAAGTCAAAGCTATAAATGGCATGATGGGCGATGTAATTGTCAACAGAATATGAAACAGGCCTGAAATGAGAGTCAGCTCTGCTCAGCCTAAAAAGGAGGTGCCAGTGGGGCAAACACATCAACAGGAAGCCAACGAGTGGGTTTGAAAAGCAGAGTCAGAAAACTGGACGACCTCGGGCAAGTCACTTAACCTCTCCGGACTGAAGGTCTTCCTCTGAGAAAGATAGCGGGCCTTGATCTCCGAGGGCCCTTTTGGCACTAATGGTTCCATGGAAGGACAGAAATAGGCTAAAATATCAAATAGAACACATGAAAGAGAGTCCAACGGGCCACTATCCGCAGTTACACTACTGAGTTGTTATTCCGTGCCAAGCTTTGTGTCTGACATCCTATAAATGTTATTAAATCCACTTGACACTCCACACACAGCACCATTATCACCATGTTACAGAAACGGAAACTCAGGGGCTCAGAGAGAACAGATGGCTTGTTCAAGGCCAACTCGCAGGTTAAGTAATGGAGTGGGAGATCCAGCAGCCAAGCACTCACAATAAGCCTATGCTTTCTGTTTTTGTTTTGTCTTTTTTGTTTGTTTTTCTTTATTAAGAAAAGGCATTGGGGCTGGCTGCATGGTACAGCGGTAATGCACTTCTCCAAAGAAAGTGGATCCCACATGGTGACCACAGTTCAAATCCCCAACCCACAGCAAACATGTCAGGCATGCAAACAAATATCCAAGATCCGGCAGGCTAGGGAACTGGAGGATAAGGATCACAGCATGACCAGACTCTGTAAAGGATGCTTTTTTTTTTTTCTTTTTTTCTCTCTCTCATGTTCACACATAGCTAATTTATCATGGACTTAAAACAAATTTTTTAAATTTAATGGCATCAAAGTGTTCATTTTGCATAAGCTTCACATATTGAACACTTGTACAATTCATGACTTTTTTTTTTGAGAGTTTTTTTCCATAGGGCACATGCGCACACCAGAAAGACAGAGAGAGACAGAGAGACAGAAAGTGAGAAATCACCCCCCAGGTGGGATGGCCATACTACAATCCCTTCTCCTCCATTCTCCTCTCAGGATCTTGGGCACACACGCACACATGCCCGGTGTGAGTTTAAGCCATTGGGTCCAGGACTCGAACCACAGTCAACTACATGGAAGTCCAGCGACATAGCCATTATGCCACCTGCTGGTCCCATGACTTTTTTTTATTTTTTAAGAGAGATTTTTGCTATAGGGCACGTGTACTTGCTGAAGAGAGACGGAAAGTGAAAAATCCTTTCTCCTCCATTCTCCTCTCCAGATCTTGGGCACAAATGCACATGGGCCTCACATGGGTCTTTCTTTAAGTCACCAGGTACAGACTCGAACCATGGTGGACTACATGGGAGTCCAGCGACATAACCATTATGCCATCTGCTGGTCCTTTATTTAAATCAGGCTCCATTCACACAATGTTAGTGACTTGCCAAGGCACAGCGGCTCTGTACTCATTCTGGCCATCTCCCTCATGAAGGGAAACACTCATTTTCCCAGGAATGTTGGGGCTCAGTTTCACCAATGAAGACCGTCAAATAAGGATGTGGTCTGATAAAGACACAAAGACCTGAATGAGGCACAAAGGTCTCAGTTTCCCCTGCTAGTCACTAACTAGAGTATCTCCAATTCCCATGAAGGTTCTCTCTCTCTCTCTCTCTCTCTTTTGGAGAGGTTTTTAGAGAGAGACAGAGAGACAGAAAGCGAGAAATCAACCCCCCCCCCGGGGGGAAGGCAAAGCCGCAATCCCTTCTCCTCTATTCTCTCGGGATCTTGGGCATGTACATATATGCACCCGGTGTGAGTTTAAGCCACTGGGTCCAAACTTGAACCACAGTCAACTACATAGGAGTCCAGCGACATAGCCATTACACTAACTGCTGATCCCAATTCTCATGAAGTTTTAAGAACATTTTTAGCCCAAAATGTAGATGTAATTTCTAGACAGTTTTAACCAACATACAGACTGCAGAATATCTCTTATTTTTCTTCCATCTCCTTTTATAAACATCCATTGTGGGAATGGACTGGACAAATCTCCACATGTAATGAGATTGCAGGATTTCTACCCTGGACAAAATAAGCCTACTATGGACTGTTAGAAACATGGATGGTGTTGATAAGTGGGGAGATTGAAGACTAAAGTGATCATTTGAAAGGCCTACAGTAAACTTAACATCTTCGGGTGTTAAAAAGAAAATTTGAAATATATGTATTTTTTTCATAATATGTATTTTCTATGACCCTTTTGAAGACCCTTTCTATGAACATACCAAAGAACTAAAGGTAAAGTCTCGGTTGGCTATGTCTGGCTTCCGCCTGCTTGTCATCCTATGTGGATCTGTACAATGACACAATTTTTGAAACAACTTTCCACTTCTCCAATTCTGTAAAAATGTTACATTCTTCATCTACAAGCAGACATTTGTGTGCAATCCAAAACGTCAGTTCTTTGGGCATGGGGCTGGCGCCTGCTCTGTGCATCAGAGCTCTGGGACTGCCTACTGATTCAGCAATGGGCTCCCTGGTGCTCTTCTCTGAGCCCTCCCACGTGTGTTATTACCTATCTGCCAGGCTTCACTCACCAACGCAGGTACTTGTGGCCCGTCTATGGTCGGCCTCCATATGCAGCACCGGCCCTTCTCTGCAGAGCATCCCAGGCAGGTATACAGCTGGCACCTAGACATGCTTAACCTGCAGTACTCTCCCACGAGGGAGCACTCACATTCCACAGCGTAGCAAGTATTTTAGAACCATATATATGCAATTTTTTGCCTCAGCCCTTTGCCCAGTTAGCCACATTTTCTTCATCCCAATCTGGGCCACGGGATAATTCTGCTTCTACTGTCTCTTTCCAACAGCCATAAATCAGTTTACAATGGGTATAATTGGGGGGCGGGGAATAGGGGAGGCTGGCCCATAAGGGGCCAAACTGCTGTCAGAATTCCATTATTCCACATTCACAAGGAGGTGTGGGATGAGGGCACGCACCATAAGCAGAAAAGTTAAATGAGATGGAACAAAAGCCAGCCTGTTCGAGTCTCCAAGATTCATGGTTGAGAGCTTGGACGTGAAAGTGTACATCCCATTGTTTCACAGCATCTGTCCCTTGCGAGTAGTTGGCACAGTGGTAGGTCCATTATCTAGAAGCCCATTCTTGGACTAGATTAGCTATAAAACGTGTTCCCTGGTCTGATTCTGGGGAATCCAGCGTGACAGCTTTGGAAAACCCCTCATGGTAATTCTCAGTAGCTGCTTTCTGGCTTGATTTGAATAGGAACCAACAGATTTCTCTTAACAGTTACTAGCTGTGTGACCTTCATCTGTAAAATGGGGTGATAACACCTGTCACAGAGTTGTCACGGAGGTTAAACAGAGAAGGCACACAGATCTGTTCCTGTAACACAGAAGGCGGTCTGTAAATGCAAGCCGTTACGACCCCCACAGCAAAAACTTACTCTGCTACTCACTAAGTATTGGGTAGATTGGCATGCTGTGTAGGGGTCGTACCAAAAGGTTTTAAAAGTGTGATGGGCTTGTCTATACGGTACAGTAGAACTTCCCACATCAAATTAACCAAAAGCAATGCCGGCCAGAGGAGGCTCAGGGCTCTCCTTACTGTGTAGGATGCCTGTGCTTTCAAATTTGGCATACACATCCTAAGACTCCTCCATAATGGATGTCCTTCACTGGGAAGCATGAGTAGCAGCTGATCAAAACGGTTAGCGAGGCAGATACTGCATTTCCAGGTCCTAACTACTGCACTCACCCTCTTAGAATTAAAGCATTTTGAAGATGATATAAGTTAAGCTTAACCAAAGAATGAAAAATGTTCTATAGAAGTTTTACCATCCTTGGAATACACCAACCAGACAGAAAATATTAAAAAACAAAAACAAAAACAAAATGAAAAAATCCCCACAAGCTCCCAAAAGCCACACTTGAAGCTGCCATGTGCCAAGTACTACACCAAATAGTCCAATAAGTAAACTGGTACATAGCCCTTGCATTAGACTGTCGTGAGTAATCGACAGAGAACAAAGTACAGGGGAGGAAGCGTGAGGGGTACACGTAAAATACACCCTCTTATAGAGGGACTTAACATCCACAGATGTTGGTATCCATATGGATCTTGGAATCAATTCTCCACAGACTAAAAGACAGGAGTACTAAATTGGAGTGTTTAGGTCATCTTATTCCTCTTTCTATTATAAAAAAGTTACAAATTGAACATCCCTAACCCCAAAATCCAAATCCAAAATGTTCCAAAATCCAATGTGAGCATTAATGTGATGCCACACATGGAAAATTCCATTTTGCTTCCCAGTGCTTCAAAGAACATCAACTTTGTTTAATGCACAAAATGACTTAAAATTGTATAAAGCTACCTTCAGGTTATGTGTTTAAAGTACTTACAAAATATAAATAAAGTTTCATGTTTAGACTTAGATCCCATCCCCAAGTTATCTTATTATATATATATATAATTCAATTTGTATATATCTCTAGTAAAATTATATCTAGAAAAGTGAGTAATTGTAGGCTTATTTCTAAAACTTACTTCTTGGCCCTGCCAGTTAAAGTGATAATGAAGCTACAGAATAAATTATCTTCCCAGGAAAAACAAATTCTTCCTTTACTTGGAGATGTTTGGTATCAGGTACATGCACTCCGAGAGACAGAGACAGACAGAGAGAAAGTGAGAAATCACCCCTCAGGGGGATTCCCATGCCATAATCCCTTCTCCTCCATTCTCCTCTCAGGATTTTGGGCATGCATGCACATGTGCCCCGCATGAGTGTTAAGCTGCCAGGTCCAGGACTCAAACCATGGAGTCCAGCAACGTAACCATTATGCCATCTTGCTGGTCCCAGTAAATTCTTTAAATGAAGCAAAAATTTACTTTATATAAGTCTGCTAGGCAAACTGTACTTAACGTATGTCAGAATTCTTATCTTTTACCATCCAAGATACATTGGGTCATTGGGAACATCATGACACATTTTTGCATAGAAAAACAGAACAGTCAGTCATGACTTTCCCAACAACCTAACAAAAGCAGTCTTTCTGAGCTATAAGATAAAGCAGAAAAGACAGAAAAGGGCTCTCCTAAATTATTTTCTATTTTGTTAAATACCAATTAAAAAGTAAAAGACTCAGGGGTCTCTTTTTTTACAAAAACATAGTTTGAAACAAAAACTAGAGGTCCTGCTTTCCTCTCAATAACCCATAAAATAGTGATTTAGAAAATATGAGAATCATTCCATGGGCTAAAAAGGAAAGTGTTTCCGTTGAGATTGTTTCCACAAAGCACCCAGGAGAGAAGTTCATGCACACTAGGTAATTTGTCAGTTTTAGATTGTAGATTTCCTCTGCTCCTTAGGAACTCTATGGCATGAATTAATAGTGATAAACGGGCTCCTAGGTTTCCAATACCATCACACTATTGACCAAATGCTGACTGGACTTGCTTGTTTGCAAAGAGACAGCACAGGTTATAGGCTAGTTGAAAATAAGAGGCAGGACAGGGTTGTCTGTGTTCCAGGGCCAGGTGAGTCACATGACCTCCCTGGAGCCTTGGTTTCCCCACAGTTAAAATGCAAATGCTAATGAATTTAAATGTTGTTGTGATACTGAAATAACCTTTAGGAAAGAACTTCTTAAAGGGCTTTTCAAATGTTTCATATCAATCTTGTGTAGATAAATGGCAGGGGTTTGCTGATCCAATCAGCAGGTGAATGGAACCAGCCTTAAAATGGGTAAACAAATAATACTAAGTCTTCTCTCTGTTAGATTTGCTCTTGTTAGCGAGTTCCACCTCCTGTTCTGAATATGTGCACAATCGGCCTAACCCACGTAACTCAACAAAAGGCTCTCTGGTCCTTCTCAGCTTCCTCCTGGATCTGTCTTGTTACCATGGCACACCATTAATGAGGTACACAGTGTCAACATTGTATTTAACAGTTGTGCCTTTCATTACTAGACAACTTCTAAAATGCTGAAAACCTCCAGCTCTTGAGCAAATCTTCTCCCTGAGTAAACCAATGGCAGTCTCATCACTGGGGGCAGCACTCCTTGAGTTTACAGCCCAAAAATGGGCTCAGTTCGGGCCCAGCCCATTTTTGGAAGACAAAATTAAAATGAGCTTAACTAACATGTTTGAGGAAATATTGGTTCTTTTTGCTTACCAAAAGTATCCCTTTGGGTAGAAGAACCTGTGTCTTCCTTCAACTTCCCTGAGGACAAGTATTTAAAGAGGAGCCGCCCCTTCTGGAATGGACACTACTGGTTGCTGGGCCTGTGTAACTGACATACCTTCACTACTAACTAAACAATTCAGATAGCTGAAACAATGGAGGAGACTTAAAGTCTCCTTACTCCATGTAACTGATGCAATTCAAGATTTCATGTATGGCTTAAAATAGGGCTGAAATTAAAAAAAAAAAAAAAAAAAAAAAAAAGGCCCCACTTCTCTATTTGTCTTGAAAATGTCCCCC
>NW_006159436.1:2777380-2827820 GCF_000334495.1 Tupaia belangeri chinensis | reverse complement strand
TAGATGGTCTAGGAGAGGGCTGAAAATAAAAAAAAAAAAAAAAAAAAAAAGGCCTCACTTCTCTATATGTCTTGGAACTGTTCCCTCAACGTTGATTCATCTCATTACAAGAAAGCTCTCCTCACAGGGTCACATGGTGGCCACCAGCGGCTATATCTAGCATTGCTACGGAAAGTTCTGACATTCAGTCTGTGTGGACTGGCTTAGACCATGTGCCCACCCCGACTCACTCCTGTGGTCAACAAATGCAATGTGCCACGTGGGTCAGCTCACATGCTCACCCCTGATGTTATGGAGGAAGCCAGCGACCCCGGGACACAGAGATCTGGAACATTATTAGGCAAAGGGGAAATGGATATTCTGAAAGAAACTGCGTAAGTGCATGTCTCCTCCATCCAATGAGATCTGGTTTTTAGCACATGTGATATTAACAATGCTTTTTTAGTCTTTGGTGTTTTCCTTCTTTCTTTTTTGCTATAGAGCACATGTGCTCACCAGAAAGGGAAAATGAGAAAGTACCCCCATGGGGTTATGACCACACTGCAATCCCTTCTCCTCTCATCTCCTCTTGGGATTTTGAATACTCAGACATGTCCAATATGGTTTTTAAGGCACCAGGTATGGGACTCAAACCAAGCAGTTGGCTATATGGGATCCAGCCACCCCAACCACCACCCTAACAGCTGGCCCATTATTTTTCCATCCTGTATATCTTTTCAGGAGAGAGAGAAAGAAATGCTTGCAAAAGTAGGTGTTTATTGGATTCCTCTCTACATTATATACAAATTATAATTCTTAAAAAAGGGATTTTCAAATTTTTATATGAATATATAATTAATTCATTCACCCTATTTCAAGTGCTCCACATTCTGAAAGAAAAAGAAAATAGATGAAATGTCAAACATTTCTAAGAATATGAGGAAAACAAGAGAAAACAAATCATACAGACAATGAGGTTAAAATGGGAAGGTACAAATAATAAAAAAGTCATGACATTATAGATAAGAGCACATCATTTTCCACTAGTACATATTTAAAATGGAACAAGAATACACATTTCCAGCCTTAAAATTTCCTATTTAATTATACTGTCAGCTAGAGAAAAATCTATGGAGAACACAATTTCCTCTCAAAGGTACAGACTTTAACTTCTATTTACTCAACCCTAGTCTCTTCTATTTTCCAATAACAAGCATCTTTGCCTTTTACACCTTTCCAAATGTGCCATTAAAGATCCTTATGTGGCTTGAAAGTACACACAAATACTGGGAGATCATACATAATTACTTTTATCAGATTTTTGTTATTGCTCACCTCATCTCCACTTGGTACTCTAACAATGATGTATTTGAGAGAGATAGTTCCACATTTGGTATTAAAAAGGTAAACTCTTCTAAAGCTTTGGAGTTACATTTTGTAGCCTTTTGGAATTTCTGAGGCTTACAAATAAAAGGGTACCAAAATCCTCATCTTCTTCACAAAGGTTTACTCCTTACCCACAGTAGTCAACAATGTCAAGCCCATCTCATACTCCAAAAAAAGCATTCTGACTAGCCTGGGTGATGTCTGAAATGCCACTATAAGAGGGTCACCCAACTGGATTAGATACTGCATTGTTAGAGATCTCAAATTGAAAGAAAAATAATTTAATGACTCAACGTCCCCAATAACCAGTCAAGCTCTGAAGAAAGGGTAAGATTTCATAGAGGGTACAGTAAACAAGACTTGGGAAGGGGTGGGGAAGGTGTGGCCACAGGTCTAAGTTACTGCTCTGCATACAGGAGGGTACAAAAGGGACTTCCATCTGTCTAGTACCAGCCCAGCGTAAAGTGAAAGTGCTTTGCAAATAATATTGACAGTGGAAAACAAGTGGCATGTGACATTTCAAAGATTAGACCTTCAGAATAGCTAATTTTCATGAAGAAAACAAACTTTCCTCTAGGCTTCTTTTCTTCACTGTAGGTGTCAGAATATACTTCAATCAAGGAAATATTTCTTAATAGTAACTTTTATTGTATAAAGTATAATACTGTTCCAATTAAAACATTGTTTCCACAAGTTTTTCCTAAGGGAAAACAACTAGTGTTTACATATGGCTACTAAATCTTCACTGAAATAAAAGAAAAATTCACCAATTTTCAATTAATATTTCATAATGATTAAAGTATGTACAGAAAAACAAGAGGATTTATAAGGATACACTTATAGTTTCATTAGTGTCATTTATTTCTGGATCATGCAGAAAAACAATTTTATTAGTACATTTATTATATTATCCATATCCATTTCAGTGCTTATACCAATATAGTTATTTTAATTTGGATAGCTGAAATTTAGATATTTCCTATTCATTGCTATTAGCGCATTATCTGAAGCATAACTCCAGGTATTTGTAATTAGGATTCAGACAAACATCCATGTTTCAAACTCCACACAAAAAAACCATCAAAGAAGCAGAGAGATTAATTATACTTCCGGTTATTCAAACAAGACCACATTCGCAATCAACAGTGGAGAACCATGTGGTTTTGACTTCTACCTCGCCTGAACGAATTTCACAAATTCAAGTAAGAGCCTTAACAGTCCTCACACTTTGGAGGAGGGCTAAGGTGGCCTCCCCTCGTGGGTGAGAACATGAGGCGAGCTGTCGGGAGGCCTGAAGGACCACGGCATGACTTGACTTTTGCATGTCTGTTTCCTTGGCTCAGGCCTGAAAGAGTGCACCAGGCTGTACTAGTGATTCTCAAGTGCACTCGGTGTCCCCATCTGGGAATCTAAAAGGAAAGCCGATTCTTGCGTCCCACTCAGATCTGCATAATCAGCAGTCTGCAGTTGACAGGCCCTTTGGGTGAATCTGAGACGTACCCAGCTTGAGAACCACTGTACTGAGCCAAAACTAAGTTTAGGAACTTCGAAGTTCCAAATACAAGATAAAGCAAGTAAACCCCTCATTACACTCAGTGTTTTAGAACTCCTCTCTGCTACATGGGGTAGAACATTAATTTTCAGGACCATGGCATTGAAGGCATCGAAACCATTCTTTGGAAATCATGAAAAAAATAGTGAGGCCACAGAGGTGAAAAACTAGGGCAATTTTAGCTACTAGTGCCCCGTGAAACTAAGTTATATCTCTAATTGAAAACGTTAGAATGTAAATGTTTATTCTTTCAAAGCTACTTATTGTTTATAAAAAAGCCATTTCCTAACCATGAAGACTTTCTCTTTAATCTTATAAATATTCAATAAAAGGCATAGTTGGGTTTGTAATAGAGACTAAAAGATATGCTTAATCGATATAAAATATTATAATCGTAAGGGGCTTTTATACTGCTAACAGAGCAAATAAATTTAAATTTTTGAATAATTCTGTGTATTTTAGTAACTAGTAGTTTTGCATATGCGACTCTCTTGGTTTCTAATCTCTAATTCTGTAAAGTATGAAAAATTCATGTATAGACACGGTGGGTCCATAATCTACTCTCTGACAAAGGTATAATTTAAATAATATATGTAATTGTTTTACATAGAGGATAATTATAAAAATAAATGTTTATAATTATAAATTATTAATAAATTATTCAATAAATAATATTCTACCTTGCTAATGTATCTTGATCTTTCGAAATTAGGTTACCACACTAAAGAGACTGGTTCAACTTCACAATCTATTTCATCTTCATGTTCTGAGCTTAATAAGAATTAGGCTATTCAGAGAAAAAGACTTCTTTCAATTGCCCCATACTATGTTTTCAATCATGGCTCCCAAGATACTAAAAAGAACTTACATGGCTGATGAAATACCTTAAACAGTACAAAGAAAAATTATTAATTTGGAAACTGTATAAATCTGAACTATACTTTTGTAATTTGCTTTCCACTATAATAAGTTTAAAAATATCCTCATGTCGGAAAAAAAGCAAGAAGATATGTACTAAAACCTAAGCATCTGAGTGCTGGCAAGAATCTATTAATGAGGTTTCTTTTTGGGTTTGTTTTGTTGCAATAAAAACAGTTCTTAAAGCACTTATCCAAAGTCACTCACTAGATGTGTTTTATTATATTTGAAGACAAAATAATTCCTGCAGCAGAACAGCTAAAACTCAGCAAGATATCACTACGAGAAATGTTTTAAATTCACTGCAGTCCTCTAGGACCGTGATACAGTGCCAGCATGCCCTAAATATATCCACTTCAGTACGCCTAGTAACACAGCATAGCCTATAAGACACTAATGAGCTCAATACACAAATGCACATTTAACATCAGACTGTATCCTCACCCCATTTTTTTTTTTTTTAGCTTAACAAACGGACCACAATGGAAAATTTGAGATGTATCCATGAGACACAATTTCGGAGAGAAGAGCTGTTCAAATTTTCCTTTGCAATAGGTACTGGCATACTATAAAAGACATTACGACTAGTAAATTGGGCTTTTTTTTCTTTAACTTTCTATCGGTGTGTTGAGATATTAGATTTTTATAATATCCTCACAAAGTACTATACAGCAAATAATCTAAAAAGGATGACCAAATGAATGCAACATTTAATATAGTTTTCATTTATTTAATTTGGTAAATGTAGAACGTAACGGTTTCAAGGCAAACTCTGGATTATTTCAGTCACAACCAGTTAACATGATTCTAAAGAACAGTCTTATCTTCAATATCTACCCACCCTTACACAAGCACATCTATAGAAACCCATGTACATATATATTACTTTTCAACAATTCAAGATTTTCAACAACTCTAAAATTTAGATTTTATATTCTGACACACTTCAAAATTACTCATTTGATGTGGCCTGTAACCATACGGAGATAAAAATTCATGCAGTGATACTCAGTTCTTTTTAAGTAAACCCGATATTTGGTCATTCAATGCTATATAAAATGCATTGAATATCTAAAATAAAACAAGTGCCAATTTTATAATGAATTAATGACATATTTATTGTCTTGAAACCAAACAGGTCCAAGTTACTTTTTGTCTGTTTGAGTCAGCTTGCTCTAAACTCATTTCTCTCAAATTTCCTGTGTAATAAAAACCAAGACATTTCATTTCTTCTATGCAGTTAGCAAGAGATGGCAGAGGGCTCAAGGTAGCTATGTTCTTGGTAATTCAGAGTCAGAAAGCACTTCTTCTTGAGCAGAAGAAGGTTCATAATCTCCTGCATTTTCAGCCAACTCAATATCTAACTCATCATTACTTTCTGCACTGTAATCAACTTCTTCAAGAAATCGAGGTTCATCTTCATCCAAAACATAAGTGGTAGGGCTGCAGCCAAAACACACAGAACACACAAGACTTCATTAGATTGTAAGGCTCTCATGTAAAACTATTTCACCATGTTGGAGTAACTTAAATTCTAATATAATGTAAGCAGTGTGCATTAACTTTAAAAATCTTATCCAACTGAACAAGTTGAGCGATTTACAGTCATTGAAACTCCTTGAAACACTAACTTTTAATTTTACTGCAAAAGGGTCAGTACACATTCCACAATTAACTCGGAAAAAAAAAAATGGACTCCCTCATTAGGTCACTTCTATGAAGGATTTCATCAATTTGCAGGCTATTAAGAGTTATTTTTAAAGTTCTATTTTAATCACTATACATCAGTGATAGATAATTTCAACATACTTTTTAAGAAGCCATGAGTATTTAATTGGTTCCTTGAGTAATGCACTAAAACCATTTATTCTATGTCTGTAAAATGATTAGCTGCCATAAAAACAGCCCATATTCCCATCCCCACCATTTCCATAGGTTGAGAATAAAAATGAAAAACAAGTGAACACTTTCCACCCAGATTAATTACATTCTCTTGGGAAATAGAAAAAGACATTTGCTTAAAAGCCCTAAGTGCTTCTAAATATTTCATTAAGTAGGCTGTTTGGAATTAAGATACCCCCTTCCACAAGGTTCTGTAACATATTTTCTCCTTTTGGGGAGAAAAAAAACCCCACATTATTCTGATTTCTTCTACTTGTGAGATTTTACACGCACTCACACACACACACACACACACACACACACACATACACCATGCTATATCAAAGAAATACTACAGAAACATTTCAAAGTCCTGAAGGTAGTGACCAAAACTACCTAAATTACATATAGATGTTTGTTTATATCCTGCCTGCTTCTAAAAAAGATTTGATAGCCAATGTAAATAAAAGCTTTAAAATCAGATAATGAAAAGGGAACAATAATCTGCTAAAACAAGCAGAGAAGCAAACATCATTAGGCACCTAAAATGAGATAATTCCTGCAAATGAGTATTATACTCAGTTTGAATATGTGAAAGTTAAGGCAGGAAGGGAAAATTAATGGGTCATATGGTTCTAATGTTTTGAGACGAGGAAGCAAAACTCATTGGGCAAGAGTACTTATTTTTCCTAAAATTACCTTAATCTTGTTCATTAATGAAATGAGTTGCAATACAAAAACTATCTTAATCTACTATAGCAAACTTCCTCTTATAAGTTCAGAGCTTGTATAGGGTAATGCAATCTGAGTGGTGTGGAGGACTGTGTGAGACTATTAACATACCTAACATTCACAAGAACAACTTCAGTTCTTAACTGTGCAAGTGAAATATTTAATATGAAGGTGTTAGAGCTTTAGAAAAAGAAAGATTAAATGAAGAGATTATTTGTCTTTCAAAATGGCTGTTACCTTCTTTCTCTCTTTTGAAGTATAATAACTGGGCTAGCTAGTGGTATGGTGGTTAACACAGCTGGATCACTTGGCCGGCTTTGCAGTTCAAGTCCTGGATCCAGCAGCTTGAAAAGCAACACCAAGTACAGGTGTGTGCATGCTCAAAATCATAAAAGGAAAGAAAAATGGAGAAGGGACTGTAGCATGACCATCCCCATGGTGGTGGTGGTGGTGTGGGGGTTTCGCCCTCTCTCTCTCACACACACACACACTAGTGGATTTTTTCTCCTAGTCCTTGGTGTTTCAAATCCTGAGAGGAGTCCCAAGTGATTCTTGGGATGTACAGAAAACTAACTGAAGCAAAGGAAAGGGGAGGAGAGAAGTGAGAAAAGACAAATATCTTGCCATGTACGTATCTTCTCCCAGGAGACTGTCCTACCAGGGAGAAATTATAACAGAAATGCATGGAGGACACAAATATGCTAACAAGCCATGCACTATACTGGAACACCAGTCCTGGAAGCCAACCAAGGCCACAGAGGCCAGCTCATGTGGACCCAGAGGCTGGTACAGTGGCCAGTGTCTCCCAACAGGTAAGAAGGGCCCATTCCCCCAACAGGAAAACAGACTTGACATAAATGAAGTTGGTTGCAGAAAGTCCAGGCACCACACTGAGGTCAGAACATAAACCAGTTCTACGTGGGAAGCTGAATTACAAAGCTAATCATTTGAACTAAGGAAAGGGTTTAGTTAAAGGCTGGCCCAGCTGTGGTAGTGCAGGTGATGGCATACTGAACTGCTGTGCTGGAAGCCACAGGGTTAGCCATGGGTTTAGATCCTATGTTGACCTAAAAACATACCAAGTAGACATGCACATCTAAGATCATGATAGCCTAGAGGGCGGAGGAAAAGGGACTGCAGTTTCACCCTGTTGAGGAAGTCTCTCTCTCGCTCTCTCTCTCTTGTAAAATTAAAAAAAGTTTTTAGTCTTACAAACTGTGAGATTAACAAGGAAACAAAATGAGGCAAATATGATATGGGAGCAAGGAAGATGCTCAGGACCGAGGCACATAAGCTCCTAGATAGCAGGGAAATTGGAGCAATGCTGGTATCAGATGCTGATGTGCACTGTAACACAAAGAGGCATAATCTGAAAGGCAAGTTCCTGAGAAATTAAAAGCACCATAAAAGAAATGTTCAGAGTCCTGGCTCCAGAAAATAATTCCCGACAGGTAAGAAGGGCCCATGCCCCCAACAGGAAAACAGACTTGACATAAATGAAGTTGGTTGCAGAAAGCCCAGGCACCACACTGAGGTCAGAACATAAGCCAGTTCTACATGGGAAGCTGAATTACAAAGCTAATCATGTGAACTAAGTTCTTGATCTTGACTCATCCATTATGCTGTGACATGCACTCCATTCATAGCCAGGCCTCACTCATTCTGGTAAGAAGAGTATGGAATAAGAGCACAAAACTGGTCTACTATTCTTATCTCACTCCTGTAGCCCAGGCTGGCCCTGATACCGAGTCCTATTTCTCCAGGTTCCGACAAAATCATGTTCTTAAACTTAACTTCATTAAGGTCTACTCAAAGTATACCCAGCACACTGAGCAGCTATGATGGGGCCACCAGCTCCAGCCCAGGGCCAGCTCAGTGCTAGCCCAGGGCCAGCTCAGTGCTAGTTGTACTGAATTTGCAAAGGACATGAAGAAGTCAGCTGTGGGAGAGCTATAAAAAAGTGCAGGGGGTTGGGGAGGAGGTATTGGTATGGCCAAGCTGAAGGAGCTAGGGAAATACTGAGATAAGAGAAAGGGAAAGGCAAAGATTACAACCCCAGCACTGCTTGGAAACCAGCCTTCCTTATTCCAGTGATTATTTTCTAGGCCCATTTTTCCTAGATCCTCTGCTGTAATTAGCTGTGGAGAAAATTCTGGTACTGCACTATTCTGGTTTGTTTTATTCCTATCTGTCCCTCCTTAATGGTGAGCATGGGTTCCCCATCTTCTATATATTCCTCAGAAATGGGTATTTATAAAAAAAACACTGTCTTGGTCAACATCTCTTCTTATACGCATGGTCCTCTCTGAGTGAGCTCATGTATTTTTCCAGATCTGAATCATTTCCAAATCCAAATTTTCAGCCCTAACTTCCCCACACGTGCACAGACTTGCTAGATGCACACACGTAGGCAAGTCTGTCATGGGCACTTCGAATGCAGCATGTTGAGAAGGCGCTGTTCCCCGAGCTCGCTCCTCTTCTCGTGCTTTTCAGTACCATTCACTCACTGAATCCTACACACCAAAACCCTCCATCAGCAAGTGCTGCCACTTAGCCTCCTGACCAACCCGTGCCTTACATCTGTATGACCAGCCGGCACTACCGTCGTTTCCTGTGTGAGGTATTCTTCTACCTCTCCTCTCCTAACTACTCAGATTTCTTTCAAAATGCAGCTCAGACGTCCTCAGACGTTCTTTGTTAAAGCCTGTCATGAGATAAGGGTCCTCCCTATATTCCCTTAGTCTGCACAAACATTCCAGGTACTCGCTCACACATGGCGGAAACGACCCACTGTGTGCCTCTCTGCTCAGTACTACACGACAACGCCTTCTGCTCAGGAACTGTGACTTACACAACTGAGCCCCTCCTGTCAGCTCCCAGAGGACCTGACACGTTGCAGGCATCTCAACAGATGTCTGCTGAAAAACCGTGAATTGGACAAGGTCGTTCATCTTCATATTAGCCTATCTATTGATTTCACTTAAAACAAAACAAAACAAAACAAAAAAAACACTTTAAGGCACAAGACTAATCATAGCAATTCATCTTTGCTTTTATTAATAATCCCAACATGTTTCCAGCACTTTACAACTTAGGAAGTGCCTTCATATACCTCCAAAGAGTCACCTTCACTAAGAAGCTATCAGCATCTAATTCTTCCCCATCACTATCAGTCGTCCCTTGGAATATGTGAGGAATTGGCTCTAGCACCCTGTGGACACGAAAACCCACAGCTGCTCCAGTCCCTTATAGAAAGTGTTGTAATACTGTGTGGAACCCACATGCACCCTCCCATGTACTTGGGATCCTAAGTACATGGGCGGTTTCCTTGTAACTAGTCTTAATATCACATCTAAGTGAAAAGAAACTCGTACAGATAAACTTCTTCAGCACCTCTCCTGGAGGGAGCCACGTCTCTCCCCACTTCCTAACCAGGGGCAGGGCTGGCTGCTTTTGTGGCAGAGTCCACCAAGTCGGACAGCAGACTGGACTTCACTTGTCCACCACCACTTCCTCATTCCCCTCACTTTATTCCGATGAGTTTACTCCTCCTGCCCTGCTTTTGCTGTATTCTCCAAGAGCTGCCCTACGTATCCTCCTCTTTTGGATTTTAGTTCTTAGGGTAAAGGTAATGAAGCTGAAGAACAATGCAGCGAGAAACATTTCATTCCAAAAGAGAAAAGTATCTTAGCCCCCAAATTCTGCTTACACTACTTCAAGAAAAACATCAAAACCTTCACCTAAAGAGGTTTCTCATAAGATGGAACCAGCAGATGGCATAACGGTTACGTCACTGGACTCCCATGTAGTTGACGACGGTTCGTTCAAGTCCCAGACCTGGCCGCTTAAAACTCTTGCCAGGTAAGTGTGCGTGCGTGCCCAAGATCCCAAGGGCAGAGTGAAGGAGAAGGGATTGTGACGTGGCCATCCCCTCTGGAGGCTGACCTCTTGTTTTCTGTCTTTCTGGTAAGGCACATGCCCTATAGCAAAAACCTCTCTAAAAAAAAAAAAAAAAATTAAGAGTTTTCTCATATGATGACTACACTGAAATTCTCTGCTGTGCAGTGTCATTATGACTCAAAAAAGGTTTATAATTCCAGCTTGTTTCTGGAGAAAACAACAACAACAAAATTCTGCTTCGTACAGATTCAAAAAGTTTTCTGGCTACCCTCATGCTAAACTATTAAGCACCACAAAAATTAAACCTAAAAAATTCACCATTCCCTCAAACATATGCTATTGACTCCCAGTAGAGCTGATTTTTCCAAGACACCGGAATGTAGACCTTCAGCAACATTGCCTACACAGGCAAGAGAGACACAAGTCACAGCACAGGAAGTCAGAAAGTTCAGGTTTCCGCCTCCATCCTTCTACTACCCAGCTGTGTGACCTCGAGAAGTCACTTACACTCTCCAGACACAGGTTTTCTCGGGTGTAAAGCAGTCAACAATCTCAGTCTCACTTATCTCCCAAAGTCATTTGGCTCCAGTTAGGTAATAAACGTGAGAGCATCTATAAACTATTAAGTTGGACACATACAAAATGCTATTATTATAATAATACAATCTACATTGTTAAAGAAAAAAGTAAATCAACTTTTCTCAATTCCTGAAAAGCCCAGGCTATGGCCTGTCCCAAATTGACAGGACTGAAACACTCCCTTTGTCTAAGAATCCTCCCTGAACCCTGCACTCCTGCATGATTTTGATAATAACCTAACTGTTTTAAGACACCACAGTAAAGATAAAGGGAAGAATTTCTGAAACTGATGCACACACAGAAAAATACTCCATTGTACAAATTATCAGTAATTTGTGAATTGCTGAAATTGCTGATGGTGTCTGGCACCTTGATGTCAGATCTAACGGGAAGGAAAAGCTATCTGCACAAGTGCAAGAGATATTTTCTTTATACAACGTATATCATTTGATTCTTATCTATGTGAAATAAACAGCGTCTTCTAAATGTAACAAAGTAAACAAAATTATCCATAAAAACTCCAAGTAGGTTTTCAGTCTAAGTGGCTACAGCACACACAGGTATTCAAGCACATACACAAAGAGAGCTCATGCACAGACTACTTAAACAAGAGACTTAAAAAAAAAAAAGAAATTTGCTAATTTATTAATACTTTCCTATTAAAAAAAAAAAAGCTGTCTCTGGGAAACAGTAATCAACGAAGTCACTAAATCCCGATTTACTCTGCTACTGATATAAAAACATTCCTTATACACATGCAGTTTTAAATGGTTAAGTTGCCCAAATAAGGTAGGAGAGTTTAAAAAACTGAAACCAGTACCTCTTAGCAAGTTTAATTACACACTTAAAGAATACAAGATATAATGAAAGAACAGGAAAATTTAGAGGGAGACCTGGATCCAGTTCTTGATTCTATCAGACTTACTACATAGATAACCTTGGGTAAATTCATTTCTCATAGGGCCGGTTGCACACATACAAAAAAAGTTGCACAAGGTTCACACCACCTGTCTCTGATTGTCCTCAGAATAGTGGAATCTGAGATGATCACACTTAACAGAAATTCGTAACGGACATGTTCATTTGGGGTACCAGAAACCACCCCGGGTTTAGCGATTTGCTAGGAGGACTCACAGGACTCGGCATGCAGTCGCATTCACAGTCACATCTAATTACAGTAAAAGGATACAAAGCAAAACCAGCAAAGAGAAAAGGTGCGCGGGGCAAAGTCCAGTGGAAACCAAGCAAGGGCAGCGGCTAGAGGCAGAGAAGTCATCAGAGCCTTCAGCAATTTCAAAGGACTGCAGGCAGAAACTGGAGTTCAGAGCTGCCAAGTTTCCTGAAAGAAGGGAGTTGCAGAGATGTGACCCCAACACTCAACAGTTCCCCCTGGAGGCGTTTGACAAATTCTTAAACCACATAATGCATGAGGCAAGGCAAAGCAAATAGCAGCAGAACAATGCAGAAAAAAAACAAATGAGCAACAGAATTTTTCTGGCAGTCTTGTGCTGAGAAGAGGAGCCTTAAGCCTTCAACTGTGAGGGCTGGAAGGCTACAACTTAGAAAAGGGGAGCAGTGAGCCTCGGGATAAACGAGAGTCCGACATTCTGCAACCCCCCCTTACGTTAGCTCTGTGGCTCACCGGACTGGGGAGACCTGCCCCACTCTAACAGCCTACCGGGGGAAAAATGAACCCTTTCTAAAGGAAGATATCTAGAACCTCAAAAAGGTTTTATACATGATACCTGGAACTGGGTTGAATATTACCAGACATACCAAAAAACAGAACCGGGGAAAGAATCCAATAGAAACAGACCCAAAGGGTCTAGTATGAGAGTTATCAGGCACAAACTTCAAAATAATTAGGATTAATGTGTTCAAGAAAACAGCTGACAAGATCACTATTTCACTATAGACTGTTTAATAAGAAAACAAACAAACAAAAATGCACAATTGAAATTAAGAACACAAAAGTAGATTTTTTTTTAGAGGTTTTTGCTAAAGGGTGCATACGCTCACCAGAAAGACAGAGAGAGACAGAAAGAGAGAAATCACCCCCCAGGGGGTATGGCCATGCCACAATCCCTTCTCCTCTATTCTCCTCTCGGGATCTTGGGCACACACGCACATGCACCTGACATGAGTTTAAGCCACCGGGTCCGGGATTCGAACCGCGGTCGACTACATAGGAATTCAGCAACACAGCCATTACGCTAACAGCTGGTTCCCACAAAAGCACATTTAAAGCAATCTTCTCGACAGAGCTGAAAAGATCATTGGTGAAGCAGAGATAAGTGAATAGGAAATTTCCAGACTGAAGCAAAGAGAACAAGAAAGCATAGAAACTTAAAAAAAAAAAAAAGTAAATATCCATGTAAACACAACCTGCAGAAGAGAAAAGAATGTGTCAGAAGTAACATTTGAAGAGGTAATTGCTAGAGGGATTGCCAAAAACAACAGAAGCCTCAAGTCACATTCAGATCCCAAGAAGGACAAATACAGAGCAAATCGGCTCTTGGCACTCAGAGCAAAATTACTAAAAACAAGAGACAAGATACCTAAAAGCAGCCAGAGGACGTACATTACCTTCAAAAGAGCCAAAACTAAAGATGGCCAGTTTCTTAACAAATACAGTGGAAGCCCAAATTCAATACTATGACATATTTAAAGTACTGAATGAAAAAAAAAAGACCAATCTAGTAGTCTATCCTGGAGATAAAGTCTTCAAAAGCAAAGCTGCAATAATGAAATTTCCAAGTAAATAAAAATTGAAGTAATCTTGCCAACAGACATGCACTCAAAGAAAAATGAAATGGAATTCTTCAAGTTACAGTAAAATAATCTGGAACTGAAACACAGAAGTGAATGAAGAAATAAACGATGGGAAAGTAAAAATAAATACATAATTACAGTCTTAATAATAAAAATTAATATTGACTGCCTAAAATAATAATAATGTGTAATGAAGTTTAAAATATTCTATTAAAATAACATAAAAGATGGAACGGTAAATAGAATCAACGTATCCTAAGATCCTAGCATTGTCTGTAAAGAGGCAATAGTCCTTTACATTATACTCTAATAAACCAAGGATTCGTCTTGTAATCTCTAGGGTACCAATAAAAGAATAGTACAAGAAAATGGAACAAGCAAGTACAAGAAAATGGAGAGACAAAAATGGAATAATGAAAAAATATGTAATTCATCTCAAAGGCAGCAAGCAGGAAAAATAAATATAAAGCCAGTGAGACCCACAGAAAGTAAATATAGTAACAAACTCAATTGTATCAGTAATTCATTAAATGGAAATGAAGTAAAACCTCCAACTAAAAGACAAATGATAGAATGGATTAGAAAATAAATAACTAAGCCAAGGACCTAGTGGTTAAGGAAACTGAATCCCAAACGATCAACCATGAAGTTTGAGTCCCGGACCTGATGACTTAAGAAACATGTTAGGTACATGTATGATATGTGAACGCCCAAAATCTCGAAAGGAGGGAGAAATGGAGGAAAAGGAATTGTGATATGACCATGCCCCAAAGTGGGTACTTTCTCCTTCTTCCCCTCTGTCTTCAACTGGCAAGTACACAACCTTTTGATAAAAACAAAACAAACAAATAAACAAAAAACAATTGCATGTGGCAAATAAGATTCACATCTTAAGTATGAGGACACAGAAAAGCCAAAAGCAAAAAAATGGAAAAATATATACCATGCAAATATGAACCAAAGAAAACTAGGGCAGATAAGCTAATGTAAAAACAGACTTGAAAGCCAGAAACACTACTAAAAGAAGAGACATTCCATAAGATAAAGGCAGCAACTCATCAGAACGGTATCACCGCTCAAAAGTTGTATGTACCTATGCTATAACTTCAAAATACATAAAGCAAAATGGAAAAAGTGGAAAAGTGACACATTCACAGTCATAGGGGAGAAACTCAAAATCACCTCTCTTAGTACCTAACAGAATAGTAGACCGAAAAAATCAATAATGATATAAGAAATCTGAACAGATCATCAAACCTGATCTTACCAGGGATATATGGAACACCACACTCAGCAAGAAAAGAATATACATTCTTTTCAAAAACACATACAACATTCGCTGAATATGTATTCTTCCTTATCCTGATGTAGCATATTCTTATTCTGAAGTAATAACCACTCTTTGAAGAGGTTATCAATACAAAGCACTGAATCACTGCTACACTGCTGTCTAGCACCCCTCCCTAGTACAGCTAAATCTTGAGACTAATAATGACCAATTTCATACCTATCTAGATCTCAATTATAAGGATTATTTACTTATTTTATAATAAACCATAAAGCTTTCATTAAGTTAAATCTGGCATGGGATCCTGAAGTGATCGTGTCAGTTCCAAATTTACTTGTCTGGATGATTTCAATCTCTTAGGTATTTCCGGGTACAATAGCAATCCATCTACTCAGCATGAACACTGATGTTCCACTTTTAATTATAACCCACTATTACATCCAGTGGACTACAAGTTGTGATACGATTTTCAACTATATAGCACAAATCATCTGCCTAGAAAATATTCTAACAGCAATTACAGCTAAAAGAATTTTCTGTATAGAAGTAATAAATGACTTTTGGAAATGTAAACAAGATTCAAGTATGTGTTTCGTAGCCACTAGAAAGGAAGATCTCCTTTTTCTTTTTTTTCTTTTTTCTTTTTTTTTTTTTTGAGAGGTTTCTGCTATATAGTGCATGAGCTCACCAGACAGACAGAGAGAGACAGAGAGACAGAAAGCGAGAAATCACCCCCCCGAGGGGGGAGGGCCATACTGCAACGCCTTCTCCTCCATTCTCTTCTCAGGATCTTGGGCATGCACACATGCCCAGGTCTGGGACTTGAACCACGGTTGACTACACGGGAGTCCAGTGACATAGCCATTATGCCAACTGCTGGTCCCAAAGATTTCCTTTTTTAAAGTAAGTGTGATTAAATATTACACTATACAATAAAGCACATTAGTATCAGTAAGCTTTCATAGCTAGGTATTAGATATTGCTGTAAACATTTAACATTTAGCCATAATTTATCTATAATCATTTAATTTTCTTTTCTTGGAAGAAAAAGTTTCCACATAAGTATAAACAAACAGTAGCTTCACATAAGGAAATGTAAGTATGAAGAGATTATTATTTAATTCAAGTATTAATGGTCTATAGTAATCAATACCATTGGTACCATTTTACTAGTAAAGTCTACCTAGTCTCTCACTCTCTCTCTCTCTTTTTTTTTTTCCAGAGAGATTTGCTATGGGGTGCATGCACTCACTGGAGAGACAGAGAGACAGAAAGCAAGAAATCACCCCACAGGGGCGGATGGCCATGCTGCAACCCCTTCTCCTCCATTCTCCTCTCAGGATTTTGGACATGCACGTCCAGCCTGAGTTTTAAGCTACCAGGTCAACTCGAACCATGGTTGACTACGTGGGAGTCTAGCAACATAACCATTATGTCATCTGCTCTCCCCTCCCTAGTAGCTCTTAATAACGTTGGGAGTAGGAATAGAGCTTTTCAGGGAATATTATGATGCAAATTAGTCCATAGACTCTAATCATCCCTATACCTTATTAGAAATATATTCTATCAAAACATATCAAAGTGAATTTTTTTCTCACTAGTAATGTATGTAGAGCTCTTAAAAAATCCAAGGGGAGGATCAACTGTGGTAGTGTACTCCTTAGGTATTGCTACTTGGAGGCCAGTGCCACTTGGGAGGCCCAGGTTCAGTTCCCAGCCCAACTTCAACAGGCCAGATGTGTTGTCACATCCCTGAAGTCCTAGCTAGCTGGGAATCTGGGGCAGGAAAATCCCAACACGTGGAGACCCTAGACTCTTATCAAAAATCTCCCTTTCTTTCTCTCTCTCTTACAAATAACTATTTTTCTGATTAATTTCACATTTTAAATAAAGTCTCCATCAAGATGTACAATACATTTTTTCCATCAGAGAACTTTACATGTTTTGTCTAGTCAATGTTTCTTCCCTTTGCGTCCTACACCTACCTTCCACCACCCACTCTCTACCATCTACTCGCCTCCCTCACAAATTTCTTAAAAGGATATTTTAAAGAAGTATTAACATAAAACATAACTACTGTTAAGAATATTTTAAAAGCTTTTCCCATTTTAAGTCCTATTTATTGTATTAGCTGCATTAGAAATAATATTTTATCAATTTTTAATGCCCATGCTATTAGCATAATTAGTACTTAAGTCCTTTTTATGCTAATAGCATGGACATTAAAAATTATTTAATTGTTAACACTGAACCTCTAAAACATACTAAGTGAAAGAAATCAGATACCAATGGCAGCATATTATATGATATCACTTACATGAGAGACCCAGAGCAGGTAAATCCATAGAGGCAGAATGCCAAATTAGTGACTGCCAGAGGAAGGAGAGGTGGTGATGGTCTCTTTTAGGGGTGACAAGAAAGTTTTGGAACCAAATAAAAGTGGTTGTATAACATTGTACATGTGTCAAGTCCTAATGAACTGTTCACTTTAAAGTAGGTCATCTTTATAACTTTTGATGCTGTTGTTGCTAGAAGGTGTGTGCTCACCAGAGAGAGGAAGTACCCCCCACTAGGGTGCAGTCCCACCGCAATCCTCTTTCCTTCTTCTCTCTGTCTGTCAGGCTTCCAGGCACACGCACACATGCACCCGGGTACTCCGAGCTGCTGCGGCCAGACCTGAACTGTGGCTACAGTTGGATCTCGCTTCTCAATCACTACATTAGAGGGCCAGCCCCAAATTGGTTAATTTTAGGTTGCATAAATTTTCTCTCAGAATACAAATTAGGTCCAATTACTGTTTGATTATAAGCCAGTAGTTAGGCCATTTAAACACTGGTATACTTTTAATTACAGTGAACACTGTGCAGCAGTTGGTATTTCCCAACTTCACTTTCCTAGAAGGTTACTGCTCATACTTCAAATACTTCTTCCATATGCCTGCTATCCTGAAGTTTTGTCACCACCACTGTATCATAACGAGAATTATTCAACATTCCATCAGTCTCATTCTCAATTCCTACAAGTAAGGGTCACTGAAATTGCTTAATAGTTCAGGTGACAGATAAAATAAAAATACCTTTTGCTAAGCACCAAAGTATTACATAGCTTTGACCTAAAAGAGAAATATCTTTTAAAAAAGACATAAGGCTGGGACCAGCAGATGGCATAATGTCTATGTCGCTGGACTCCCATGTAGTCATTAGTGGTTCAAGTCCCGGACCCAGTGGCTTAAACTCACACCAGGTGCGTATGCGTGCATGCCCAAGATTCTAAGAGGAGAATGGAGAAGGAATTGCTGAGTGGTCATCCCCCTGAGGGGTGATTTCTCGCTTTCTGTCTCTCTGTCTCTCTGTCTGTCTCTGTCTTTCGTCTTTCCAGTGAGCACACACGCCCTATAGCAAAAACCTCTCCAAAAAAAAGGAAGACATAGGCAGGCTTAGTGTTGCATTAGGTGGAATCTTCATTATATAAAAAACACAACTGAGTAAAATTCAAATGATCTGTGTGTGGTAATTTCCAATGAATGCCCTAGGAATATAAAATATAATTAATCTGCAACCACAGGCTTCACTGAAAAGCTCTACACCTTCTAAATACAGTGGATCTAATATAAGCATTTATTTCTGACCCCTTCTCAAATATCACTAAGATGAAAGCAAAAGAGTAGAACATGGATCCAAAGGTCCAAAGGTGTGGCCAGCAGGTGGCATAGTGTTAAGACGCTAGACTCCCATGTGGGCTGACTGTGGCTCGAGTCTCAGACCTGGAGGCTTGAAACTCATGCTGGATACATGTGCATGTGTGCCCAAAATCCCAATAGGAGAATGGAGAAGGGACTGTGGTGTGGCTATCCCCCCAGGCGGGTTATTTCCCACTTTCTGTCTCTCTGGTGAGCACACGTGCCCTCTCTCTCAAAAAAACAAAAAAAATCTCAAAAATCTAGCAAAAATCCCTGTCTCTCAAAAAAAAAAAAAAAAAAAAAAAGAAATGAAAAGAAAGGCTCCATATGAAAGAAAACTTGAGAGGCGGTAAATAGCAAAATAGAGATATCAACAAAATACTGGAAATGGAGGCAAATGAACAAACTGATGGGTTTGCGTTCAAACTCTGTTCATTCTGCTAAGCACCTATAGAAAGCAGGGAGTAAGGAGAAGGGGGTGTCAGTGAACAAAATGGTAATTTATATTACAAAGCCCTAGAAAAGTTCAAGAATTAGAGAGATTGCTTATTTTTAAAGAATGGGTTTCAGTGGAGAATTGAAAAGTGAGTAATGAGGTAAAAAGTCTCATAAGAAGCAGTTAGACCTTCAAATCCCTACACATCATCCCGTTCTCCAGTTGACAAACAAGAGAAGTGGCTTAAAAAGATTCTTTATCAGAGAGGCTTTCCACTTAGGGCCGAAAGGCAGAAGAAAATCACCGTCCAGGTTGGGAGAATGAGAGTCAACCAAAGCAAATAGCACTGAGCTCCCCAAATGCTGGGTCTTGGGCTCATGCCTCTAAGGAGTATTTTTAAGCTTTGTGATAGGCTGTGTGCACTTGCCAGAGAGAGAGAGAGACCAGGGTAGGGGTGGGGTGTGGGGATAACCTCCCAGGGGAGATGGCCAAGCTGCAGTCCCTTCTCCACCAGTCTCCTCTCGGGATTTGGGGCACGCACACATGCTCCCCATGATCTTCAAGTCACTAGGTCTGGGACAGCCAGCTATGTGGCATCAATGCCTTAACTTTCAGGTCACCTGCTAGCCTCTTAAATGTTTTTTTTTAACTCACTCCATAAGGAGTCTTTTAAAACTTATTTTTCCCTAAGCCCTCCAAATTTAATTAGCTACAATTAAAAATGAAAAGACTCAGCTAAAGAGAGAATGGCTGAATTAGAAGGTGGATCCAGAAGAATACACAGAATGACAGAAGGGTGGAATCTTATTTATAAGAGAATAAAAGATACAGAGGATGTGTGAAAAAGTCAAATGTAAATAGCAATGGAGTCCCAGAAGGTGAGAGATAATGGGGCAGAAACAATGTCTGAAAAGGGCTAGAAATTCCCCACCACTGATAGAAGACTGAAGCCATAAATTTGCGAAACCTTATGAGCCCGAACAAAATAGAAAATCACACCTATGCAAAACTGTCATATGCCAAAGACTAAGAGAAATTCATAAAAACAACTTCGCCTTGTAAGACAGATCACCTTCAAAGGGGCAACAACAGACCACCTGCTAATCGGACAGCTCAACAGAAGACAGAAGACAAGGATGGTATCTCCCACGTGCTAAGACAGGGAACCCACCAAAAAGAACAGCCCAGAACCTGGGAGCAGTGACACACAAAGCAATGTACAAAGCCAGCACCTCCACCTCCACGTGGGTGCCCTTCAGAAGGCCTGGAAGAAACAGCTGTTCCTCACCCTACAATAAAGTAAATGCGAAGATATGCCTGAGAGCCAAAAAGCAAAAAAGTCTTTAAAAAATGGTGGGAACATGTAAACAACATACAGATGTTGGTTGAAGGGGCTAAAATGAGAAAATATTGAGCATCAAAACAAATAATAACAACAGATTAAAGCCCACTAAGTTAAAACTGTGAATCAGGCCCAGCTGCAGCAGCAGAGGCAGTAGGGGTGCTGCTGTGCAAGGCTGGGAAGGCTCCAAGTTCGTTTCCCAGGTCGCTCTGAACGTGTCAGGAATACCCGTGACCCTGACTGGCTGCAGGCCTGGGGGAGGAAGCAGCACGGAGACCCAGCAGAGAATGCCTGCCTTTCTCTCTTCCTCTCTCTCAGATGAGGGAAATAAAGTCTTTCAGAAAAAAATACGTAAGTCATTAAGTCTAATACATACAAATATTTAAATGAAAAAATTGAAAATTTGATGAGAAATGGGATACTGACATAAATTCAAAGTACATCTCGATAAAAATACTAATTACAAAGGGGAACAACTAACTTTGCCATGGAGAAATTTGATAAATACTATCTTAATTAAGTGATCAAAGGAAATATCTTGAGTAATGGGACAAATTAAAACCGCGCACTATAACAGGAAGCACCTGGAACGCAGTGCCCATGATGTTCTTGTCACAGATGTACATAATATAACAACCCGGAATAGACTCATGAGGAGACACAAGCTCAGTGTAACCCTCTACAGCATCGAGATGCAGCAGTCAAGGAAGAATTGGAGACATTCAGAAAACTCATGTGAGATAGAGAAATAAAAATGACAGAACGGGGAAGAAGTGACTGGATATCTAGTAAGTGAAAAAAATATATATAGGAGAAAGAGCTAGTATAAAATTTCAAGGGAAAAAGTCTGAATCTACAACTGGCTATCATTAGGTTTATATTTTTACATGCATACAGTAATGAGAACTAGGAATTCTTAACCCTTTTTGTGCCACAGCCCCTTCAGAGCATTTGATGAAACCTGTGAACTCCTTTTCATCATAATACTTCTAAAAATAATAAGCAAAATAAGGCCTGCCTGAAATGGCACAGACTTATGGTTCCACTACACCTGCTGGAAGCCACATGGAAGACCAGCACTTCAGATCCAGGGTCAACCTGAGCGTGCTGGGTGAGCACATGCTCATATCCATGATTCTGGCAGGGTACAAAAGCTGGGGGAATCGGGGAAGATTGTGATATGATGAGACTCTGTCAAGGGTACCTAAGTGTCAGGCTGTCTGTCTCTCTTCACGTGAAATAAATAAAATTGAACTTCACAAAGGAGATAAATTACATTGAAATATAATTATCAAAATGTTAAAAACACACTTGTGGTACAACAGTATATGTGATTTCCTTAACTTGCATGCTTTTTTGAATACATATATATACAGACATACACACATACACATACATATACATACACACTCCTTTAAAAGAGTAAGATTAGAGCAATCTTGTAATAATCAGAGCGGTGAAATATTAATACACATTATTTCAGGTGACTGTAATGTATCCATGAACTGCAGGTTAAGAATACATTAATTAAGGGGACAGACAGCTGGAGAATGGTAAACCTGATACTCTACAAAGTTGAGCCACATGGGAAAGTTCCTGGTTCTTATCCAGAGATTGTCTTGGGTACTCTGGGCACATGCATAACCATGACCCGGGGCTTACAGGAACGGGGCTAGACAGGAATGGGGCTAGATTATGCATCAAAACCCTGTTGAGGATGCTCTCTCTTTGTCCCTGTTGTGCATGGAATGAAAAAAATTAACTTTTAAAAGCAAGAATACATGAATTAAAACTTAAAAGGAAGCTTTGAAATATGAGAATGACTATACATTTATTTCCATTGTTGTTTAACAGGCACTTTGAAAGGTAAAGAATGCGAGTGATCTCTTGTCTGAATTGTCATATTTTAAGGAATAGAGTGTCAATTAATGTTTTACTGCACTTAAAACTGCTACACTGACCTATATACAGGGCATAGCAATAAATTAACAAATGTGATGACAAAATCGTGAAGGTTCTATAAAATGGGACCATTACTACCTGTACACACAAAACTATAAAACTGCTAAGTTCTGGGAACCAGCAGTTAGCGTAATGGCTATGTCACTGGACTCCCACACAGTCGACCGCGGTTCGCATCCCGGACCCGGTGTCTTAAAACTCACGCTGGGCGTGTGTGCGTGCATGCCCAAGATCCCAAGAGGAGAATGGAGGAGAAGGGATTGTGGCGTGACCATCCCCCCTGGGGGGTGATTTCTCGCTTTCTGTCTCTATGTCTCTGTCTGTCTGTCTGGCGAGTGCATGCGCCCTATAGCGAAAACCTCTCAAAAAAAAAATTAAAAACTGCTAAGTTCTGATTTCTAAGAATTGTAATCATCAAGATTACTATCTAGGGGACTGGCAGGTGGTGTGGTGGTTAAGGGCACTGGAATTCCACATGGCCAACAACAGTTTGGGTCCCGGACCTGGTGACTTGCTTTCTCTCTCTCTCTTGCTCGCTCGCTCGCTTTGTCCCTCTCTGGTCAAATTTAAATACATACATACATACATAAACAAATAAAGTCAAATAAAATAATTCTTAAAATAAAAAAAAAGATTACTGTCCAGAAGTATCCATTAGTTGTCTTGTCTTCTCCACAAAGGAACCAAACAACAAATAAATACATCTCAAATGAAGTGTCTAAGAAGGAACACTAGAATCAGCCAAGGAAATGGCTGAAACCTCCTGTAGCACAGAGACTGGAGATCACAGCAGAGAGAGAAGCAGAACACGCAGCCAAGATCACCCAGAGCCAGGAAAAACTCCCCAGTGCTCAGGAAGTGTAAGAGAGATCCCCAACAGACCCTATTTTCACTGTGAAAGACTACAGCTCTAGTTGCCCAAGGGTCTAGCAGTTCTCAAAGGTCCCATGCACAATGTAGGAAATTCCCCCAAATCTACATGGCTATACACCTCCAGCAAAAGAACTAAGCTCAGGGTAACCCCTACTCCACACTCAGAACCCAAACTGCAACTGAACTGTATACCATTTTGAGAACAGAGTTACTTATAACTAAAACCTGCCCTAAATGCCATCAGTCCCCATATTCTCCATATCCCCATGCACATGGAGGCAGCTGAAACTATCCCTGTGCTATAGGGCTGTGACCATGGCACTGGAGCCATGCAGCAGCAGACATTCCAGGATACAGATGGTCCAATGCAGTTGTGAGCTGCTCTCAGCATCAGATGTAGGCGGGCCAGCTGCTGCCCACCCTCCCCCCCAAAACATCCTCCCCACCTCCACCACCAGGGCTCTCACACTTCATAAGAACCTCTTAGGGATTATGTGCCAGCACTCCTGACCCCCACTACCTAAGCCTCCTCCCCACCTTTACTGCTAGGGCCCACATACCAAGAAAATAAAGATGATCCAGTGAAATCAGGAAAACAATCCATGATCAGAATGAGAAATTGAACAGAGATAGAAATCGTTAAAAGAAAGAAATCCTCAAACTGAATAGCTCCAAATATCAAACAACAAATGCAATAGAGAGTTTTGACACAGAACAGATCAAGCAAAAGAAAGAATCTCTAAACTTGAAAATAAATCTTTTGAGATCATCCAGAGGGGAAATTTTTTTTAATGAAGTTGGCCTACAGAACATATGAAATTCCATCAAGCAAACAAACATTCATATATTATGAAAGTCTAAGCAAGAGAAGAAACAGGATAGGAACAGAACGTTTATTTAATAACACATTTGCTGAAAACTTTCCAAGTATTAGAGAACATATAGACATCTAAAACAGAGAGCTCAAAGATTCCCCCAACAGATTCAATCCAAATTGTTTCTCACTAAGACAACATTATAATTAAACTGTCCAAGTCAAAGACAAAGAATTTAAAAAAGCAAAAGAATAGCAGCAAGTCACATTTATGGAAATCCCCACGACTAACAGTGAATTTCCCAGCAGAAACTATGGAGGCCCAGAAAAAATGGAATGATATATTCAAAGTCCTCCAAGGAAAAAAACCAGTAACCAAGAATTACCGTTTTCAATGAACATGTCCTTCAAAACTGACCAAGAATATAGTCTTTCCCAGAGGAGGAGAAAGTAAAGGATTTTACCACCACTAGACTGACCTTAAAAGAAAGGCTCATAGAAGTCCCATACCCACAGGTAAAAAGACAATAACTACTATCGTGAAAACAACAAAAACATTAGGTCATTGAAAAAGTCATGACTCTTCTGACAACCTAATAGAAAATTCACTGATAGACCAGATATGCAAATTAGAAAGAAAAAGGAATCAAACCTTATCATTACAAAAATGGCTAACCCACAAAGAAAAACAATAGTAAAGAAGAAAAAAAGACGACATAAGACAGCCATAAAACAACAAACAAAATGACAAGGCATAGTTCCCACCTATCCATAATAACCCTGAATGTAAATGAATTAAATTCCCTAACTAAAATACATAAGGTAGCTGAATAAATTAAAAAAAAAAAAAAAGTAAGACCCAACTATATGCTGCCTACAAAAATTCCCTTTACCTGAGACCAGCAGTTAGCTGGACTCCCATGTAATCTACCACAGTTTGAGTCTTGGACCCGGTGAGTTAAACTCATGCCGGGCACGTGTGCGTGTGTGCCCAAGATCCCAAGAGGAGAATGGAGGAGAAGGGAGTGTGGTGTGGTCATCCCCCCTGGGCAGTGATTTCTTGCTTTCTCTCTCTCTGTCTTTCTGGAGGGTGTATGCGCCCTATAGCAAAAACCTCTTGGGGGGAAAAAAAAAATTCCCTTTACCTATAAAGGCACACATAAGACTGAAAAATTGGGAACCAGCAGGTGGCGTAGTGGTTAAGGCGCTGGATACTCCCACATGGCCAACCATGGTTTGAGTCCTGGATCTGATGGCTTGCCTTCTCTCTCTCTCTCTCTCTCTCTCTCCCCCTCTCTCTCTCTCTCCTGTGTGTGTGTGTGTGTGTGTGTGTGTGTGTTTGTTTCTCTGGTCAAATTAAAATAAATGAATGAACAAATAAAATTAATTAGATAAGTCTTTAGGAAAAAAAAAAAGTCCGAAAATGAAGGGATTTTTAAAAAAGCATTCTAGGTAAACCAAAAGCAAGCAGAAATAGCCATATCTGATACAGATATTAAGTAAAAAACTGTAAAAAATTTAAAAAAAGACAATCATTATATATGATAAAGGGATCAATTGAGCCTGAGATCTAACAACTATAAATATAACACATACACTAACACTGTAATACATAACTAACACTAGCACCCAAATATATAAAGCAAATATGATGGAGATTTCACTCCACTCTGAAAGAACAGATCATCTATACATAAAATCACCAAAAACAGATCAAATTTAAACAATATAATAGACCAAAGGGGCCTATATTTAAATTACATTAGGTTACAGCTACAGAATATACCTTCTTCTTATCAGCCCACAGGCCACTCTCCAGGATAGGCCATATGTGAGGAAATAAAACAAGTCAAAACAAATTTAAAAAAAATCAAAATCATATCTATTATCTTTTCTAACTACAATAGAATCGGACTAGAAATCAGCAGTAACAGAAACCTCAGAACTGTAAAAAAACCTAGAAATTAAACATGCTCCTCAATGACCAATGGGTCAAGAAAGATATTAAGAAGGAAATTTAAAAATCTTTCAAATTATTTGAAAATAGAATCATAACATATGAAAACCTATGGGGTTCAACAAAAGCAGGATAGAGAAGGAGCTTTGTATTAGGTCATCAGAAGTCACAATATATTTTTCTGTGCAAAAATGCATCATGACTTTTCCAATGACCCAGCAGTAGAAACATCTACACTAAAAAATAAAATTATTTCAAATAAACAACCTAGTGATATACCTCAAGGAACTAGAAAAGAACAAACCAGACTCAAAATTAGTAGAAGGAAATTAAAAAAAAAAAAAAGATCAGAACAGCAATCAATGAAGTTGAAACTAAAAACTACCATATGCAAAAGATCAAAGAAACAAAAAGTTGGTGTTTGTGAAAAGATGAACAAAATCAACAAGCCATTAGCTAGGTTAAGAAAAACAGAAAAAAGTCCCAAATAAATTAGATCAGACACAAAAAGGAGACCGTTAAAACGGAAACCACAAGAATATAAAAGACTATTAAGAGACTATTATGAATGACTATGCACCACTAGAGACTACTGTGAACAATTATTCACAAAAAAAAAAAAAGAAAAAAAAGAAAACCCTAGAAGAGATAGATAAATGCCTCAACAAATAACACTTACCAAGAATAAGCCAAGAAGACAGAGGAAACCTGAATAGATCAATAATGGGTAACAGAACTGAATCAATAACTGGCCTTCTAACAAAGAGAAGTTCAAAGCTGATGGCTTTACTGCTGAATTTAATCAAACCTTTAAAAAGACTTAACACCAAAACCTTTCCAATATAAGGAGGGGAAATTTTCCCAAACTCATTTTACATAGCCAGTATTAACTTTATACCAAAACCAGGCAAGGACACAACATAAAAAGAATATTACAGGTCAATATATTTTATTTTAAGAGAGATTTTTGATATAGGGTACATGTGCTTGCCAGAGAAACAGAAAGCAAGAAATCACCCCCCGAGGAGGGATGACCACACCACAATCCCTTTTCCTTCACTCTCATCTCGGGATCTTGGGCACTCATCCACACACACTTGATGTAAGTTTTAAGCTGCTGGGTCTGGGAATCAAACCACAGTTGGCTACTTGGGAGTCCAACGATGTAACCATTATGCCATCTGCTAGTCCCCACGTCAATATTCTTGATGAACATAGACAGATGCCAAAATCTTCAACAAAACACTAACAAACTGAAGCCAAGAGCACATCAAAAAGATTATACACCAAGTGGGATGACTGAGTACAGTTTACCCCAGGGACACAAGAATGGTTCAACATTCACAAATCAATATGTGACACATAATGTGAACAAAATGAAGAAAAACCTTACGATCACCTCAATAAACACAGAAACGGCATTTCATAAAATTCTACTGGGTTTTCTTAAGTCATGACTTTTTTTTAAGTGTTTTTCTACATAAAAATGGGTCATGACTTTTCCAACAACTCAAAACATTCCTTCGTAATAAAATTCTCAACAAATTAGGAATGGAAAGAACATACCTCAACACAATAAAGGCTATAAATGAGAAATCCACAGCAAATATACTAAATAAGGAAAAGTTAAAAGGTTTTCCTTTAAGAGTTGGAACAAGACAAGGATGCCTACTATTCCACTCTTTTTATTTTTTAAAGAATTAATTAAATGTATTTATTTATTTACTTATTCTAATTTGACCTGAAATTGGAGCCAGAGCAATTAGGCAAGAGAAAGAAATAAAGAGCATCCAAATTACAAAGGAGAAAGTCAAACTGTGATGTTTGATATGATCTTATACAAAGGAAAACCTAAAGACATCACCAAAAAAATCTTAGAAGTAATAAATGAGTTTAGTAAAGTTGCAGGATACATTCTGCCTGTTAGTGACAGATAAAAATCAGCAGCATTTCTATCCAGCAATAGCAAACAGGCAAAAAAGAAATCAAGCAAGTAATCCCATGAACATTAGCAACAACATCAAAATACCCAGGGATAAATTTAATCAAGGAGGTGAAAGAATTCTATGGTAAAAACTATTAAACAGCGATAAAAAAGAAATTGAAGAGGGCACAAAAGAAAAAAAAAAAAGGAAAGATATCTCATAATCATGGATTGGAAGAATTAACATTCAGTATTTCAAAAATGACCTTACCAGCCAAAGCAATCCAGAGTTAAATCCAATGAGGAGTCAGCTAAGGAGCATGTGGTTAAAGCAAATGGATCCCCCATGTCCAACCTCACAGTTCGAGTCCTGGACCCAGTGACTTGAAAAACACCAGGTGTGTGTGCTGAAAATCCCAAGAAGAATGGAAGATAAAGGATTGCGGTATGACCATCTCCCCAGGGGGTGATTTCTCACCTTCCCTCTCTCTGTCTCTTGTAAGTACATGTGACCTATAGCAAAAATACAAAAAATTTAAAAAATGAAATTCTTTAAAGAAATAGGAAAAATAATCATAAATTTTGCAGGCAACCATGAAAGATGACAAATATCCAAAGCAATCCTGAGCAAAAAGTACTAAGTTGGAGGCATTATACTGCTTGATTTTAAAGTATACTATAAAGTCAAAGTATCTAAAGCAGCATGGTACTGGGATAAAACCAGACACAAAGACCACAGAACAGAACTGAGAGCCCAGCAATAAACATACATATGTACAGCCAACTGGGTTTAGACAATAGAACATTCATCGGGGAAAGGACAGTCTCTTTAAATAAATGGTACTGGGAAAACTGGATGTCCACATGCAAGAGAATGAAAATAGACTCCTATCTCTCAAATGCTGGCAAGGATGCGGAAAAAATGGAGCTCACACAATGTTGGTTAGAGTATCAGTTAGTACAGGGAGTATCGTTAGTATAGTACAACTTCTATGGAAAACAGTGTAAAAGAGTCCTCAAAAACTATTTGACGCGTGTGGTCCAGCAACCCTACTGGGTATATAGCAAAAGGAAGGGATAACAACATGTCAAACAGACAGTTGCCCTCCTGTGTTTACTGCAGAACTACTCACAATAGTCAAGACATAAAATCCATTAACAGGTGAATGGATAGGACAATGTGGTATAAATACAAAATGGAATATTAGTCAGCCATAATAAAGAAGAGAATCTGTCATTCAAAGCAACACGGATGTGCCTGGAGGATATTATGCTGAGTGAAATAAGTCAGGCACAGAAAGAGGTATTTATTGCACATTCTCTCTTATGTGTAGAGGCTAAAAACATTGATCTTAAGGAAGTAAGAGAGCAGAACAGTGGTTACTAAAAGCTGGAAAGAGTCAGGGGAAAGGTGTTTAAGAAAGGAAAGTTAACAAATACAAAATTACAGTTAGGAGGAATAAATTCTAGAGTGCAAGAACACTGTAGGGTGACTATATGTAATAAAAATTTATTGTATACTTCAAAAAAGCTAGATGGAAGGATTTTGAATGGTCCCAATATAAATGTTTGAGGTGACATATATGAAATTTACCCTGATTTGATCATTACTCATTGGATATATATACTGAAATATCACCCCATAACTCAAAAATGTGTACAATTATTACCTGTCATTTTAATATAACAATTAAGTAATTATGATACCAAATTATATCAGCCCATGATGAATCAAATTAATATACATTAAATTTTAGAAAAAAATTATCTATTTAGAAAAACATTTGGCACATGTAGTTAAATTTTCAAACGATGTTAAATTAGTTCTAATGTATATAACCACAGTTTACTGGACAGACATTTGATGCGCACAGGTAATAAGAACATAAAATTTCTTTTGAAATGTGAATCTTGACTCTTAGCACTCTTAAGTTAAATATTACCTAAATACAATAATTCTCAGATAGCTTATTTTGGGGTTAAAACAAACCATTAAGATAATTAGAAACAGCTCTCAGGTTATAAGGATATTTCATTAAAATCTCATCTAAATGCCAACATTAAAATATTGTACTATCATTATTTGGAATGAACATTAGATACATAAAATTACATTACTGATTCTAAAACATGCTCTTGGCTATGAGCAACTGTCTCTATGTGTAACTATTTAATGAAGTCTAATAGTATACTACAGAGTAATAAACAGATAAAACAAAGTGTATCCTACCTAGTTACTTTGCAGCTTGATTCAATTAAGTCACTTTCAAAGTCAAGCAGACTGGAAGGCAGATTATATTCCAATGGAGATGTCAGTCTTTTCAAACGCAACAGACCAACACAAAATTTTGCCCCCATCTCTTCCAGTTCTCGAGTACCAATCTGCAAACCCTAGAAATGAAGTAATATTATACATATAATTAGAAAGTGTACTAGATTCTGGCTATATCTCATCAAAATTATTAAATTATTAAATTATTAATAAAAACACTTTAAAAATAAAAGGTTGGTGATTTGTGTATGAAACTAGGACAAGGTCTTAACAGCATGAGATTACCTAATTCACAGGAAACTAACTGCCCTAAACCCATTTCTCACATGTCTCTTCTCACTCACTATGACTGTAAATTACTTGTACTTTTACAATGGGGGGAGAAAACTGATGAACGTTTTTTGGTTAATACTGCTCTTAGAGTTCATTTTGTGAAAATATTTTAACAAGACATCAGTAGTACTTCTTATATTCTTATAGTCTGGATGCCGATGTTGAACTACTATAGTGTTAAAACTAAGGCTCTAAAATGTGTATTTGAACATTCCCTTACGTCATCAGTTAAAAAAGACAAAGAAACAAAAGGAAACTAGGAGCCCCAGACAGCAGTGCAGCAGTTAACTGCAACACTGCCAGGCAGACACACATGTGAGAATTGCCATTCACATCTGGAGGCCTCCTGGAGTGCACTGGGCAACCATGTGCTCATGATTTAGGCTGGCTAAAGCTGGGAGTGGACCACGGGTCAAGACCCCGTTGGTAGTGCTGGATCCTTGTCACTCTCATTCATGGAATAAATGGAGAATGACAGAGAGAAAGGAAGAGTGGGGAAGGAAAGAGAGACAGAGAGAGAAAGGAGAGGCAGAATGAAAGGAGGAAAGGCAGAAAGAGAGAGAAAGAAAGAGAGAGAAAGAAAACTGTCAAAGAAAAGAATCAAACATATCTAAAGCAATGATACAGTAGTAAAATAAATTCCACATGGCCAACCACACAGTTCAAAGCCCCCACTGGGTACATGTGTGTGCATGCCCTAAATCCCAAGAGGAGGATGCAGGAAAAGAAATGCAGCATGGGAACCAGCAGTTAGCGTAATGGCTATGTCGCTGGACTCCCACGTAGTCGACCGCGGTTCGCGTCCCGGACCCGGTGGCTTAAAACCCACGCCGGGCGCGTGTGCGTGCGTCCCCAAGATCCCAAGAGGAGAATGGAGGAGAAGGTATTGCGGTGTGGCCATCCCCCCTGGGGGGTGATTTCTCGCTTTCTGTCTCTCTGTCTCTCTCTGTCTGTCTGGCGAGCGCACGCGCCCTATAGTGAAAAACCTCTCAAAAAAAAAAAAAAAAGAAAAGAAATGCAGCATGGCCATTCCCTTTGGGGTGGGAGTGACTTCTCACTTTTCCTCTCACTGTTTCTCTCTGGCAAGCACACACACACACACACACACACACACACCCTGTGACAGAAACCTAGGGGAAAAGAAAAAGAATTTCCATTTCAAATTTGTCTACTAAAGCAAAAGGAAATTTTTACTTCATCCCAGACCCCCTCTTAACCAACAGTTTCCCAATAAACAATATAATGCTTATCAGGTTAAATGCTACCATATAAAACTATAAAAATGGATTATGAAACTATGAAAATTAAAATACTGGTTGTCTTTGTTTTTCAGATAAAAATGAATCTCTAAAACAAGTTGCATCCTTATACCAATAAAAGGTGTATGTGTGGATGACGGTGGACATCAATTAGAAAGTATTATTAAACAGCTTTTCAGTGACTAAACTCCTATGGCACATGGTAAGTGAACAAAATGAACTGTGAAAACTGTTGCTCACTCTATATGAAGTACAAGCCTTTAAAATGATTTTCTTTTTTTAGGTTTAAATAAAGAATTTGGCTATTTCCCAAATATTCTAAGAACTACAATCTGACTTTATTAGAACATTCATTTGTCTTTTTAATTTAAAAGCTTATAAAAGGTTATGCCTATTTCTGCATTGGTTCTTAGAAAATAATAACAATATTTACAGGCTAAAAGTTCAATAACATAAAAACATTGTTGAGAGTGAAGAAGACTACTTCCTAAAACATTCAACTCATACAACTTACTAGTTAACAAATTTCAAATGTATACATAGGTGCCTGTGTGAGAACAGGAGGTGTATGTGAACTCTGTGCTTTCTAATCAGCTTTGCTATGCATTTCAAACATTTCTAAGAAATAAATTCTATTAGCTTTTTAAAAATATGTATCATGATCAAAGCCTTGCATTTTAGACATAAGGGAAAAAACCTGGCTTAGTAAGACACACGTCTCTTCACAAGAGTTTTAAATCACTGTAAAATCTATTAACTAAATTGTTAAAAAAAGAAATGGGAATTTATTAGGCATGCTTTTTATTTTTAATAGTTTGTATATTTGTATATTAAAAATCAGGACCAGCACATGGCATACTGGTTATGTTACTGGATTCTCACAGAGTCGAACGCAGTTCGAATCCTAAACATGGCAACTTAAAATTCAAGCCAAGCATGTGTGTGTGCAAGCCCAAACTTCTGAGAGGAGAATGGAGAAGGGACTGTGGTGTGGCTATCATCCTGGGTGACAATTCCTCACTTTTGGTCTCTCTGTATCTGTCTCGTCAGCAAGCAAATATATCCAACAGCAAAAATCTCTCTCTCTAAAAAAATTAAAATTAAAAAAATTACTTTTCAGAAAACTGGTTAACATTTTGTTTTGAAATATATTAGCTGTTTAAATTCAGTTTATCAATAATCAAATAAATGGTGACCAGCAGTTAGCGTAATGGCTATGTTGCTAGACTCCCACGTAACCAACCACAGTTCGAGTCCCGGACCCAGTGGCTTAAACTGACGCTGGGCATGTGTGCGTGCATGTCCAAGGTCTTGAGAGGAGAATGGAGGAGAAGGGATTGCAGCATGGCCATCCACCCGGGGGGTGATTTCTCGCTTTCTGTCTCTCTGTCTTTCCGGCGAGCGTGCACACCCTCTAGAAAAAATCTCTCCAAATAAATAAATAAATAAATAAATAAATAAAATAAATGTATCAAAACAGAAATAGAATTTTTTAAAAATTCAAATATAAGTCTAGTGGTAGAATCCAAATATAGTAACAAAGCACCACTAAAACAAGCTACCAATGTATCACAGGGCATCTGGGTCTCAGTGCCCTCACCCCTTCTTTCCCCACTGCTCTGAGGCTGGTTTCAGAGAGACTGATGCTTAAGCTGCCTTCTCCAGCCTAACTACATAAATTGTCTCATTCAAAACAAGCGATTTAGAATCTTTTTCCACAAATCCCTTAACTGGAAGTTTTCTTCTAGGATCCACAAGGCAATTAACAAGTGCTCTCCTCCATGCCACATACTTACACAGTAAGAGACACCTGGGAAAGGTTGCCCACTGAAGCAAGAAGGGAACCGAGTTGAGAGTGAGAGGGTGCTCACGCTACATTTTGTCTCTCACCACAATGCCCTTGGCAAACTAGAAGGACCTGAAGTCACTATTTCATAGTATCTGGAGAGATGTCTCATCTCACTTTGGGAGAACAGTATGCTAGGGTCAACCTAAAACCCAGCAAGAGTTATTGGAAAGAAAGTACTGGAGTTCAGTACCCTCTTTCTGTAGTTCGGTTCGCGCTTGCCCTATAATAAACAAACAAAACAAAACAGAATGAGTAGAATAATTAGCATCACGCCTGAAAATCCTCTGTGCTAAGGCAAAAAAAAAAAAATCAGTTTTGCTTACCAAAAGTCCAATTCATTGTACTTTAATCCAATCTTTAAAACTAAAATATCTGGTGGCATGGTGGTTAAGGCACTGGACACTCCCACATGGCCAACCACAGTTCGAGTCCCAGACCTGGTGGCTTACTTTCTCACTTTCCCCCTCTCTCTGTGTCTCTTTCTGGTCAAATTAAAATAAATTAATTTAAAAAAATAAATAAATAAAATATCCAAAGTACCTAACATTTTACTAGTATTTAATTTTGTAAGCAAGGTTTGAACTCTGGCTGTCTCAAATGAAAGCCTATGGCAACACAGAACAGTACTAGTGAAGAAAAAAATTTAGTGAGGGAATAGGATCCAAAATGTAACAAAGCATGTACCTTAAAATAAGTATAATGTGTTTAATTTTAAATGCATAAAAATACGTATATCTAATAAATATAAATAATACACATTTTTTACTAATAGCATACTACTCCTACAGGTCATTACAAATTGCTAGCTGATATTTAAATGTGTATCCCAATCAGCTTTATAAATAACTACTAATGTTAATAGCCTCAAAATAAGACTCCCAAGCAAATATTTAGTTCAGAGTACAGACACACACTGTTCTTGAGACTTCATATGACTCTAGTCCATCATAACAAATTATGTATAACTCAATCAAACAAATCTATCAGTTAGTATACACTTGCAAACTGATAACGTATTACAAGAACAGTTTCAAAATGTCTGTCTAGTAGGAGTCCGGAGACGTTTCACCTTGTATTTCCCCTGGTCACAGCCACACAGCGTGCTTTCCATGGTATAGCTTCTCTGTACTCCTATCTCCCGCCACACGACCACCCGAGCTGTGGATTCTTTAGATTTCTCCACTACGAAGCTACAGCTGCTCATGCAAAATGCTGGAGCAAGATGGCTCAGTATCTTCGGCAAAGTCTGTAAATGTGAAGAATGATAATAATAAACTAAACCAAGAATTCTTTTTTCTAATTTTTGATGAGAGCAAAGGGATGGAAACAGGGCCACATAGATCTGTTTGTTACATCCGCTGCTATTCAAACATCAAAATGATCCTCATTCTTCTGATTTAAAATGTTTCTGCTTTTCAAAATAGAAAATACAATGAAAGAAATGATGACATTCTTAGTAGCAACCAATAAGCAGAATAAAGCCAGATTAAAAAAAAATACTATGTTTAAAAATATGAGAAATAGGGAACCAGCAGTTAGCGTAATGGCTATGTCGCTGGACTCCCACGTAGTCGACCGCGGTTCACGTCCCGGACCCGGTGGCTTAAAATTCACGCCAGGTGTGTGTGCGTGCGTGCCCAAGATCCCGAGAGGAGAATGGAGGAGAAGGGATTGCGGCTTTAAAACTAAAATATCTGGTGGCATGGTGGTTAAGGCACTGGACATTCCCACATGGCCAACCACAGTTCGAGTCCCAGACCTGGTGGCTTACTTTCTCACTTTCCCCCTCTCTCTGTGTCTCTTTCTGGTCAAATTAAAATAAATTAATTTAAAAAAATAAATAAATAAAATATCCAAAGTACCTAACATTTTACTAGTATTTAATTTTGTAAGCAAGGTTTGAACTCTGGCTGTCTCAAATGAAAGCCTATGGCAACACAGAACAGTACTAGTGAAGAAAAAAATTTAGTGAGGGAATAGGATCCAAAATGTAACAAAGCATGTACCTTAAAATAAGTATAATGTGTTTAATTTTAAATGCATAAAAATACGTATATCTAATAAATATAAATAATACACATTTTTTACTAATAGCATACTACTCCTACAGGTCATTACAAATTGCTAGCTGATATTTAAATGTGTATCCCAATCAGCTTTATAAATAACTACTAATGTTAATAGCCTCAAAATAAGACTCCCAAGCAAATATTTAGTTCAGAGTACAGACACACACTGTTCTTGAGACTTCATATGACTCTAGTCCATCATAACAAATTATGTATAACTCAATCAAACAAATCTATCAGTTAGTATACACTTGCAAACTGATAACGTATTACAAGAACAGTTTCAAAATGTCTGTCTAGTAGGAGTCCGGAGACGTTTCACCTTGTATTTCCCCTGGTCACAGCCACACAGCGTGCTTTCCATGGTATAGCTTCTCTGTACTCCTATCTCCCGCCACACGACCACCCGAGCTGTGGATTCTTTAGATTTCTCCACTACGAAGCTACAGCTGCTCATGCAAAATGCTGGAGCAAGATGGCTCAGTATCTTCGGCAAAGTCTGTAAATGTGAAGAATGATAATAATAAACTAAACCAAGAATTCTTTTTTCTAATTTTTGATGAGAGCAAAGGGATGGAAACAGGGCCACATAGATCTGTTTGTTACATCCGCTGCTATTCAAACATCAAAATGATCCTCATTCTTCTGATTTAAAATGTTTCTGCTTTTCAAAATAGAAAATACAATGAAAGAAATGATGACATTCTTAGTAGCAACCAATAAGCAGAATAAAGCCAGATTAAAAAAAAATACTATGTTTAAAAATATGAGAAATAGGGAACCAGCAGTTAGCGTAATGGCTATGTCGCTGGACTCCCACGTAGTCGACCGCGGTTCACGTCCCGGACCCGGTGGCTTAAAATTCACGCCAGGTGTGTGTGCGTGCGTGCCCAAGATCCCGAGAGGAGAATGGAGGAGAAGGGATTGCGGCGTGACCATCCCCCCTGGGGGGTGATTTCTCGCTTTCTGTCTCTATGTCTCTCTCTCTCTGTCTGGCAAGCGCAAGCGCCTTATAGCGAAAACCTCTCAAAAAAAAAATATATATATGAGAAATAGGAATTAAGGAACTGGACTCCCCCATGGCCAACTATGGTTTGAGTCCTGGATGTGGTGGCTTGAAAATCACACCAGGCACATGGGCATGTATGCCCACAATTCAAAGAGGAAAATGGAGAAAGGACTGCAGGGTGGCCATTCACCCCAGGGATGATTTCTTGCTTTCTCTTTCTCTCTCTCCTTCCTGGCGAAAAAAGTTTAAATAAATAAATAAATAAAATAAAAATATTTAAAAAACAGGCCAGTGTTTGGCATGGTGGTTAAGGTACTGGATACCACATAGCCAACTCCACAGTTCAAGTCCTAGAACTGACAGCTTGAAAGACACACTGGGCATGTGTGTGTGCGTGCCCATAATTCCAAGAGGAGAAAGAACTGTGGCATGGACATCCCTCCTGAAGGGTGTTTTCTCACTCCTCACATCAGTCTCTCTTTATTTCTGTTTCTCCAGCAAGTACATATGCCCTACAGCAAAATCTAAAAAAAAAAAAAAAAAAAAAAAGAAAAAAAAAATCCAGAAGTCACTTAAAAATACAATCAATGAATATGATAAAAGTTTTAAATTACTACACATCATACACAAGAAAACTAGAAAATAACTTTATAATACACATATAGAGCTCTTATTTGAAAAACAATAAATTATTAGATGACAAATACAAAAGCAAGCAGAGAAAAGGCCATTATAAAAGAAAAAAATCAAAATCAGCCAAATATATGAAAAGATACTCAACCTCATTTAAAATTATAGACACACAAAACAATCAAACATTTTCACCTGGCAAAGATGACAGTACCACAATAATAAAGGTGTGAAGAAATACTACTTTTATTTATGGTATTTGGGAACACCGATACGTACAATCTTCATGGAGAACAACGTGACAATACTACTCAAATGATCGCCCAACAGGGAACTACTGAACAAATAAATTCTGGTACACCTATACAATAATAACAAAAATAAACAATGGAAATCTCCTGTAACTGTTGAAAAGACTGAAATAGAACCAGATAGGATGACCTGGAAATACAGCCAAGAAGCATTACTATGTGAAAAAGCAAACTGCTGTGCAGCATTTAAAAAAACAAACACACTGACAAAAACCACGTCTACTACACACACATACATTATGGATGAATGTGCCTTAGAGACAAGTCTCACAACACACATGGTAACACGGACTAATTAGTGACTGGAAGAATGCAACTGTCACCTACTACTTTACATATCTCTGGAGTGTTGCCATTTTTTATAACTAATCATTGTATTTATTTGGGAAGGGGAACACAGAGAAAGGATACCAAAAGAAAATGTGCTCTGAAGTTCTGCTAGGGGAAATGGTATGCTATTGAGCCTTTTGGGGGAAAATAACCTGGGGTGTTTGTTCAGGCATAACCAGAGCAGGAGTGACACCGCGGCAGAACGGAGAGTGCACAGGGCTGAGAGAAGCAACACTTCGTTTTGGTCTTGGGCACATAGCTTTTTGGCCAACGCTGAAAGCGTGTCCACTGACCCAGAAGTCTTAGTTGGTTCATATGTACAATAGCAATGATAATCTGTCCCTACCTCACAAAGCACTGAGAAACTCAAACAAAAATTCATATGAAAAGTACCCTATAAGCTATAAGCACAACCTATATAAGGTAATACAATTGTTAAATGTCTAATTCATTCAGTAAGTACTTACTTAATGCCTACTAAGTACAGGGACTACTTATTCAACCAAAGAAGTAATGTCCTAACCTACATTATCTTAGTCGTCTCACTCAGAAATGATGGTCTATTATGTACAGTATTTAGCCATACTAGAAGATGCCCCATTGGGAAGTGTGGGTGCATTCTCTGGCAAGCACACGTGTCCTCTGGCAATGAGAAAATTAAATTCATTTCAGGGGGCTAAGTAAGAATTCCCTGAGAAGAGAAATAGGATAAACAAGCAGAAATGACTGGGTAAAGGGACGGGGGTGATGGCAGTGCTAGGATATGTGTGTGTGTCCTGCTGTCTAGTTTTCTCTCATGCTGTGGGCCTCTCCATCTCACTTTCTTACTCTGTGTATCTAAACTAAATATTCCCTATTTATCTTCCAAAGATATCCCCAAGCTCTGCTAATCTATTCTGTTTCCTTCATCTAATGTCCTTGCCTTGTAAGACTAAATTTTCTAAAGGTATTGTGGCAGTAACACTCACTGACTATTGACATATTGGGCATTTTATAGATAAATAGTCATGAGCTCTCCCTTCACGTTTATTCTATCTGTTTTGTCTTTCTATTGAATTTAAACATATTAATAGGAAGGCAAATAAAACTGAACACGTATTAATAGGAAGGCATATAAAATTTATAGGCTGGGATGTAGCTGAAATGTGAAACAGCATTGCTCCACTAAGTTTTTGCTTCCAGGGCTATTACTGAGAAATGTGATGCCATTCTGATAGGTAAGCCATTGTAAAAAGATTTGAAAACGTGTAAAAATTTCTCCTGTAAAGAAATTGAAGCTTTTTCTATGCATCAGCAATGATCAACTGAGGGTAGGTGGCTATGCAGGGAAAAAAAAATGTCATTCCCAGCTGCAACAAAATTCATAAAGTGGGAATAAATCTAACAAAAACATCACACCTATTTAGAGAAATGTTAGATCTTGACTGAAGGACATAGAAGACTCAATAGTTAACTAGCCAATGTTTATAGACAACAATGCCATATATTATCATCATCATAATTCTCTCCATTTTATCTGAATTTATTGCAACTCTGATGCATACCCCAACAAAGTTTAACCACAAACTGATTTTAAAATTCACAAGAAAGAAGGTCAGCCTGGTAGCCTAGTGGTGAAAGGAGCCAGATCGCACATCGTATACTTTGGTTCACATCCCAGCCTAAGAGACTTGAAAAATACGTTGACTGTGTGTGCATGTGTGCCCAAAATGATGAGAAGGATGGAGAAATGGAAGAAAATGAATGGATTTGCAGCATGACCACACCCCAATAGGAGGTGCTTTCTCCTTTCTCTTTCTCTGTCTCTTTGGCAAACATATATATCCTCTAGCAATTTAAAAAAAATAATAATAAAATTCACAAGAATAACAAACAAAAAGAGCTGAGGCAATTTTTTTAAAAGAAAGAAAAATTTGCCCTACAAGATATCAATTCTAAGCCTATAGTAATTAAAATGATATGGAATGCAAAGACATAGGAACAAGAATGACTACAATATGAGAGAGTCTCAGAATACCCCATACATGTTGCAACACAGTACGTAACAGGCGGCTTCATCAGATCAACAGAGGAAGGATGCACCGTCCGGTAGATGACGCTGAGACAACTGGTCTCCACAAGGAAAATAAAATTAGATCCTCTTGTCTCATACAAAAATAAATTCCAAATAGATGAAAATTCTAAATGTGAAAAGCAGAAACTTTTAAAATAAAAAAAAAACTCAAAGAAAAATGGTAAAATGCCAACATTTCTTAAATCTGGAGAGTGCATACAAGTTATTTTCTGTTGTGTTATGCATGTCTGAACTGACAAGCTCATGAATCATCTGTGATAATTACCCTGTATCCCATATCCTCCACAACATCACACGAAGTCGCATTGTCATTGGTATGCCACACTGTCTCTTTGATGCTGCAGCCATACATAAACACGTTCTTCTTTCGGGAATGGCCATGATAATCACAATAAACCTTGAAAAGACAATATATTTTAAAAATTGAAAGCTTTCAAAGTCATATATTGCCAAGTATAGGCAGTTAATATCAAGCCAATGAACAAGTCTGTGTTCCTGGTCTTTCAATATAACAAAACCACCACTTAACAAGTAGAACCAATAGAATTTATAGCATTGAAGGTCCTACATCTAAGCACAATTTCCATTCTTTCTCCTGTATCTACTATTCACCAGTTAAAAAATAATAAACTCGATTATATTTCAAACCTACAGTAGTCATCCCTGCCCCAAAGGGGTTGCTGAAACATTTACCTAATTTAAAAGAACAGAAAATGCTCTCAAAGAAAACACTATAAAAAAGGGTTTGGTTTACATTTAATTTTTAAGAAAGTCATTTTAGGGCCAATAGGTGGCATGGTGGTTAAGGCGCTGGACACTCCCACATGGACGACCACAGTTCAAGTCCCAGACCTGGTGGTTTGCTTTCTCACTTTCCTTCTCTCTGTGTGTCAGTCTTTCTCTGATCAAATTAAAATAAATGAATGAATAAATAAAATTAAATAATAATTATTTCTAAAAAAAAGAATGTCATTTTAAAAATAAAGACCTCACATGTCAATTCTGTCCCCTGCAATGCTTTTTTATCTTACCCAAAGAAAGATTAAATAATTTACACAGGAACACACAAGTCAAAAGCTAATGAAAACAGGAGGAACACGTATATATATTTTTAAAAATCCAGTATAATCTCACGCTATGCTTATACTATATTTCCCATGTATGTACGAAACACTTAATAATCTCAGAGCTGACTAAAGAACTCAAAATCAGCTTCTACTAGTTTGAGAATTTGGAAGGTACATATTGTTATCTTGGAGTTCAAATATTTAATTTAAACCAGGAGTAACCAATATTTATAATAAGAAAAATAAAAGCGTGTGAGAATTATAAACATTCAGCCTGATAAAATAAGGATATGGATATATTAATATGGTATTAATTAGATACCATAATTACTACACAAGTGATTAATAATAGGAAAAAAATTAAAGAAACTGCTTCAGAAATGAAGCAGTTTTTTTCTGGCTTATACAGCCAGAAAAAAACATACAAAATACCAAGTCATTGATGAATAAAAACCTTTGACTATGCAAAGTAAGAAAACTATGATCACTTGCCAGGGGTAAACGCTTCACTGCAGCCAAATACTGTAGCAGCCCCTTAGCATGGTAAATTGTAGGATGCAGATCTGGATTGGGACTTTGCCACTGTCTGTTCAAATCCTCTCCACTTAAAGAACAGCGGTGACTATACACACAGAAACAAAAAGACAGGAAAACATTGGTACCAGTAAACCTTACATACATTTCCGATTTCATGTCATGATTATTTCTACTAAGTATTTCAACAGGTATAGAGCGTGGACTACTGAATGTACATTATATTCATTAAGTAAATACATATCTTGTATTTGTTACGTGCAAGATCTTGAGTCACATGCATTTAACTGTAAGATTTCAGTTTTATGATCAACATTCTCAAGCTACAGAAAACAATTAATTCCAGATCCTGAGGTTTTACTCTACACTTTATAAAATTTATTAATGGTCACCTTTTTCCATTCTGTCTACATGATCATTTGCTACACTAACATCCTATATCTTGATTGTATTAGTCTATAAAAGTGCTAAGAAAGACAAGTACACGAAATATATACACTCTTGTAAAAATTCAAGTACATTTTCATTTATTCATAGGTATTAAATATTAAAGCCACTGAGGAAAAAAAATCAGATGATAGTAACAGAAATATAAATAGATTTCTCATGATCAGTATGTTTCTGAGTTAGAAATAGTTTATCATTTTAGTCTCATATTAAAAGAAATTTCATTTTCTTTATATTCAAAAATTCCTTAAAATATGAGAAAAACAGGACCAGCAGACGACGTAATGGTTCATCGCTGAACTCCCATGTAGCCAACTACCATCCGAGTCCAGGAGCTGGTGGCTTAAAACTCCCACTGGGCACATGTATGTGCATGCCGAAAATCCCAAAGGGAAAATGGAGAAGGGATTATAGTGTGGCCATCCTCCAGGAGATGATATCTTGCTTTCTGTCTCTCTGTCTCTCTCCATGTATGTAATACATATATATGTACATGAGAAATAGTCATGTTGCTTCTATTAAATAAATAAGATATGATAGCTTCATCTTTTTAAAAAAATTTTTGCCACAAGGTACATGTGCTCACCAGAGAGACAGAGAAGGTGAGACAGCACCCCACATGGGACATGGTCACACCGCAATCCCTTCTCCATTTCTCCCTCCTCTGGGGATTTTGGGCATGCACACATACATACCTGGCATGTTTTTCAAGTCATCAAGTCCAGGACTGGAACCACACAGTCAATCATGTATGATCCACTGCCTTAACTAGCATGCTCCAAGGCTGACCTGATAACCTCATTTCTGGAGATGCTCATGACAGCTAGACTAAATCCCATCTTTCAGAAGCACTACTGAGCCTTCATCAAATTGTTACAAAAAATTTACTGTACTAACTATAAGCCACCTCTACTTAAAAAGTAATTATCTTCCAGTATTTTTCAGTCTGAAGAATTCCTTCTGTCACACACTATATACCTCCTTATATCAAGAAGTTAGCAGATGGGGCTAGCATTCTGTAGCAGTGGAAGCAGATCCCAGAAGATTCTAAATCATAGCATAATCTAAAATTGCACCACTACCACCAACAAAAATATGATGAGTATATGTTAATGGTTTTCATATTCTGACATTGTGATTTTTCTAAAACAATTCAAGTAGGACATGGACATTTTATGAAATCATATTCTCATGGACACAGAATTTCTTAAAACATCATAATATTACTAGTATATAAAATATATTTTCATTTAAGAGTCTTAGATAAATTCTTCAACAAAAATGTCTTTGTTCTAAAACAACTGCCAATTTAATCTGGATACTATTACTTGAACAAGTTTACACAGGACAACCACAAGTCAATAATATTTCTATAACTGTTGCTTAAACTTACTTTCCATTGATGACACCATCTGGATTTAGCATAGGGACAATTTTAAAAATATAGGATTCTCGTAAGCTCTGAGCAGTAGGATTATTACTCATGAGATATTCCAAAGTTCCTTTCATAACCCAACTTGCATTGGTTTCTCCAGGATGTACCCGAGCAGATAAGAAAATGTAAGGGCGATTTCCTAAAGTACACATAAAATCTCAAATTAAAATGAACAGCTACTAAACATTTGTATATTGGACTCTGGGGCTTCAGTAATATCTCTGCTCAACAGTGAAGTATGATATAAATGCATAGACCTCACTGTGCACCTACTATCTACAAGAATTACACTAGGTTTTATAGAAGAAGAAACACCCAAAACCAATATAAACCACACCTGATGGTGCTCACAATATAAACATAAAACATGAAACAGAATTTGAGCCACTATTTATTTCCCAATTATGAACACGTAAAATTAGTTCTTAAATGCTATCTTGACTTTATAAAAGTAGTTGGGAAAGTTAAAAATACAAAATAATTTTTCATGAAATGAAGGCAGAAAGGAATTATCTCTATCTTACAGTCACTATGGTAAGCACAGATTTTTTTTTAAAAGTCTATCTGCTTAAATGCATCAAAAATTTTTTTCACTATACATTTACATATGCAAGCTTACAAAATAAACACTCAGCTCATCACTCATATTTTTATACATAGCAAGCTCTGTTTCTTTCCTGGAGATACTTTACCTTATCAAAATTAACAGGTTTTTGGTTTCATTTTACTATTACAGCTGAACATTTGAGGCAATTTGTAAAGTAAAAACAGCAGGGAAAATCAGTAGCTATTCAGTGCTCGCTATCAAAACACTTGACAATCCTGTGGTTACTTTACTTATAAATAATGGTGGTTGCCATGCACTTCCCCTCATTGTCAAGACAGGACATCAAGGCCCAGAGGCAGGCTCATGGTGAGGTAGTAACAAGACCAAGACCAAAACCCAAGTCTTCTGATGCCTGCTCCTAGTATTTCCATCATTAAAAAATATATATAAAGCAAAGAAAAATAAGTGTGAATGATTGATATTTTGAGTGAAGAAGACAGACTTACTGAATTGACAGATATGTTCATAATAATTAGACTCTGGCATTGCTGTTATAGTCACCAAGGGACAGCTGTTTCCAGACAGGGTTTCACATAACACATCTTTTCGAAAATAGATTTGCTGAGGATTGTGTGCTGATTCCAATTTTTGAAGATGCATCTTGATAAAAATTTAAAAGCAAAGTATACAATCATTTAAAAACTCCCTATGATATTTAGAAATAATGCATCCAGATTTCCATATAACTAGAAGTAAATCAGAGTCTTAATCCCTTATCTGAAACTCTTAGGACCAAATGTTGTTCCAACATCAGTATTTGGAAAACTTGAGAAAGGTGAAAGTGTGTATACCATTCATTATGCTACGCCACCAGCGGGTCAGGGACAGCAACCTGTAGTGAACACATTATTTCTGCAGCAAAACATATGCAAGGCCACCCTAGGTAGATGCAATCCTCTCAATAAACTCCTATCAGTGCAGGTGAGGCTTCACTGACAAATGTGTTATGAAAACGTTTCTAATTTTCAGTGAAGTTTGGAACTTTAAGTGACTAGAGACCTATAATCTAAAATACAAATGAAAAATGTGTAGCATAATTTTTTTTAACGATTTCTTTTCCTGACGTCAAGATTAATACGGACTCACTGCAAAATGTCTGGGAGACATAGAGAGTACAAAGCAAAACTTTTAAATACCCACAACAGGATTGCCTAGCCTACTACTAACAAATGCAATGTACATAATGTAATCTAAACTGTGATTACATATAATATTATAATCTGATTTTACCGCTTATTTATAATACATGAATTCATAGTTATGAATACTATAGCAGATCATTAAAAATATTAAACATGTATACTCTGAAAAAAGAGTTTTAATGAACTTATACCAAAAATGAATTGTCCACTTCCATTTTTAGATATTTAATTGGTTTTCAAACTTGATCTATGCTCATTCACATGATCACTATTGACTGAGTGGTCACTATTTGCTAGAAACCCTCTGGAGCACTGGGGAGGCGGCAGTGAATGAGCAACCCTGCCCTGGGGAAAACATCCAGTGTTACAAGAAGCTGTAATGAGTGGGGGCAAGCTTAGCTGAGTCTAGGCAGTGAGGAAAGGTCTTATAGACAAAATTATATTTAAACTGAGATCCAAAGGGTAAGTAAAGAGGATAAAACAAGAAGTGCAAGCAGAAGGAAAAGTACGTAAGAAGATTAGACAGAATATGAGCATTTCAAAGAACTCAGAAAGATCCCATACAGTTAAGCCAGAAAGAACAAGGATAAGAAACTGAGAATCTGCAGATGATGGACCCAGTTGGCCAGTCTTTCTCAAAGTGTGTGTACATACTATTGGTTACTGTGAACTAAGCAACCCATGGACAAACTTTCTAAAAGTTTGAGGTATATATTTTACTGTGAATTATTGGGCTGTCAGGAAAGTCATGAGGCATTTTTGCATAGAAAACCAGAAAAACACATCATGACTTTCCCAATGACCTAAGAGAAAGACAACTAGTATACTAAACCTATAATTCCATGGATATTAATTTAGAGAATATAAAGAGTGAATTAAAGTCTATTTAAAGATAAATAATAAATAATGTTCAAAACATATCTGAATGAGCAAAAAAATATGAAAAATAGAGAAGGGACAAAATGAACCATGGTAAGAATTTTAGATTTTATACAAAGAGTAAGAAAAATCACTTAAGAGTTGCAACCAGAGGATTATACGATGAGACTTGCCATGAAAGAGCCTTTGAACTGCAATGTGGAATGAAGACTAATGAAGAGCAAACGACACCGGTTGGAAAAACTCCTTAGGACACAAGTTAGAAAAAGTCAGCAGAAGTCCAGGTGAGAACAATGCCGATAAAGTCATGGTAGAGGGGTGAGAAAAAACTAGGAGGATGCATGATATAGTAAAAAGATAATAACAACATGAAACTAGGAACTGGCCCCACACTGCAGCAGTTAGGTGCTGGGCACAGGGAGCCAAGCCCACATGGCCAGCTGCAGTGTGAACTCCTGCCCCAACAGCTAGAAAAATGCCAGGTGCCATGTGCATGTGTGCCCAAAACCCTGACAAAAGAGAGAAATGGAAAAAAGAGGATTGTAGATTGACCACATACCATGGGATGTGATCTCTCTCTCTCTGCTAAGCATGTAGACCCTCTGGCAATATTAATAAGTAAATAAATAAATAGCATGTAACCAGGCAAATACAATCATTGAAGACATGTATATATATATATATATATATATATATATATATATATATATACACACATATATATATATATACATATTCATTCATAATTATTTTCTGAGGATAAATTATACAAAATTGGACTACTAAATCATTAAGTATATATTCTGATGGAATATAGTCACAGAAAGATGCCTGAACATCATACTTTCATTGCAGGGTATCGTTTATTAAAACACAGCAAAGCTCATTTAATGTTCTCAGCCTTGATATCGCTACTGCTCTACAGACTATGTTTTTCTTTTATTTTCCCCTCTCTAATAATTCAAAAGATTATTTCTATTATAATCATAGTACTCCATTTTTTTTCTTGGTAAACTGATCATATCCTCATGATCCCTGACAAGAAGTTCTTCTTCTCATAGGTTAAATCTGCCACAGCTGATCATCTAATTAGTTTTGTTTTACAATGCAAATATTTCAAATTGCAAAAGGTCCCACAAAATGACTCTTTTACCCCATATTCTAAGAGATTTGGATCTTGGGCTCCATAATGAAACCATTTCCTACAGAAAAAAATTCAAACTGCATCCACATTTCTCTACTGTTACATTTTTTTTAATGAAATGTAATGCTTCTGGTTAAACAAGTAGAATCTTGCCTAGTCAAATTTTATAAAGCATAAAATCTTAGCTAGAGAACTGCAATTTCTACAAAATACTGGAAGTAAAAATCTTTTCAAATTCCCTTAATATTTCTATTTAAAAAAGTAAGGACTACATTCCCATTTCAATTCCTGTAATGTTTTCAACAAACAATGTGTATTTTCTAAAATCTTCAATACTCAACCGTTTTCTTATTTTATTAAGGTATTTACTTAAAGCAACTTCCCTCAATTATCTGACACACATGCATTTAACACAGCTGTCATAACAGAATGCAGGGTTCTCACCTGTAAAGTTGAATACGTATACGGATAGTGATAAGCAAAGTAGCAAACATCATCTTTGTGAGGAAAAGTGACAGTGAATGTAATTGTATAGTAGGATTTTCCCTTTTGCCCACCTGCAGCAACTGAACTTCTTGAGAAATGATTTCTGCAATAGAAAAGAATAAAGCATGCTTATTTCATCCACACAAACTCCTAATTTCCCTTGCTACTTTCATTAAATAGAACCTATAGAAAACCTCAATTGGCAAAAAGTTCAACTTAAATAGCCTATAAAAAAAAAAAACCAGACTCAAGGGACCAGTAGTCAGCGTAATGGCTATGTTGCTGGACTCCTGTGTAGTCAACCGCGGTTCGAGTCCCGGACCCAGTGGCTTAAACTCACGCCGGGCGTGTGTGCGTGCGTGCCCAAGATCCCGAGAGGAGAATGAAGGAGAAGGGATTGCGGTGGGACCATCCCCCCTGGGGGGTGATTTCTCGCTTTCTGTCCCTCTGTCTCTGTCTTTCTGGAGAGCGCATGCGTCCTATAGCAAAACCCTCACCCCCCCCCAAAAAAAAGAAAACCAGACTCAATACTAATAAAGCAGTTAATTGTTACTACCCAATAACATTATTTTTCACTTCTGAATTTCCTAGTAAGATGGAGCTATTATTCTACACATCATAACATTTTTAGAACTCCACTCCTTGATAGCCATATACATTACTGTATCTAGGCAAAAACCATCAAAGGCTGATAGACACCTTTAGGGTGAATAGATCAGGCCACAAAACCTGAATTCGCTAATGAATTTTAAGATTACAAAAAAAAAAACAATCAGAGATGATGTTGTTCCTGATGCGATCCAATGGGAATTCATTGTATCACCTATCAAGTATTCTTGCCAAAAATCAAATCTGAAGTTGATCAAGCTAAATCTAAGCACCAGTTATAGGAAATCAGCATGATAGGAGAATCTTAATGCAACAGGGGTATAATCAGCAAAATCCAAATGTGAAAAATTCTCCATGACAACCCAGTTTTTTTCACGAAGGAATGGAATTTTTTTTTAAAAGGGAATAAAGAAGGCTATGAATTGGGGCCAGCAGGTGGCATTGTGGTTAAGGCTGCTGGATTCCCATATAGCTGACTGTGGTTTGAGTCCCAGACCTGGAGACCTGCTTTCTTACTCTCTCTCTCTGGAAATATTAAAATAATAATAATAAATAAAGTTACATAAAATAATTCCTTTAAAAAAAAGAAGCCTACAAATTAAGAGATATAGTAACAATAATCACATCATGCAATGTGAAATCCTTGGTTGGATTCTGTTCGAAACAAGTCAACAATAAAACATTGTTTTAAAAAAAATATTTCATTCAATTTTATTTACTTATTCATTCATCCATTTATTTTAATCTGACCAGAGAGGGTCAGAGTGAGAGTGACAGTGACAGTGAAAGAGAGTGAGAGTGAGAAAGAAAGCCACCAGGTCCAGGACTCAACCGTCAGCCATGTGGGAGTCCAGTGCCCTCAACCACCATGTCACCTGCAGGCCCCAGCAATAAAACATTTAAGAGGAAATTAACACTAACTACGGAATGGATAGTCCAATATATTGAGGAATTTTCTTAATTTTTCTGAAGTGTGTTAATGGAACCATTATTAAATTATCTTAAGAGAATATAGAGATATATATTTTAAGTAGTTGTGGATAAATAAAAGTTGAAAACTGCTGAAAATTGCTCTAAGAATTCAGTATAGAAATAGGAGTGAAAGTTACCTAAACAAAACTCACCATGTGTTGATAATTATTGAAACTGGGTGATTAATATATGGGGTCCCATTATCCTATTCTGTGCTTTTATAAATGTTTCAAGATTTCCGTAACAAAAAATTTGTAAAACCATATATTACTTTCCAGGCTTTAAAGACTGCTGACGGCTGCTGATTTAAAAATGCTTTGTCTACCCGCTTAATTTCTAAAATTTATCTTGTATTATTATTTAAGCCATAAACTGGAGGAAAAATTAGGACCTAGGGCTTATTTATTCACACACATATATATTCAAGACCTTTCCAAACGAGTCTAGTCATCATTAATTTAGTCACTGTATCGTAAACAAATACCAATGACAAGATGCTAAAGATTCAGAAAAAATGTGAAACAATTCAAGAGCTGGTCCTTGCCAACTCTTTTCCCCAGAAATCTAATATCTAATAAGAGAAGTATTTATACTCCCACACTACAGCTAGATGACAGTTTACAGGTTATAAACCAGTAAAATGTGCATTATGTCATATACAGGTAGAAGGTAGATTTATTCCACTTTATAAACATCTATTTTATAGATAAAATAGAAGATTTAGCTCACATGAAAAGTTAAGACACAATGCAACAATATATTTTAATCCTTGCTATCTTAGTTTCAGGTTTCAGGAAAGTAATTAGAATACTGCTATTACTTAAGAAGTAGTTAATAGGGGCCAGGAAGTAGCATGGTGGTTAAGGTGCTGGATGCCCAAAAGGCTCACCGCGGTTCAAGTGCTGGACCTGGAGCCTTGAAAATCAGGTCAGGAATGTATGCGTACATGCCCAAAATCCCAGGAAAGGAATGGAGAAGAAGGGACTGCGGCATGGCCATTGCCCCCCC
>NW_006159436.1:2772007-2777340 GCF_000334495.1 Tupaia belangeri chinensis | reverse complement strand
CTTCCCCTCTCACTGTCTCTCTCTAATAAGTGCACGTCTAAGGCAAAAACCTTTAAAAAAAAAAAAAGTGGCTAATAACTGTTTGTTGAGTTGACCTGAACTCCAAACTCCAGTTCCAGATCTGGACAGAGCCCAAAGGGAAAAAAACAAACAAACAAACAAACAAAACTAACTAAATAAAAATCTTTTACATTACCCTTTACTTAGAATAGAATTTCATGCTATGATCATTCATTTTGCAATGTGAAAAAGCATTCAGGAATTGACAATTTTTAGCATGCAAAAAAGTAGAGGAAAATGAAAGAAATAGTTTAGAAAAACATTGTTTCAATAGACTATATCTTTAACAGTTAATTCTGCCCAAATCTAGTCAAACACTAGCCAGATCATCAGTGCTTCACTCCAACTTTATGAGAAAGATACAAATGGTCATAGTATGTGTCTTTTATACATTTTTTTTTTTTATATAGAGGATGTGTGCTCACCTGAGAGAGACAAAGACAGTGAGAGGGAAAGTGAGAAATTACCCCCCAGGGTGATGGGCACGCCGCAATCCCTCCTCCTCCAGGGATTTGTGGGCATGCATGCCCAGGTGAAAAGCATGATTTTCAAGCCATTGGGCCCAGGACTCAAACCATGGATAGCCATGTGTGAGTCTAGCACCTTAACCACCACCCCACCTGCTGGCCCCTGGTCACAGTATTTTTATATTAGTCTGCCATTAAAGGAAATACAAGCCACATTCAGAGGTAGATGAATTATATATCACTTTTATTTCTGTTCCTCATTTATTTCCTATTTATTTTGCTAATAAAATGGGGGGGGGGGCAGCCATTGGGAACAAGTTGCTAACACTGTGCTTCACAGGCTGAGACCACATGTGAGGACCAGGTTCAATTCTCAATTCAACCTTAAGGCCGGGTATGGAGTATGCACCTAAAATCCCAGCAATGTGGGGAGGCTGAGGCAGGTGGATGACGAATTCAAGGCTGGCCTGGACAACAGAGCAAGACTCTCTCTAAACAAAGAGAAGGGCAAGGTGGCGCACACCAGTAGCCCCAGCCGAGAGGTTCTGGCAAAGGGATGGTGACATTGCCTGACTCTGTCTTATTAAAAAAAAAAAAAAACAAAATGCAGGGAGAATCTTACTGAGACAAATGCCAAGTAACACTTTCTTTCCCAGAAAGTACCAGTAATTGAGACCAAGATTTTTCCAAAACCAGGTCATAATTTGTTAAACTAGCTTAATTTTAGCATTCTTCTCCTAACTGATAAAATAAGGGACAAAATTAGTCTTAGTTAAGCACAATATAAAAAGTCAAAATTCACTGTACTGAAATGTCAGGATTGAGATTCACAACAAAGGAGAAATAGAGACGCCAACTAGATTCAATAGTGAAGTTATCTGGAAACATATTACATGCAGAAATGGAGCAAGAGTAGGTACATAGAAATCACAGATTACTTAGAAGAATATCCAATTGTTCTCTAAACAAAGAGAAGGGCAAGGTGGCGCACACCAGTAGCCCCAGCCGAGAGGTTCTGGCAAAGGGATGGTGACATTGCCTGACTCTGTCTTATTAAAAAAAAAAAAACCAAAATGCAGGGAGAATCTTACTGAGACAAATGCCAAGTAACACTTTCTTTCCCAGAAAGTACCAGTAATTGAGACCAAGATTTTTCCAAAACCAGGTCATAATTTGTTAAACTAGCTTAATTTTAGCATTCTTCTCCTAACTGATAAAATAAGGGACAAAATTAGTCTTAGTTAAGCACAATATAAAAAGTCAAAATTCACTGTACTGAAATGTCAGGATTGAGATTCACAACAAAGGAGAAATAGAGACGCCAACTAGATTCAATAGTGAAGTTATCTGGAAACATATTACATGCAGAAATGGAGCAAGAGTAGGTACATAGAAATCACAGATTACTTAGAAGAATATCCAATTATTTGAAGAACAACGCAATTATTCCAGAGAAGTAGTAAGTGATTTCTAGCATTCATTTCTAACTCACTAAGTAGATCATCAATTTGAAGTCAAAGAGGAACTGCATAAACTGATTTAATGTAACTGTCGAACACATCTCCAGTTAAAATACTTTGGAAATTAAAATCAGGCAAATATTTCTGTGTTAATCTAAGAAAAGAAAAAAATAGAATTATATTTGATATCCTAGGAACAACAAAAAGTCACTGCAAATAATTACTTATAATTTCTACTTTCAGTTTTATTCAATAAAGTTTCCACAGTTCTAAAGCTGAAAAGCTGAGGACACATAACTACCTAAGTGGTAGAGAGACAATTCTGGACCTAAACCTGTATGACTACTTGTAAAACATGTTGTGTTTCTAGAATTTCCCCTACAAGGATCTCAAATTTGAAAGGACTCTCAAATGATTAAAGCAGAGAACCACAATTCAGAGAATCCAATAATAATTCTATTTTTTACCTTTACGTTGAAATAGAATTGAGAATACATATCCCATTCTGTAAAATGATGTCCTATGATTCTGAGAATACTTACTTATAGTAGCAAATGTCAGTCCCCACACGAATCCACCATGGCCTGGCATTTAATGCTTCCTGAACTGAATACATGAGTGGCTGCATACCTTTGAAAGATAAGAAAAAATCATTCTTTTCAGAATTTTTGAGTTAAAACTAACCAGCCTTTGTAGAAAGCACCAACGATCAGGAAAGCTAAAATAAATAACATTTCCATTTTTTAGTTTATTTTGTTTTTGGTTTTGGTTTTGGTTTTTGCCATATGCTACATGCACTCGCAGGAAGAGACAGTAAAGGGAAAGTGAGAAATCATCTCTCAGGGCAGATGGCCACACTGCAATTCCTTCTCCTCCATTTTCCTCCTGGGACTTTGGGAACACCTACACACATGCCCTAAATGTTTATATTAGATCAATTGATAACATAGTCTTTGTAAAAAATGGAACAAACAAAATAAGAAATAGTGTACAATTACCCTTCCAACTATCTACACTGAGGTTAATGGAAAAATGTCACTAAAATAGGATTTTTTTTCTTCTCCACTCATCTCAATATGTATTTGTATTGGGTCATCAGAAAAGTCATGACACATTTTTCCATAGAAAAATACATCGTGATTTTTCCGACTACCCAAGAGTAAAAAGAAAGGACTGTTAACAAAAATAGGATTAAATACAGAGTATATTTTCTTGAGTATTCTTAGAAAAACATTTTTCACATAAACTTCAAAATCATCTTATCTAATTCCTTCAAATGATACACTAGGTTTCTAACTGCAATTGAATTAAATTCATATGTTAATTTTAGAAAGGCTGACAATTTTAACTGATATTTAATTTGACTTTCCTTATGTCAGTTTAAGGATATAATCATTTTCTTGGTGCAGAATCATCTTGTTAGATTCATCTGTAAGTCGAGCTGGCTCCACAGTACAATGTTTAAGTGCTATGCATTGGGAGCGGGGTCCCACATGGCTGACTGCGGTTTGACTCCCCATCCCAGGCTTGAAAAGACCCTGGGAATGAGTGCATGCATGCCCCAAATCCTGAAAAGATAAGACAAATGGAGGAAGAAGGGGTGCAGCATGAACCAGCCCCCATGGTGGTGGTCAGGGGTGCTTTTTCTGTTTCTCCCTCTCTCTAGGCAAATACATGCACCTTCTGGCAATAAAAAAAATTATCTGTATCTTTTTAAGAATTATTTTGTCTTTTCCATTCCAAACTAGTTATTTAAAAAATGAAGAACTGATGATTTTTGTATGTATCTTATATTCACATTTATCTAACACATTCACTAACTGTGACAGGTCCTGAATTTTCTAGGTATATAAATACATCACTTGCCATATCATTTGTAATTTAAATATTTAATCTCCTGTTCTAATATTAATATCAGTTATTTAACTTTCTACTTTCATTGCATTTAGAAAAATGAAACAACCTCAAAAAAATAATGCTGATTATAGTGGTAAGCACCAACAACTGGTTTTGTTTTGTTTTATTTTTAGTTTATGGATTACTTCTGTGTTGGGGTGGGTAGAGGAACAGAGAGAAAGAGACAGCACCCCCAACAGGGTCTTGGCACTGTGACCCATCCCCAGTGTCAGCCAGCAGCAGGGCTGAGCACACACGTGTCTGGCATGTTCAGGGGCGTCTCTAGAAGGTACGTACACAGAACCTTCCCGTGTGGGTCAGCCTAGTGACACATTGCATTTCACCACTGTGCCATTATCCAGGTCCCCTTCCAAGATGTCTTGTTCATCATTTTAACCAAGATGTTTTGCTATTCAAGGCAATATGTGCCAGTTTTTGGCAAATCCACTATATTATATTTAAGTAATAAAAATAGCTAACAATGAATCATTTCTATGTGCCAGGCACTGCTCTATGCGTTCTTACTTGTATTAAGTCATTAAATTCTCACAATCACCATAGGTGGTAAGTGCTCTTATTATTCCCATAACTTGAATACAGTTTCTACTACCTTTAAGGTAATTTCATCCAATGCCTTTTCAACATCTATTAGCAGAATCACATGGCTTCTCTCCTATAAACTGTCGATACAATAAACTATGCTGGTAGGTGTCCCGTGAACTATCTTTGTATTCTCAGAAAATGCTTTTTTAACAATGGTTAAATTAACTAATGTTTAGAATTTTTGTACCTGAATTCTTTCTTTTTTGGAGGGGAATAGGTTTTCTGCTATAGGGTGTGTGCACTCGTCAGAGACAGAAAGCAATAAATCATCTCCCAGGGGAATGGCCATGCTGCCACCCCTTCTCCTCCACTCTCCTCTCAGGATTTTGGGCACACATGCATATGCGCCCAGCATGAGTTTTAAGTCCACTCGAACCACAGTGGACTACGCGGGAGTCCAGTGACGTAAACATTATGCCATCTGAACACCTAAATTCTTAAGTTAGTCCTTTTTAAAATTATCTTTACCAATTATCAGTATCAATATTACAATAGTTTCAATAACATGAATTTAGAAGTTTTCCATCACTTATTAGAATAACAAAAGTGTGGGTCAGCAGGTGGCATGATGGTTAGGGTTCTGGATTCCCACAGGATCGAATACAGCTCAAGTCCTGATCTGGCAGTCTTGAAATTGTGCTAGATACATGTGCATGTGTGCCCAAAATCTCAGGAGGAGAATGAAGGAGAAGGAACTGCATCATGGCCATAACCCTGGGAGCTGATTTCTTACTTTCCTTCTCACCGTCTCTCTCTAGTGAGCACACACTCTCTATGGCAAAAGGACTCCCACATGGCCAACCACAGTTCAAGTCCTGGACCTAGTAGCTTGTTTTTTTCACTCTCT
>NW_006159436.1:2762811-2771986 GCF_000334495.1 Tupaia belangeri chinensis | reverse complement strand
GCTCGCTCGCTCGCTCTCTCTCTCTCTCTCTCTCTCCCTCCCTCCCTCCCTCCCTCCCCCTGTGTCTCTCTGGTCAGACTGAAAAATAATAATAAATAAAAACCCTGAAAAATGTAGGGATTTCTCTGGCAGGTGTATGTACCCCTCATGGTAAAAATCTTTTTTAAAAAAATGTATAATCTACTTTTAAAAGATAAATTAGTTCAGCTGGAATATCATCTTGATACAGGTACTGACAAGTACATTTTTAAGTTTATTTTCTAATAGTTAGAGCCTATGCATAATTCCTACATTTCCCTAAAAAAAAAAAGAAATAAATAAATAACAAAAATGGGGCCAGCAGGTGGTGTGGTGGATAAGGCACTGGATCCCAGATAGCCGAGTCTGCAGTTAGAGCCCCAGACCAAGTGGCTTGGAAAAAAACATGCTGGGTGCATGTGTGTGCATGCCCAAAATCCTGAGAAGAGAACGGGGGAGAAGGGACTGTGGCAGAGCCATCCCCTATAGGGGGTGATTTCTCACCTTCCCTCTCTCTCTGGCAGGTGTATGTACCCCTCATGGTAAAAATCTTTCTTAAAAAAATGTATAATCTACTTTTAAAAGATAAATTAATTCAGCTGGAATATCATCTCGATACGGGGATTGACATGTACATTTTTAAGTTTATTTTCTAATAGTTAGGGCCTATTCATAATCCCTACATTTTCCTAATCAATTCTGTTATTTCTGAGATGTATATCATGCTGGGTCAAGTCTCTTCACAATCTAAATGATGAATAGTGATTTAATGTATGAATAATAAAGATAGATTGATAAATAAATAAAATTCTGGTACTTCTATATTTTTTCTTTTACTTCTACCTATTATTTTCAGCACTCATTTTTATTAATGCTTTTTTCTTGCTTCCTTTTGGTTTACTTTCTTCTTTTTCTAATTTGTTAAGATGAGTACTAAACTTATTTTCAGCTTTTTTTAAAAATTCCGATAACGCAAGTTTTTATTTTTTGAAAGAGCTTCTTGCTATAGGGCACATGTGCTCACCAGAGAGATAGAGACAGACAAACACACGAAGCAAGAAATCAGCCCCCATCCCACTCCCTGCCAGGGGTGATGGCCACATCGCAATTCCCTCTCTTCTATTCTCTTCTCAGGATTCTGGACACACACACATACACACACACACACACACACACACACACACACACACACACACACCTGGCATGAGTTTCAAGCTGCCAGATCCAGGACTCGAACTGTATTCACAATCTAAATGATGAATAGTGATTTAATGTATGAATAATAAAGATAGATTGATAAATAAATAAAATTCTGGTACTTCTATATTTTTTCTTTTACTTCTACCTATTATTTTCAGCACTCATTTTTATTAATGCTTTTTTCTTGCTTCCTTTTGGTTTACTTTCTTCTTTTTCTAATTTGTTAAGATGAGTACTAAACTTATTTTCAGCTTTTTTTAAAAATTCCGATAACGCAAGTTTTTATTTTTTGAAAGAGCTTCTTGCTATAGGGCACATGTGCTCACCAGAGAGACAGAGACAGACAAACACACGAAGCAAGAAATCAGCCCCCATCCCACTCCCTGCCAGGGGTGATGGCCACATCGCAATTCCCTCTCTTCTATTCTCTTCTCAGGATTCTGGACACACACACACCTGGCATGAGTTTCAAGCTGCCAGATCCAGGACTCGAACTGTAGCTAACCACATGGGAGTCCACTACACCACCTGCTAGCTCCAATGCAAGTTATTTTTTTAAAGAATTATTTCTTTGGGACCAGCAGTTAGCATAATGGCTATGTCGCTGGATTCCCATGTAGTTGACAGCGGTTCGAGTCCTGGACCCGGTGGCTTAGACTCACACCAGGCACGTGTGCATGCATGCCCAAGATCCCAAGAGGAGAATGGAGGAGAAGGGATTGCAATGTGGCCATCCTCCCTGTGAGGAGGGGGTGATTTCTCGCTTTCTGTCTCTCTGTCTCTCTCTTTCTGGCAAGCGCACATGCCCTATAGCAAAAACCTCTCTCCCCCTAAAAGGAATTATTTATTTATCATCATCATCCTCATTATTATTATTATTCTAATTTGCTACAGGGCACATGTACTCACCAGAGAGAAAGCGAGGGAGAGAAAGAAAGAGAGAAAGTAAGCTACCAGGTCCAGGACCCGAACCATGGTTGGTCATGTGGAAGTCCAGTGCCTTTAACCACCACACCCCCCTGCTGGTCCAATATTGCAAGCTATTAAAGACTTTCAACTTTTCTCTGAATGTAAGTTTAGTTTTGTTTTAGAAACCTGAAGTGTCTTCCCTTGCACTGCTTTCTAGATCAGAGCTGTCCAATTAACCTTTCGGTTAAGATAAAAATGCTGTATGTGTGCACTGCCCAGGGTGGCGGCCACAGCCACATGTGGGTACCAGGTACTGGAAATGAGCTTTGCTTTGAACAACTGAAACTTTTTTTTTAAGAGACATTTTTGGCTATCGGACACATGCACTCGCCAAAGAGATAGAAACTGCACCCTCCCCCGGGGGGGGGGGAGATGGCCACGCTTTTCCTCCATTCTCCTCTCAGGATCTTGGGCACACACATACACATGCCCTGAGTGAGTTTTAAGCCACCGAGTCCAGAACTCAACCGCAGCCAACTACGCGGGAGTGACATTAACCATTACACCATCTCCTGGTCACGTAACTGAAACATTTTTAAATATTTAATTTTAATTAATTTAAATTTAAATAACCACACATGACTGGCAGCTGCCTTATGGGACAGAACGGTTCTAAATCATTTATAACATCAGTTTTAAATGTTCTTTGAGTTTCCTTTTTAAGAAGAATATTACATAATTTCCAAGTACTCATTTTTACTCAGCTTTGTTGATTTCTATAAATACTTGAAATCACAATGAATCTGTAGAATTTTTAAAACTCATCTGTAAGTTTCCTCCATAACAAGATATATAACAGTTTTAAATGTACCATGTACATAAAGATAGCTTCTTGGACTTTTTATATAAGTATTATAGTTTACAAAAGTTGAAGAATGATAATAGTCGGTTATATTCTGTAAATATAGTCTACTGAAAAGCCAAGGTTGAATGCTCCCCAAAAGAAAAGGTTTCTAGTGACAGTTCAAACAGATTCCTTCGTGTAGTAATTCTTTCATAGTTTGATTCATTCATCCAGTACTCCAGCTCATGACATGCTAGTTGACATTTGTAGTCTAATGTTTCTGTAGAAGTTCTCTATTGAAGTGTTACCCTTTTATGAAAAAACATCCAGGGGCCTTTTAACTCCATATCCCTAGCAGTTTCCAATTTTAGAATCATGTATCATTTCTTAGGATCCATTCCAGTTTTCAAAAACATAATTTCAAAATCCCACTAACTTCTGATTCTCATTTCAGTGTGTTGCTTTCTGGGAATGCTCTTCAGCTTTCATTCTGCTACTTTTCCTCACTAGACTCCGAGATGAGTTCCACCATTGATTCCATCTCAAATCTTCCTCTTTCTTAGATTTCACTTTTAAATGGCTGGAGTAAATCCTCAAATGTGTTCTCAAAACAGGATCCCAGTGAATCAAAATACCAAGCTATATCATTCAAATTTTCTATGTCTTTGTTTACTTTTGTGTTCTTGAAAGGGGCATTTTAAATTCTCCTAATTGTCATCTAATCAAGATGTATTTCTTGGAGCTTTTGCACTCTTCTGTGGGTGCCATGTGGTTACATCTATTGTGCTATACAAAGGCTTACAGCATCTTTGAGAACTGTGACTTGCAAATATGTAATACAATTTCTCTTTCACCCTCGGTGATCTTGATCTTAAATTTTCCTTTATCTGACATTAGTCATTTGCTTTATTTTATTTGCACATGCCTAGTTTATGTCTGCTCAGTCATTCACCGTCAGTGAACCAGCACACACAACGCACACCATAGGCTGTGTGATTTTCCATATCTGGCTGTGAGGTTGTTTAGCTCATTCACAGCTTGTGATGACAGAAACATATTTCATTTCATTCCTTCCATCTTATTTTCTTTCTACTGCTCATCAAATGCTTTGTCTTCTTTATCTTCTTATTTTTACTAATATAGTTGCATTTCTCCACGCTTCCTAATCTTCGTCTTTAAATTGGAAGCTTTCCATTGTGCTTTTCAATTCTACTCATCACAGTCATGATTACTGGGTAATCTACTACCACATCAAGTTAAATAACTAAGCATTTCCACCAAGACAAGTTAACTTTCACTTCTCCCACATTACCTCTTTTAGCATGCTTTTAGTTAAAACATTTTGCAAATCCCGAATCCTCTATAGTAAGCTCTTTTTACTCGCTGAGTTTTCTCAGAGATGTAGTTTGTTGACAATGACAAACAAATGCCAGATTTTGCAAAAGACTTTTAGGCTGTTTCTAGCTTCCAGTGCCACAGGTAAGAAATTTGACATTAGTCTACTTTGTTTCATATACAGAACAACATAGTGCTTAAAAGCATGCAATCCGCAATCAGATCTCCTGTGTCTGAATTCCAACTTCACTACAAACCCTAATGCATGGTTTTGGACAGATTAATAATCAATGTATATACCCATTTTCTCTTCTGCAAGATGAAGGTAATAATTTTTCTGGAATTTTGTTGTGTGGATTAAGAGCAATGCATGTATTAGCATGTAGAACCAGGCCTGGCATATAGTAAATATTCAGTGACATTAGCTGCTATTATTATCATATTGTCTTTAACCCATTATTTTAAAATTAAAGCCAATTAAGATTTTCTCTATACTCAAACTATTCTACAAGTGAGGGATCGCATCTATACATAAAAAAGATGTCTGTCTTCCAAATCCCTTCCTAGGACTCAGCGAGCCATTTCAACTTGGAAGTTTCCACTTTCTCCAGACACACAAACTCACTATAATAATTAAGGGTTCAGGCTGAGGGCAAAGGGCACTTTAGATTTATCGGAACTGTTCTAATTTTATTTTTAAAAAAATGTGTTTTTTTTTTTGAGAGGTTTTTGCTATAGGGCGCATGCGCTCGCCAGACAGACAGAGACAGACAGAGAGACAGAAAGTGAGAAATCACCCCCCAAGGGGAATGGCCACGCTGCAATCCTTTCTCCTCCATTCTCCTCTTGGGATCCTGGGTAGGCATGCACATGCGCCCGGCATGAGTTTTAAGCCACCGGGTCTGGGACACGAACCTCAGTCGACTATGTGGGAGTCCAGCGACATAGCCATTATGCTAACTGCTGGTCCCGAATAATGTATTTTTTAATATTACTTTTAAAATGATAGTACTGTACTCTAGTCATAGTGAAAGGACCTATATTTGGAAATTCTGACTATAACAAAAGCAATTCAGACAAAATAGGTTGTCCCAGCAAGAATCAATCAAAATGAGGTAACCCACATTCAAAACCACAATCTTTTGAACCTGATTATTAAAGGCTATATTAATTTATTCATTTGCCAAATAATTTATTCATTTATGCACATAAAACAAATATACTTAAAAACTGTCAATCTTGTCACTTGAATGTAGACAATCAAAATAATAAACTGCCACCAAGTCACAGTGGCACATACTGCCAAGCCACCGTGCTTCATAGGCTGGAACCATATTGGATGCCCAGGTTGAAGTCCCGGTTCAGCTAAAGGCCTGGTAAGATGGCTTGTGAAATACGAGCAATTCAGGAGGTCTGAGGGAGGAGGATCACAAGCTTGAAGCTGTGAAGCTGGCCTGGGCAACACAAAAATACACTGTCTTTAAAAAAAGAAATTAAATTGCCAGAGTAACAGCCAATGGCTCTGACTTTAATAATATTCATGTAAAGACAAAGGTTATATTTGAACATGGTGAATATTAAGTTCAAATAGAAAGAAAAACCATTTGGTCCTAAGACCTAATCGTCAATGTACTATGAGTCACGGACTCAAAAAATTTTAGAGTTCAACACCCTCATTTAATAGATGAGGGGACAAGAAAAGTTTAAAAGAGAGTAAGCCTGTTTTTATTCTGAATAAAGAAGGTACCTATCAAAAGCTAGATATGTTACTTGAACTCATTGACTCTGCAGAGAAAAGAAAAGCTACATGCTGCTCATGTGGCTAGTGTTAATTACGGAGAGATTTACAGTTAGAGTAGCGCGATCAGATTCTTGGACTGGCAGCCACCTAAATGAGAATCTTTCTGTCCATCCTTAACAACAAGCAAATTTAACAAGTAGCAGAAGTAAAACCATATATGACCCACACTTCAGCATTAATAGAAGACAGAAAATTAGAAACTTTATCTGAAAGTAGAAGAATGGGCAAGTGGAAACAAAAAGGAGACATCGAAAGCTTTAGATCAGAGTAGACTTGGGGCCAAAATACATTAAATGAGACAAACGATGAACTTTCTAAAGACAACAGACATAATTTACAATGAAAACGTAATGCTGGTTATTATCTATGCCCCAGGTAAGATCAACCCCCTACAGAGAGCACAAACTACAGGAAACACAAGTAAAGACAGAAACAGTTGATAGTAGACGTCACTTCCACATTCCACCTTCAGTACAAGACAGGTAAACTGAACAATAAAAATACACAGAAGATAACAATCAGTAAGGCGATTCTTATGTGTAAACACTGAATACCTCATCCTGGTAATAAAGAATATACCTTCTCAAGAATACATAGAACATTCACAAAAATTATGTATTACTAGGTATCAAGTGAAACAATAAGTTTCATAAAATAGAAGAATTATAAATAAAACTCTGTTAACACAATGTAAGAAAACTAACAATGAAAGACAAAAAGGGAGGGAACCTATGCAGGGAGAATTGGTGGACGGGCTGATTTGGGGTATCAGATCCAGAACGAGGTGAGGAGGGCATCTTCTCAAAGGGCCATAGAGAGATAATCACATACACTAAACTTGATCAGGTAAGTAAATATATTAAGAATAATGGGACTCAAAATTCTCCATACTGAAGAGGGAAGGTGTAAGTATGGGGAGAACACTAGAATAAAGCATAATTATTAGATTGGAATGGAATGTATCAGTGTAACTATATAAATATACACAGGACCTACAAATATAGAAACTACTACAATTGTAAATTTCCATATAAGTATTCTGTTTGTACAAACATATACTTCCTAATTGTCCATTCAGATGTCTTAGAAACAGCACCAGACCAACAGGAATGCTCATGCTAAGTGCACGGATATTATTACTTTTAATTTGTTTCTTCCATGAGCAAGAGAGACACAGAAAAAGAGAGAGAGAGAGAGAGAGAAAGCACCCCAACAGGGTCTTGATGCCATAATCTACCCCCAGGTCGTGGGCACACGTGTTCCTTGCATACTCAGAGAGGTTTCCACCCTTGAACAGGGAACCCACCAGTGTCCGACTACCTGACTGAACACCATCTGGCCCCCAGATTTTGGGTTTTAAATACTATGCTTTACAAAAGCAAACTAGGGTTCTTTAAAGAAATAACTGTATTTAGAGAAAAGCAGGGAAATGCAAGGTGAATATTAGGATTCTTGTGCCAAAAGCAAGGACGCCTTAAGGAATGACAGAGCTTATGTCAAAAGGGCACACAGCCGATGCGGAAAGTTCCCACTGGCTGAACCTTAAGCAATTTTAGCCATTAAATAAATAGTAATGACAAGAAATTAGAATCTACTGAATAAAATGAAACTGGGTATATTATACTAACAACAATAAAATGAAGACCTAAGGAGAACAAGATATTTAGATAGCCTCAAAGAATCTGGATGCAAAATATTAATTACAAAGAGGAAAAAAAGGTAACTTCATCATGGAAAAGCCTGGTGTGTGCCAACTTAATCAGGTGGTCGAATCATTGTCATCAGGAACGGGACAAAACCAGTGCCACTAGAACACACCATCGCTTTTTTGATATTCCTGCCAGAAACATAAAACTTAAATCAGATTTCACCGAATGCAAGACAACTGCAAACTGAGAACCACTATATAAAATAACGTGCCTATAATTTTCAAAAGTGTGAAGGTCACGAAAGTCGAAGACTGTAAAATCATTTCCTGACTAACATAACCTAAAGAGTTGACAATGAAAACATGTGATTTTAAGCTGAATGCCTTTACTAAGATAGAGTGAAACTTAAATGGGGAGAAGAACAATTTCCTGATTTTAAGGAAACTATATGTAACTAACTATATGAAAAAATGGCATTGTTTGTAGAAAATATACCCAAAGTTTTCCAGGGTGATAGGTATGATTTCAAATGCCCAGCATCTGGATAAAGAGTGCAACTTGTCTTTACATTTAAAATTATTTCAAAATAAAGTATTTAGGAAAAAGTTGATGACCATAAACTAAACTAGGGTCCTTTAAAAACAAACTTTATTCATGTCTATTTTACATTCCCAAAAGGACCTTCTTCACGGTTTGCCTATCCCTTGCCTCATTCCTTTAAGAAATATGACTGAACATTCAGTAAATGCCATGCAATAAATGTTGACAACAATCAACAAAAGAGATATTGTTCCTGATCCCAAGAAATTTAAAAACAGTTGGGGGTAGATTAGAAAAGGCACTAATCAGCTACACACATAAATAATACTATACAGAATAACCCGAAAAGAGAGAAAAAATTTTCAAGGAACATTTCTCAGTGGGGGATAGCCCACTCTCAAGTCAGCCACCATTTCTCTAGTAGGTTATGTCTGAGCTCAACTCTGAGGCAGGGAATTAATTAATGTGGGCAAAAGAGTGGTTGCGGGGACTTGGGGTGGGGGGTGGAAACACTATAGACTAGACTCTAAAATTCTACTTTGTTGCCTAGCTCAAAGCACATTTGATTTATGTAAAAAGGTAGGTAAAAAATAAATAAATAAATAAAGCTTCAAGTTACTTAAAGTGCAAGACTGCCACCTAGTGGTAATCTGAGCAAATCTCTTTCAAGTAGTAGATGTGAGAAATCATTGAAACAGTTAGATACAGCATACAGATGGTAACATAAATTCTCAAATTCTGCATTTCCAGGGCAATATCCTCTCTACAATGAAGACCACAGTAATTAATATAAATACTGAAACCCTTCTTAACTTTAAGATCATTCATTTGTGAGAAAACTAAGTATTTAATAGAATCACCCATATATATATAAATATA
>NW_006159436.1:2738723-2762463 GCF_000334495.1 Tupaia belangeri chinensis | reverse complement strand
TATATATCAAGGAAAAGTACAATTAGAAACAAAATCAAGAGTCAGCTTGCTCCTATTCTATGGCACTAATAAAGAACAAGACTTCTAGGGACCAGCAGTTAGCAGAATGGCTATGTTGCTGGACTCCCAGGTTGTCGACTGTGGTACAAGTCCTGGACCCGGCGGCTTAAACTCACGCCCGGGCGCGTGTGCGTGTGTGTGCCCAAGATCTCAAGAGGAGAATGGAGAAGGGATTGCGGCATGGCCATGCCCCCTGGGGGGTGATTTCTTGCTTTCTGTCTCTCTGTCTCTCTCTGTCTTTCTGGCAAGCGCACATACCCTATAGCAAAAACCTCTCCAAAAAAAGAGAAGAAAAACAAAAAAAGAAGAACAAGACTTCTACTGAGCACATTTTTCTAGAATCCAACACTTAAATACTCTCCCAACCATCAAGTCCCAATCTATAAACAAAGAAAAATATTTAGACAATAAGCTACTCTCCTAAATTAATAGTACTTTTTCATTTCAATCACATATGACAAATAATACTGTCAGCTAAAAAAGTTTTCACTTCAAGTATTTTCATCAGTCCTCAGCAACATACCTGAAATGAATTCAAAATAGATCTGATGACCACAATATTAATTTCGCGACTAGTTATAATGCTTATGATGTTGATTTCTATTTTACCAAAATATAGGTCTCAAGCCAGTGAAGGGAGCCAGATCCTATGTGGCCAACCATGCCTTTCAATTCCCAGCCCTGGTAGCTTGAAAATCACACCAGGCACATGTGTGTTCATGCCCCAAATCCCCACAGAATGGAGAAATGGAAGAGAAAAGGCTGAAGCATGACCATGTCCCACTGGAGGTGCTTTCTCCCTCTCCTTTTCTCCCTGTCTCACTCTGCAGGCTGCATGAACTCTCTGGGAAATAGGAATAATAAATAAGACCATGGGCCACAAAAGCAAAAACAGGCAAATGGAGTTATAAGTAAAAAATAAAAAGGTTCTACACAGGAATGGAAACAATCAACAGAGCAAAGAGACAACCTACAAAATGGAGGGGGGGGGGATCGTTTCTCTCTGTCTTTCTGGCAAGTACATGTGCCCTGCAAAAAAAACTGAACAAAAAAAAAAAAAAAAAAAAAAAGGCAAGTTATTCAATTAACAACTGGAAAAACTGAATGAACCAATAGTTCTCAAAGAAGACACACAAATGCCCAAAATGTATGTTAAATATATAAGATACCTAGAAAGATAAATAGATCTCTTTCTTCAGGGTCTGTTGGTATTAAGACAAACCAAGATTTGTGTTATGTTGTATTAACCTAACGAACCTAATGTTGGAGTTTCACAGAAAAAAATTATATCTGCTTAAACAACTTTCTACCTTCTTCTATCTTTCTATTATAATTACTTACAAAAATACAAAAATAAAATGAAAACTCACAATAGAAAAGTTCTTCTCAAAAATCTAGACAAAATCTCTACTCAAGACAGATGGAGCAAGACGGAGAAGAATATTCCTCATAATCTATTTTTATATATTTTTAAAAGTTTTTTTAATATATTTTTTTTATTTCTTTTATTACAGGGCATGTGTGCTTGCCAGAGAGAGACTGAGAGAGAGGGAAAATGAGAAATCACTGTGGCTATGCCACAACCTCTTCCCCTCCAGTCTCCTCTCAGGATTTTGGGCACACACACACATGCACCCAGCATAATGTTCAAGTCACCACATCCAGGACTCAAACCACAGTCATCCATGTGGGATCCAGCACCTTAACCTCCACATCACCTCCTGGTCTTATATTCTTATATTTTACATGTTGGATTTCACAGATAAAGGAAATACCACACAACATCCTAAAGATGTACATAAATATAAACTATTTTTTAAAAAGCAAACATATCAATTACTAACAAGAATTTTAAATAGATTAAAATCATTTATTAAGACAGGAGGTTGGTCAGGCATGATAGCACAGCAGTGATGCAATACTCCATGATGCAGAAGCCACTTACGGAATGGTCCCAGATTCTCACCCTAAGCTTTCCTCGTACACGCCAGGTTCACTCATGCACGCCCATGACTCTGGCTGGCAGATGTGAACACCCAACCGAGGGTGTCTGATTCTCTTTCTCTCTCTGCCTTCCTCTCTTACGGAAAAAATAAACTTAAAAAAAAAAAAAAGACAAATGGCTAAACAACAAAATCCAACTTCTATTATGAAAAACAATAGGTAATAATATCAAGGAAATTCAAAACAAAACTATATAAAAATAAAACTCAATGCAAAAGTTACTAACTAGACTAAATTTCATTATTTTATACTATTGAAGAAAAAAGCAGCAGAACATAGAAAAGTTCTAAATTTCTATGTGACAAAGAACACTGCACTGAAATAGAAAAAGCAAATTGTCATGAGGCCTTGACAGAACCATAACAGAACTTAAAGACTGCTAAATTTTTCTGATTGCTAACTTTTTATTAAGGCTTATTTGAGTAGGATACACGAAACTAAACAAATTAATCCAAAACGCTGAATGTGAAATAAGAAATACATGTAAGTTGAGTATCCCTTATCCAAAATGCTTGTTACCAAAAGTGTTTTGGGTTTACAATATTTTTTCAATTTTGGAATATTTGCACATGCATACTGAGGTATCTTGAGGACAGGACCCAGGTCTAAATATGGATCATCTATGTTTCATATATGCCTTATGCACATAACCTAAAAGCAATTTTATTTGATATTTTTGTACTACAGTATTTTTTACTGTGACCTGTCACATAAGATCAGGTGTGCAATTTTTCACTTGTGGCATAATGTAGACACTTAAACAGTCTTAGATTTTGTAGCATTTCAGATTTCAGAGTTTTGAATAGGAATGCTTAACCTGTATTGGTCTCTGTCCCTCAGTTCCTTACGGAGCTCCTGAAACCTTTATGATCTCCTGAGTGACAGGGGTGTTAAAAAGCATCTTTTGCCCTACTATTTAGTCTTTGACTCCAGTTTCTGATACAGAGCTAAATCTCTTCCTATTTCCTGGATGACAGAAGCATCTTCTGTTCTAATGAGGTTGACTCTTGTTGGGACCCTGGACCGAGTGATCACCAGAAAGACGAAGCCAGAAAAAGAAGCATGGAACTTTCAGCCCCACCTCGCCCATCCTCCAGGGAGAGGAGAGGAGCTGGAGATGAGGCTAATAAATAATCATACCTAGATGATGAAGTCTCCATTTTTAAAAAAAAGATCCCTTAAGTATGGGATTCAGAAAGCTTCTGAGTCAGTGAACACATCCACATGGGAGAAGCGTGGTGTCCTCCAATTCCTTTACAGAAGGAGCTGCCGCACTCAGGACTCTTTGGGCCTCACCCTGTGCATCACTGCACCTGCCTATTCATTTGTATTCGTTATCCCATCTTTTGATAATCAACTGGTAAATGTTAGTGTTTTCCTGAGTTCTGTGAGGCCCTGTTATAAATTACTGACTGAGGGGGGTCATGAGAAGCCCTGACATATAGTCAAATGGGGCAGAAGTGTAGTACCTGCAGACTTTACACCAGCATTTGAAGTGAGATGGAAGTCTTAGGGAACTAAGCCTTTATCCCAGGAGGTCTACACTAACACCAAGGAGTTGGTGTCATATAGGAATTATATGACAACTGGTTGATATCCAGAGTGTAGGAGAATTAGAATGCGCAGGGAAAATCCCAATCCATTTAGTGACAGCAGTATTAGAAATGTAAAAAAATAGTTTTTCCTCTTGATTAAACTAACAGTGTATATTAAATTATACCGCCTACAAAGAAAATATACTATTTTTCAAATGTCAGTGAAAAAAAACTGACCAAATATTAAACCACAAAAAAAATCACTGCAAATTGTAAATTCCATTTTTACAAACAAAAATTAATTAAAATTTAAAAGTAACAGAGTTTTTTACCAATATGATTCAGTCAAAAAATATAACAAAACCTTTCATAAATGTTTGGGTCAAAAAGGATACCAACACTATACAGAATTAGAAATCATACAGAAAGTAACAAGATTATAATATTAAAATGGAGTGGGGATACAGAATTAAGTTGTAATCAAGAGCAAATGCAAAACTTAAATGCTTTTATCATCAAATAAAAATAAATTTAAGTAAATTAACTGTCAAAGAGAAAAAGACATCAAATCTGTAGCGAGGTGAAAGGAGAAATTAATAAATGATAAAACTTCTAAAGAAAATAATGAATAAGAGCCAAGTTTTTAAAATAATAAAATAACAAAACAAAATTAAATTTTAAGTAAAAAAAAAAACAAAAGAAAAAAGGTAAAGGAATAAGCAAAGTATACATATTACATATACCACATATAAATCTATGTTACTGAGTTCTAATAATCTAAATGTCATTTATATAAGAAAATTTAAATTATCAAGACTACGTCAATGAAAACAGAAAACTATGACCATACTGAGTCACAGAAAATCCTTCTATCCAGAAGCACCTTGTTCTTTTTCCCTTCTCCAAAAGGAGAAAATCAAAACAGTTTCAGAGGTACAGTCTTAAAATTTCTTGAAAACATCCTAACGTTATTTAAACTGCTCCAGAATATGGGGTGGGAAATTTTCCTTTGAGTGTCCACAGTGAGCATCAGTCTGCTTTCAAAACTGGACAGGCACAGCCTTGCAAAAAGGAAATTGATTTGTATAATTTATAACCTATGATGTACATTTAAACAGAATACTAATAAATCAAAAATAGGTATATTAAAAGAGCAAGTCACATAGCCAAGTGTATTTATTACTGAAATTCAAAAGATAGTCAATTAATAAAAGTATTAATATAATAATCATCAATAGGTCATAGCATCATATGGTCCTATTACATTCATTTATAAATGTGTGTATTATGTATCTCAAAACAAGTATTTAAGATGCTTAATGTAAATATTAACAGCATTTCCATTAAACTCAAAATAAAACAAGGATATTTCTATTTTAAACATTCTCAAAGTTCTATCTAAAAACAATAAAACACTGAAAGGCACATAATATAACATTTTTTTAAAAAAACAGATTTTTGCTATGGGGCGCACGTGATTGGCAGAGACAGAGAGAAAGTGAGAAATCACCCCCCATGGAGGAAGGCTACACCATAATCCCTTTTCTCCATTCTCCTTTTTAGATTTTTGGGCATGCACATACAAGCATCTGGAATGATTTTCAAGGCACCAGTCTGAGGCTCGAACCACAGTTAGCCATATAGTAGTTCAGTGCCTTAACCACTATACCTAACCCCCTGTCCTCACAATAACTATTAATAATGGAAATTCTAGATGCCTACCAAAAAAATCAAAAATATTAACTAAGAACTATGAGAACTAATAAGTTCAGTAAAAAAGGTTGATTCTCAAGTTAAAAAAAAAAAAAAACAGTTTTCGGGGCCCGCGGATGGCATACCAGTTGTGTTGCTGGACTCCTCCATGTTCAACTGTCATTCGAGTCCCAGACATGGTGGCTTGAAAATTCCACAGAATGAGTGTGCATGTGTGTCCAAGATCCTGAGAAGAGAATGGATTGTGGCACGGCCATTACCCCTGGGGGAATGAATCATTCCTCACTTTATCTCACTGTATCTCTCTCTCTCTCTCCCCATCCCCTCCCCCTAGCACATGCACTACAAGGCAAAAACCTCTTAAAAAAAAAAAAAAAAAGCTTTCTTAATAAATAGTAGGAAACATAAGGAGTACGTTTTCATAACAGAAACAAAAAGTAAATAAAATACTTAACAAAAGTAAACAGAAAAGTGGGCCAGTTCTGTGGTCTAGTGGTTAAGGGAGTCAGATCCACAGGGCCAACCACTCTTTAAATTCTTGCCTCGGTGCCTTGAAAATTATGCCAGGCACATGTGCATGCATGCCTAATGTCCCAACAGGATGGGGAGACAAGAAAAAAGAGACTGCAGTGTGACCATGCCCCATTAGGGGTTACCTCTCCCTCTCTGTCTCTCTTTCTGGAAAGCATGCCCTCTGTCTCTCTTTCTGGAAAGCATGCCCTCTGGGGGAAAAAAAAGTAAATAGAAAAGTGTTAAAGCAAACTAAAAAACTTGGGTGAGGCTATTAAAAAATATGAGTGAATCAGGGTCAGCAGGTGGTATGGTGGTTAAGATGCTGGACACTGCCACATGCCTAACTATGGTTCAAGTCCCAGACTTGGTGGCTTGCTTTCTCACTTTCGCCCTCTCTCTCTCTCTGGTAAAATTAAAATGAATGAATAAATAAAATTAAATAAATAATTTTAAAAATATGAGTGGGGACCAGCAGTTAGTGTAATGGCTATGTCACCAGACTCCCATGTAGTTGACCGCGGTTCAAGTCCCAGACCCAGTGGCTTAAACTCACACCGGGCGCATGTGCGTGCGTGCCCAAGATCCCAAGAGGAGAATGGAGGAGAAGGGATTGCGGCGTGGCCATCCCCCATGGGGGGTGATTTCTTGCTTTCTGTCTCTCTGTCTCCCTCTGTCTTTCTGGCGAGTGCATGGGCCCTATAGCAAAAACCTCTCAAAAGAAAAAAATATATATATGAGTGAATCGAACACACAATGTTGCTTAGGAACAAGACTTAACATTAAAAAAAAAATCTCTTGCACATTATTGTATAAATTTAACCTAATAGAAAGTTTTGGCCCTTGATAAAATTATTATAAATAATATTCAGAATAAATTATTCAAAAAATATTAGTAGAAACAGATTTTAAATCTCTTTTCAAAAAAGCTATAGAATGTTAAACTGCATTATAAATCAACATAATTTAACAAAGTGGTACTAGAGCATAAATAGTCCCCAAACAAATGCTAGGGTTTAGGTAGGACCATGACATATGAAAATGGCGTTTCAAATCAATGGGGACATAGAATATAACTAAAAGGTCAGAATAATTCGATTCAAATTCAAGAAGTGAGAAATTAAGCTAGTTATGGTGATACCTTATCAATCAGTTTCTAATTTGTCTTTCTGACCTACCTGATCATTTTCTGTAACAGCCAAAACAGAGCAACAATGTAATATATTGGCTTCCAAGCATATTCCCACCCTTCTTGTACTAAAGGGTCAGGTGCACAGTTACAAACGAGGTATACATGTGAAATGTGTGATGAACATTTTAAAACTCATTCAAACGACATTTTAGAACTCATTCGAGAAAATGAGTTTAGTTTTAGCTACTTAACTACCAAGAATAGGATTAAATCAAATCCCAATTAACAGAAAATACCAAAATAAGTCCAGATGGATGAAGTTAAATATAAACACTGAAAGCATACTATCAATGCACTTTAAAAGGATGAACAAATTTAAAACTTCTACCATCACTGTAACCCATTTTGCCTAGTCTTTGATAACATATGTTCATTCTCTTTCAGAAATTCTTTTTTAGAGAAATTAATGGCAAAGCAAAAATCAGAACCATAATCAGAGATGAAAAAATTTAGGATACCTACTGCAATATAATTTATAATACTGAAATGCTGAAGAAACTTAAATCATCATTAATCTGTTATCATTTAAATAATTTGTTTTACCTCACTCAATAGAATATTATTCAGACATTATTAATGATGTTGCTGAATAATAATTAATGGCATGAAAAAATTGTTATTAATTACTATGTAGTAAAAAACAAAAACTGTAGTGTTACAAATGAGTTGTCATGTTAAAATCACAAATCTGTAAAAGGGTGAAATTTAATTTTAAAAATATATGAACATGAGACCAGTAGATAGTGTAATGGTCAAACCACTGGATTCCCACATGGCTGACCATATTTCAAGTCCCAAACCCGGAGGCTTGAAACTCACATCAGACTTGTGTGTGAGCATGCTCAAAATTCCCAGAGGAGAAGGGATTGTGGTGTGGCCACCATCCCCTGTGGGATGATTTCTCGTTTTCTTTCTCTCTGGCTCTGTCTCTTTGGTGAGCTCATGCATAATGTAGCAACAATCTCTTTTTAAAAAAAAGTGAAAATGTTTAAGGATAAATAACATGTTTAACAGTGGTTTTTCCTGAGGTTTTCTTCTTCCTTCCATCCTAGAGTTTCTTCTCTACACTTTTTAATTTACCAGATTTTGCAAATTAAACATCCACTGTTTTATCATTTTCAAAAAACACATTTACAACTAGACATAAAGATAAAGAAATTCCACTTATATGAATTTGTAGACAAATAATTACACACACAAATATTTAAGTGTAACACTACAATATTCATCTCTGCAATATTTAAATGGAAAGTAAAGGAAACTACTTAAATGTCTAACAAAGAAAGTTTTAGATAACTATAGTACCTTCATAGGATGCCCATTACAACTCTGTTTTAGGAACCAACAAATGGCTAACGTTTATGTCACAAGATTCACATGTAGTCAACCACAGTTCAAGTACCAGACCTAGAGGCTTAAAACTCACACCAGGCACATGTGCCTGCGTGCCTAAGATCCCAAAAGGAGAAGGGAGGAGAAGGGACTGTAGTGTGGCCATCCCCCATGGAGGGGCAATTTCTCATTTTCTATCTCTCTGTCTCTCTGGTGAGGACATGCACCCTAGAGTAAAAAATGTCTCTTAAAAAAACCAAATCTGTTTCAGAGGAATATTTAATGAGGAAATGTAGATTATATAATGTTTATCTAAAATATAGAAAATGATATTTCTTGGGTTATAAGCCTTATTTTTTAAAATAAATATATATGTATATGTAGTTGTAGAAATTACATATTACATTATTAAAAAGGCTGGTAGCGGGGCTGACAGGTGGCATGGTGGTTAGAAGTGCTGGATTCCCACATGGCTGACCACAGTTTGAGTCCTGGACCTGGCAACTTACTTCCTCGCTTTCCCTTCTCTCTCTCTCTCTGTCTCTCCCTCTCTCTCTCTGGCAAAATTAAAAATAATAACAAAAAAATAATAACAAATGGAATTAAATAAATAAATATTTAAAATTTAAAACAAAAAGACTGGTAGGAAACAACAACTGTTAAAGTGACTATTTCTATAATTCACTGTCATGGTTTTAATTTTTTTCTTAACACCATTTTGCTTTCCAAATTCTCTACAAAGTGAGTTTGGAAAGTGTGATATACATATAAGAATATCCAAATGAGAAGAGGGAAGAAAGAGAGGAAATTTTAAAATAAAGCAGCCATCTGTCTCATTGCTTTGATTTAGTTTTAGTTACAGAATTTAACTCATTTAAAAAGTTTAAGAAATTATTTTATCTATCACACAGAGGGATAAGTTTTTGTTTTTGTTTTTTTAATCAGAGAAGCATTGTTTCCAAAAGTGTATTTTTAATTGAAAATACCTAGTGAAGTTTCAACTATTAATAGTAGTATTGTTTTTTGGAATGTTTATCCCAGAAGTCATGTGCATGCATGTGTGCATGAGAGACAGAGAAAGCATCCTTCTCCTGGGTTCTAGTCACACCATAACCCTTACTCTCCTAGTTCTCCATTCAGTCATGATCCTGGGTGGGAGGATGCATGCCTTACCTGTTTTTCAAGCGACCAGGACATCAGCGAGTCCCAGTCGGACATGCTGAATCCAGCTTCTCATCTACAGTGCATAACCACTACCCTAAGAGACCAGCCTAAGAGCACTACTGTTTAAATGAATAAACAAATGTATTTAATATTTAGAAATGTCATCTACTTGAAGCACTATTTGAAAAATCTTACTGACATATCAGAAATAAATATGCATATATATTTAGATTTTTGCCACAGGGTACTCTTCATACATTCACAGAAAAGAGACAGAGAGAAAGAGAAAGTAAGAAGTCACCTCCTAGGGAACCAGCAGTTAGTGTAATGGCTATGTCGCTGGACTCCCATGTAGTCGACCATGGTTCGCATCCCGGACCCGGTGGCTTAAAATTCACGCCAGGTGCGTGTGCATGCATGCCCAAGATCCCGAGAGGAGAATGGAGGAGAAGGGATTGCAGCATGACCATCCCCCCTGGGGGGGTGATTTCTCACTTTCTGTCTCTGTCTCTCTCTGTCTGGCGAGCACACGCGCCCTATAGCAAAAACCTCTCCAAAAAAAAAAGAAGAAGTCACCTCCCCAAGACCCCGCCGGGGGAATGGCCACACCAAAATTGCTTCTCCTCCAATCTCCTCTCAGGACTTTGGGCACCCATGCACACACACCCCAGTGTGTCTTTTTAAGCCGCTGGATTCAGGACTCAAACTGCAGAGCTGGCCGTATGGGACCCAGTGCCTTAACTACCACATCATCTGCTGGCCTTGTATTTTTACCCTTAAGGAACACCCAATATCCAAATAAAATTATATTTAATTAATTGTTCTTTTCCTCTATAAAAATATGTTAACATCTTACTATAAGTTACATGAGGAAAACATGAGGCTACTTGCTTTGGTAATACTTTAAATGAGTTTCAATTAAGGAGTTTTTAAAAGTTATATGAAGGCTTAAAGTCAATAAACAAAAGTTTCTGAGAAATACTGCATTCAATGATTGGTAGTTACTCACTAATATTACAAAAGTAAGAAATCTGAAAGACTATATTCCTTACTAGCCATGCAAATCAAAATAATCACCGAAGCTTTAATCAGAATACACATATCTGAAATAATAAATCACTGATGGGCCTGCAGGTGGCATGTAGTTGAGACACTGGATCCCACATGGTACTGGTCACCAGGCATGTGTGTGTGCGTGCCCTAAAGCCCAAGAGGAAAATGGAGAAGGGACTGCGACATGGGCATCCCTTCTAGGAGGTGATTTTTCACTCTCTCTCTCTCTCTGTCCAGCCAGCATACACGCCCTATAGCAAAATAATAAATAAATAACTTAAAATTTTAAGCTGTTTTAAGTATTTTCAGAAAGTAAGAGAGGGAACGTTTCCCAACTCACTTTGTTATACCAGAAAAAGGACACAAAAAGTAAAGTTGAGGCCAATAGCCCTCCTGAGTGTGAGTGCAAAAATTCTTAACAAAATATTAGTAATTATATACATCAAGAGAACTTTATTCCATAGATTGAAAAAGCAAGGCTTGTTCAATATTTTAAAATAAACCAAGTTAACATACCATATTAGCAGGCTAAAGAAGAAGAATTACATGCTGAGGTAGAACCACTGCAGCATACCTAATAAATATTTAGTTGTATTCAATTTGGATTAAATCAATGTACCCTTTACATTATAAAGAGTTTGCCTCACCAACAAATCAAAATGTCATCTTTTGAATTTTGCATAATATCAGAATTTTGAGGAAAAAAAGTGAACATTAATAACACTGATTATTTTTTTTAATTTCTGTCCTACAGTTAAGTTGCTCTGCATGCCCTGTCAATTGGAAAATAAAATTGTCTTACCATAGTTAAACTGACTGTTGGACTTTTCACAGTTAATGATGTTAAACCGATAAGCAACGCCTGGCCGCATACCACTGACTTCAAAGTAAAACCACTGATGATAATGATTGCTGTTTATATCTGAGTTCAGAATAAGATCATATTCATTTCTGAAAATAGAGATTAGAGACATCTAATAAAAATCAGGAAAGTATTAGTACACACACGAATTGAGAAAATTCTAAGTGACTTACTTTCTAATTTGGATTACTTTGCGCAGATTCCCAGATTCGAATTTGGAGTTATACTTCAAAACATCTCCTTCTTCGGGAATAATGTAACTACATAAATTTCAAAGTAAGTGTATTAAAATTTAAACAGGTGAACAAAATAGAAGGTTACACTTACAGATTTGAAGTATATCGTTACTGGGGGCCAGCAGGTGGCGTGGCGGTGAAGGCACTGAACTCCCATATTGCTGAAGGCAGTTCAAGTCCCAGACCCATGGCTTGAAAATCACACCAAGCACATGTGCATGTATGCCCATAAAAATAAAAACCGCTCCTATGATTTTTATCCAAGAGGAGACTGGAGAAGGAACTGAGGTGTGTGCATACCCCTGGGGAATAATTTCTCGTTTGGTCTCTCTCCAGGGAGCACACATGCTCTACAGCAATAACATAAGTAAACAAATAAATAAGAGACTGCTATTGCTGTACTAAGAAAACGAAGGGTCAATATGAGGGGACCTCAATAAAGTTAACACAAAATGAAATTAATGTACTATTTTGGTATAAAAATTTTAATTCTTAGTTTTTTTTATAACACACATTTTCATGAAGTTTTTGAAGACCCTTTCCCTCATACTGTAGCACAAATGAGCTTTTAATATGAAATCTCTATGCTCTTAAGAGGTTATTTTAGTTTTTTAAAAATATAGAATCAATTCGTAACCTTTACCTTAAACCCATTGAAAGTCTACCTAAACACAAAAACTTGTGATATATTCAACTTAAATAAGTAAACATAGTTTATCATAAACACTGTATCCCGGTCAAAGGATGAAAACATATCAAGGATAAAATAGGCAAAAGTTAACCATAATTTCTATCTTTCAGACATAACACTGAAAATTTAAAGTAAAAATAAAACGAATAAAAGTTTGTAAAATTCCAACTTACTTTGGGTTATCTAAGTCATATACAACTCGATCTATGATATCACTCTGATGTATTAGCCTCTCAATATCTTGGGCGATTTTTGTCATAAAGCCATAAAAGAGAAGTTCCATCAAAATTGATTATTATATGCCAATACACAACTTTCTCCAAAAGAAGTTTTGAATGAAAAAAGTGTATAATAAAACTTTCTCAAAATTAAAACAATCATTTCTCTGTGTATCTATTTTACATACAAAAAAAAATTGTCAGTGCATAACAAGACACAAAACGATACTTATCAGAGTCCGAGTTTTAGAAAATAACCACAAATCCAATAGTGAAAACAAAAAGTAAAAAAGAAAAAAAAAAAAAAAACAAGCCTTTGAACACTTTTCTACATAGAAAGTTGTGGGCTCACCATCAAACTCTTAGGTGAATAATTTTGAATATATAATAGTGTCATTATTAGAAGTCGCAAGGATCTGAGAAGCCAGAGATTAGATAAGAAGGCGGTTTTTTAAAAGCTGCCTAGCTGAAATTTAACTAAAACACAACTACATTCAGCTTTCATGTTCTGCAAAATCCCCCTCACATGGTGGGAAATGAAAGTAGAGTCAGGGAAATGAACATCCGAGCCAGGGAAAGGAGATGGTCCCTGTCCTCGTAATTTTCTAGGCCTAATTACTCCCTGGATCAGCCCAACAAAATGAACACTAATTAACTGGAAAACTCCTAAGATCCCTGCCAATGTGCTACAAAACTAAGCCATTCAAAACCCACCATCTTCTCTATCAATATTTAAGCCAAGGAAGACAATCACCACCAGGTGGCACTAAAATGCAGCCAGAACATTTGGATGCTCATTAGGATCCTAAAGCCTGAGCTGTCAGGAATTCCAGGTCTAAGGCCCACAAAAATTTGCTAGTGGAGCCACCAGGTGGCATGGTGGTTAAGGCATTGGACACTCCCACAGGGTCAACATGGTTCGAGTCCCAGACCTGCTGGCTTGCTTTTGCACTTTCCCCTTCTCTATCTCTGGTCAAATTAAAAAATAAATGAATGAATAAATAGAATCAAATAAATAACTCTTTAAAAAAGATAAATAAACATTTAAAAAATATAAAAACTTGCTAGTATAATACAAAGCTATGTATAGTACCCAGAGTCTTCAAAGTTCATGGAAAATACTTATCAAATAAATAAATACATACATACATACATACATACATACATGCATGCATGTTACTCATGGGGCCAGCAGGTGGCATGGAAATTAAGGTCAATCCCACATGGCCAACTGAGCCAGCTGAGTCCTGGACCAGCAGCTTGAAAATCAGCCCAGGCACATGTGTGTGCCTCAAATCCCAGGGAAACGAGAAGAGTTGTAGTATGGCCATCCCCCCAGGGAGGTGATTTCTCATTTTCTCTCTCTCTGTCTCTGCCTCTCTAGTGAGTGTATGCATCCAACAGCAAAAAGAAAAAACAACAATAACAAAAACTATACATGGACTTTTTAAAAAAAGAATTATTTTTATTTTATTTTTTTTGAGAGGTTTTTGCTATAGGGCGTGTGCACTCGCCAGACAGATAGAGAGAGACATAAAGTGGGAAATCCCCCCCCGGGAGGATGGTCACGCCACAATCCCTTCTCCTCCATTCTCCTCTTGGGATCTTGGGCACACATGCACACGCACCGGGTGTGAGTTTTAAGCCACCGGGTCTGGGACGCGAACCATGGTCGACTATATGGGAATCCAGTGACATAGCCATTACACTAACTGCTAGTCCCTATTTTTATTACTTTTTAATTTGTTATAGGGCATGCCAACTCATAAAAGAGAGAGAAAGAGAAAGTAAGAAAGCAAGCCGCCAGGTCCAGGACTTGAACTGCAGTCAGCCACGGCCATGTGGGAGTCCAGGACTTTAACCACCATGCCACCTGCTGGCCCCATGCATGGATTTCAAAATGTTTCTGTGCCAATATAAACTTGTACTGTCATTCCATTTTTTACACAAACTTTCTGTTTTAATTGCCAGAGGGCACATGCACACGCCAGAGAAAGAGGGAAAAGAAGGAACTCCCCCTCCTCCACTGGAGCAGTCACTCTCCAATCCCTTCTCTGCTACTGAGATTTGGGGCATGCATGCACAAGGGCCTGTGGTAGACCATGTAAGATTCAGCTCCCTAGTAACTACTATGTTACAACGTAACCCTTTCACAAACTTTTTCAAGTCACCTTATATATAATTTATTCTTATATTTTGGGTTTTGTCTTGTTTTTAAGAGAGATTTTTGCTATAGGATACTTGTACTCGCCAGAGAGACAGAGAAAGACAGAGAGACAGAAAGCAAGAAATCACTCCCCAGGGCAGATAGTCAGTCACACATTCCTTATCTTCCATTCTCCCCTCGGGATTTTGGGCATGCACACGCACCCCCACGTGTTTCAAGCCATTGGGTCCAGGTCTTGAACTGGGGTCGGCCATGTGGGAGTCCAGTGACATAATCATTACTCCTTCTGCTGCTCCCTATATAACTTATTCTTAAAAAGAAAGTAAATTATACAAACTGATTTAAATTTCAAGTTTGTCTTTCTCAGCTAAAGATAAAACAGAATAAAATTGTGATTTATAGATTTATCCAGAGCAGAGCGAGAGAAGTTTGCTAAAATAATTCTAATATACGAAACGCTGGTAAGTGTCCTTAGCTTCAAGCAAATCTAACACTAGTCTCCTGCATGAGATACTTCTACATGATTAACGGACACTAGCTTTCACATATTGGGTCGTCAGGGAAGTCAGGACGCATTTTTGCATAGAAAAACAGGAAAACATGTCATGACTTTCCCAGCGACCTAATAGTTTATATCTAACCACATATAGCATAACCTTAAACTCAAAAGAAGCCAAAGATTCTAATTAAAAAAATTTAAATATCAGGAAAGACATTTAAAGGTATGATAGTATTATATGAAAAGAGATACTTAAAAAAAGTGCAATCCTGATATATTTAACCTACCCCTTATACAACTAAGTATAATTTACTTTTTATTCTATAAAAAAAGAAAGAAACTACCAAAAAGTAGTGTATCAGAAGGATTGTGACGCAGTGAGAAATTCAAACTTAAAAATAAAACGACAGTGGTAAAACCTCTTCCTACTGGACGTGTGGAGTCTAAAGTACCTAGTTCGTGACCACGGCTTGCAGTTATATTGTGCCCTTGTTATGTTCCTGTTGTAAAACTGCACCCACTTTGGGGACCAGAACTTATAACCCTGCTGGGCCGGGAGGTACAGAGACAGAAGGCAGAAAGTTCCTCATTGTGATGCTGAGAGCTGCAGTAAATAGGGCCACTTCTGTTCCTACCTTCTGGTTCCCAAAACCATTCATTCTTTTCACTGGGATCCAGAAAATGTGAATGTTTCTCACTTCGTGCACATGCCACATCTTGGAAGATGGTAGCCCATCCCGCATAATACTTCCTCTGAGTTTCACCTGTGCCTTCTAAGGCCGTCGGGGGGCTCCACAAGGTCCACAGCCTCTGTAGGGGACCGCCTGGGATACAGCAGAGCCATGGACCAGGCCCAGTCCCACAAATCCATCCCCGAATTCTGTGTATGCCGTCAGGATTCTAGCTTAAGGTGCCAACTGGCCGCACCATACACACAGTTTCCAAGTAAAAATGAAGAATTACATTAGATGCTACAGATAAAATAAATAATAAGACACAGCTATTGCCTTCAAGTAGTTTATAGTCTAAAGAGAATCAAATACCCACAGCAACGTCTTCCTTTTTTTATCACACATATAGCTATTTTTTTAGATACTAACTCATGCCCATAAAACCTTAACCACTATCACCACCAAAAAATATTCCAGTTGCAGCAAATAAGGTATTTGTATATGCCAAATGTTCATCATTTGGGATTATTTAATACTATTTATAAAGTAATATAATTTCACAACATTTAATAAATTATTGCTCTTATGAATTCCAAATTACACTGTGTATTTCCCAATAAAACTTCAAATTTTATAGTATAATAATGTCCACATTGCTTCATTTATAGCTCCTTTTTATTTTTTATTTTTTTAGAGAGAGAGATTTTTGGTATAGGGTGCATGCTCTCACCAGAGAGACACAGAGAGATGGAAAGTGAGAAACCCCCCCACAGGGGCAATGGACACACCGTAATCCCTTTTCCTCCATTCTCCTCTCAGGATCTTCAGCACACACGCACATACACGAGTCCAGCGTGAGTTTTAAGCCTCTGGATCTGAGTCTCAAACTGCAGTTGACTTAATGGGAGTCTGGTGACATTACCATTATGCCATCTGTTGGTCCCTATAGCCTATCTTTAAATCATATACCCATACTAAGTTAAAATGATAAATTACTAAATTACTAAATACTGCCATGGTGATATTTATTCCAAGATTATTAAATAATTTGTGTTTATATTTTGAGATTCAATCTAAATAGAAAATTTCTAAATTACCCAATGGTCAGGTTTATTATTCTGGCTTCATTTGAATAAGTGAAATAAAGTAAAACCACAAGAACAATGTCAAAACAGCACAAAATTTCTAAAGCAAGGGAAAAATATATGTCAGAGAAATTTTTTCCTAAATACCCAAAATATTTTAAGTATGCCTCATATTTTGACAATGGTCTTATGTAGAGGTGGGAAGAAACCTGCCACTCACCTCTGCCCACCGATTATTTAATACTATTTATAAAGTAATATAATTTCACAACATTTAATAAATTATTGCTCTTATGAATTCCAAATTACACTGTGTATTTCCAACTAAAACTTCAAATTTTATAGTATAATAATGTCCACATTGCTTCATTTATAGCTCCTTTTTATTTTTTATTTTTTTAGAGAGAGAGATTTTTGGTATAGGGTGCATGCTCTCACCAGAGAGACACAGAGAGATGGAAAGTGAGAAACCCCCCCACAGGGGCAATGGACACACCGTAATCCCTTTTCCTCCATTCTCCTCTCAGGATCTTCAGCACACACGCACATACACGAGTCCAGCGTGAGTTTTAAGCCTCTGGATCTGAGTCTCAAACTGCAGTTGACTTAATGGGAGTCTGGTGACATTACCATTATGCCATCTGTTGGTCCCTATAGCCTATCTTTAAATCATATACCCATACTAAGTTAAAATGATAAATTACTAAATTACTAAATACTGCCATGGTGATATTTATTCCAAGATTATTAAATAATTTGTGTTTATATTTTGAGATTCAATCTAAATAGAAAATTTCTAAATTACCCAATGGTCAGGTTTATTATTCTGGCTTCATTTGAATAAGTGAAATAAAGTAAAACCACAAGAACAATGTCAAAACAGCACAAAATTTCTAAAGCAAGGGAAAAATATATGTCAGAGAAATTTTTTCCTAAATACCCAAAATATTTTAAGTATGCCTCATATTTTGACAATGGTCTTATGTAGAGGTGGGAAGAAACCTGCCACTCACCTCTGCACACCATAAGGCCTTTCCAAAATAGGCTCTTTGAATGGAGGTGGAATGTGACCAAAATAATCCGGGTAAGCAACCTCTGAATATTCTGGGATAGACTTTGTATTTTTCACAATCTCAATATAGAGGTCTGGGTCATGGAGCGTGGGTCCATCAGGAACTTCAACGGATGCTTGTTCCACTGATGAATTGGACTCAGTGTCTTCATCATCCTCAGTCTCAACTCCGGTACAGCAAAGCTTCCCCAGCTGAACTGCTCTTCCTTCAAACAGAACGTTTCCACAAGTGGCCACGTGCGGGCACACTTTCGTGCACGTCAGGACAGAGAAAGGGAGGCCATAGTCCTTCTTCACTCCTGCGGTAAGACCTGGGGCTGTCTGGGAAGGAATATTCTGCAGCGTAATTCGGTCCAAGGCCTTCACAATATCGTTGTTTAGGCCATGGACTGATGAACTAGTTCTATTTGGATCACCTAGCTGTTGCTGTAACGTTCTGTCATTATCTTTTACGCCATCTTTTCCTGGATCCATAAGGGTGGGTTTCTTATCAACTTCATCTTTGGGAGATACATTCTCCTTCATGGCAACTCCTTTTCTTAAATTACCAGAACTCCCAGGTGCTTCCTCTCCTGCTGTAGGAACGACAATAGGGCCGCGGACCTTTCCCTCAAATGCAAATGGCTTCGGTTCTTTGGAGATTAAATCATAGTCCTTTGAAAGTAAAAAAATATATATATTTAAGTTTTTATCAAGAAATATTAACACCAAGATCATATTCACCTTATATGCTGCTTCAGAAACCTAACATTCAAAAATTTTTCAAGATAGATAAAACATAGTATGTTTGAATTTCACTTTAAAAGACAAAAGACTTAACCACATCAAAACTCACGTCATTCATTTTTTTCTATTATAAAAATTAACACATATATCACAGAAATATGACTTTTTTTCTAATAAAAAGCATTAAAAGTCATCCAAAGTCCTGTTAGAGGAATCACAATGACTAAACTGTTATGCAGTAATTCATGTATTTCAGAGTTTCTTTTGTATAACACCAATAAAGCAATATTTATGAAGTGACTATCTTGTGCCAAGCTCTATTTCAGGCACTTACATTGTGCCAGTTAATGATAAGAATAATAATAAACTTCCCTTTGGTGGCTTATATTTTTATAGGAATGGAAGGGAGAGGACATACAAGCAATAAACAGGATATAAAATGTTAAAAGACAAAGAACTACAGCCCAAAAGGAAAGGAGGTGGTGAAAGTAGAGGTATAACTGTAGAGTGGAGGATGAGAAGGTGCCACGCACAGGGACCATTCTAGTCAGAGAGCATCTGCCAGCATATTGGCCCCTCAGGGAGAGGATGCCTGAGGTGTTCCAAGGACAGCAAGGACAGGAGCGAGAAGAATGAGGCCAGAGAGACCAGGTACTGCAGGACATTATGGGCTATTAGAAGAATTTTAGAGCTAGCTCCATGGCGCAGCTATAATGTGCTGCTAAAGAGAAGCCCGAGCCAACATGGCAACCATGGTTCAAATCCCTGACCCAGTTGGCCTGAAACACAATGGACACATGGCCAAGTGCACAAAATCTGACAGGCTGGAGGGTTGGAGGAAGACAATCACATGACCAGACCATGTGCTGGGTGCTAATCTCTCTAATCTCTCTCTCTCTCTCTCTCTCTCTCTCTCTCTGTCAGTCACTCTGATTTCCGTGCGCACCTACTACAATGAATAAAGAAAAAAGTTTTGATCTTTTTACTCTGAATGAGATTGTGAGCAATGGGAGAGAGAAATGCCAAGACATGACCAATGTTTTACAAATAATAACCTAGCATAAGGTGTCTTTTTTAAAATTTATTTATTTATTTGACCAGAAAAGGACAGTGTAAGAGAGAGAGAGATAGAGCAGGAAAGTGAGAAAGCCACCATGTCCAGGACTCAAACTGTGGTCGGCCGTGTGGGAGTCCAGCAACCTTTACCACCACGCCACCTGCTAGCCCAGCATACAATTTCTTAACCATAGCATAAACATTTTAGGGCAGATCATGTTTTCTGTCTGTTTAGGGGGCAAGGGTCTGTTTTATATATATTAGAATATCTAGCCACGTCCTTGGCCTCTTCCCACCAGATGCCAGTACCAAATCTCTTCCCCTTACTTGTGAAAACCAAGAATGTCTCCAAACATTGTCAAAATAATGTCTCCAAACATTCTCCCCTAGGAGAATCACTGAGAACCACTGCTCTGGTGTCCTTCTGAAAACAGAGTCTGAATGCATTACAGAACCGACATCACCTCCTCAGAGACCAGACAGAGGGTAGAAAGCACAGAGCACAGTCATAGATAAAGCCAAGCATTTGGTTGAACAACTGGAAAATGCTTAGCAGGAGGAACTTAGTTCCGACAAGGGAGAGCTCTCCAGATAAAAACGGAGATGTAAAGCAGGCATCTGGGTATGGGTCTAGAATTCAGAAGGAAAGTCTACATGGAAAACTAATTCGGCATACAATTATCATTTCAGCATTTATTTTTAATTTTTTTATTTTAGCATCTATGTTTATTTTCGCTTACAGATATTATTCCAAGCCATGAGATTAGAAACTATCAATGGAAAGAACAAAGGAGAGAAGAAAACTTAAAAGTTCAGCTTTGGGGTATTCTAGTCTTAAGAGAGTGGAGAGACGAAGATGAAACAAAAAGGAAATGCAGGAGGAAAAGTCAGTTTGGAAAGACAAAACCCAGAAAGGAAAATATCCTGGAAGCCAAGTAAAAGAAGGATGCTGCTTACAGGTCAAGCAGCCCTTTCTCTTTTAATACTTCCAGAAATAATTTGCTATCTACAGAAACATCTATCAAAGAAATATACTACAACTGATTTAACTATTCTCCCTTTGCCTAGCATTAACTCCTTTATAGAACAAGGAATTATTTTAATAGATGAGTCAGGTGGACATTCAAGTCATTGTCAAAATTGTGCCGCTATCAGAAACTCCAGCTCCGCCACAATGGAGCAGGTGGGAGGGTGGCTGGCTTGGCTCCTGGTCCCACTCACACGGAGGAAGAGCTCTGGCGCACCTGTGGTCCTGGCCTGTAGGGAGCTGCGGCAGGGAGGTCAGGACTGTGCTGAGAGCCTGTCAAAACAACCTCTCCCTCTCTTTCACACGAACATGTTTTTAAAAACAACAACAAAAACACTTCCATAAAGAACATATTTTGCAAAATATTTTTGTATAGGATGATTTCCTAAGCACTGAAATAGGAGTACAAGACCAGATAATAAAATAAATTTTAATGCTTAACACAAATTATCTAGATATTCTCCAAAAACACTTTTATAAATGCATATTCCCAGTAACTGTATATGAGAGTGCCTATTTTAACTGCTCTGTTCCACACTGTACACTGTACACGAGAGCATCTATTTCAACCACTCTGTTCCTTGCCAACACTAGGTATTATAATTCGTTGTTTGGTTGTGTTTTGTTCTGGTTTAGTCTTCCTGGGCTAGCCTATAACCTAGGTGTTAAGAGAGCCAGATCCCACATGGCCAACCAGCTCAGCAGTTTGAAATTATGCTGGGCCCATGTATATGTGCGCCCAAATTCTCAACAGGATGGAGAAATGAAGAGTGGACTGTAGGGTGGCTATATCCCATTAGAAGGTGCTTTCTCCTTCTCTCTACTTCTTTCTCTCTCACTGTCGGTCTCTGTCTGTCTTTGGTGAGAGCATGCACTCTTTGACAATTAAATTTTTTTTTTCCTAAAATGGTAAATGAGAAATATTATCTTATTATTATTTTAATTTGCAAACTTTGGCTACCAGAAAAACAATTTTCTGGGACCAGCAGTTAGCGTAATGGCTATGTCGCTGGACTCCCATGTAGTTGACTGCAGTTCGAGTCCCAGACCCAGTGGCTTAAATCATACCGGGTACATGTGCGTGTGTGCCCAAGATCCTGAGAGGAGAATGGAGGAGAAGGGATTTTGGCGTGGCCATCCTCCCTGGGGTGGTGATTTCTCGCTTTCTGTCTCTCTGTCTCTCTCTTTCTGGCGAGCACACACACCCTACCTTTTGATGGGGGAACACAAACCCTGTAAAAAAAAAAAAAAAAAAAAAAAAAAAAAACTCTCAAAAAAAAAGAAACAGAAAAGAAAACCAATTTTCCATGTATCTGTTAACCAGTTGCAATTCTTCACTGATAATCGTTTGCTCCTGAAATAAAGGGCTTTCCTTGTTTCGTTATATAAATTTTCACATATTAAAAAAATATATACACATACATATTCTAATCCTCTAGCTAACTCATTTTTTAAAGTATATTTCTAGATTGAAATTGATCTTTTTATTTGAGTTAACTTTTGTACATACATTATAAGGTCAAAATTAAGCATCTTTTCCTTTGTGATTCATTCCTTGAATGCCCACTGTATAAAAACCAAGGATTCAAAGACGATTCACACCAGCCCCTGTACTACTTCTAATCCATGGAGAGAGCAGAGGCACACAGCAGAAATAGGTAGCTCTATAGTGAAAAGGTCAAAGGGATGCTGGCTCTGTGGAGCATCGCTAATGCACTCCTCGAGGGGCGTAGGATACCACACGTGACCACAACCTGAGCACCTGACACAGCCTGGAACACAGTGGGCACATGCATGTGACCAAGAGCTGCCAGGCTAGACTGGATGAAGGGGACTGCAGCATAACCAGACCTGCACAATGTAGTACCCTCTCTGTCACTCTCACATGCGTGCACACATGTTCTGTGTGAATAAAGAATTTTTTTTTTATTTTAAAAAGGTCAAAGGCAGTAAGTTTGCACAGAAAAATACTTGCTATAGGAAACATGGAAGGCTAGCTGTCCACCCCACAGAAATGTAAGTATGTCAATACATGGATAAGAAAGAAATGAAGAAAGTGAAATATTAAATGAAGAGAGGATCCCTAAGTGGAAAAGTAAAGAACGAAGCTGGCTTTCACTTTATAAACATGTGCTAAACATTTGACCATAGGTATAGATTTTCCCACCTCAAAGAGTATAAAGAACAGGAGAAAAAAACAGAATTAGCATAAGGTGGGGAGTAGAGGCTAACAGAAGATCCTCCTTCCACAAAGATGGAACCCAAAAGGACCAAACCTTCAATATAATGGTTCTAGAAATACTCCCAGCACAAAACAAATAACATCAAGGGAAGCCATCTTAAATCTTAACACTAAGATAGTGAAAAATATAACTCACAAATTGGTACCAAAAACCTGTCATCACATCTGCAGAGTTTATATATATATATATATATATAAAACATATATGTATATACATATGTGTGTATGTACACATATTATATATTCATATTATCTGGAATCTAGGTGGATCTAAATTCATATTATCTGGAATCTAGGTGATCTAAAAATCCTCCAGAAAGGATTTAATTTGTAACACTGCCTGTCAAAAGCAACAACAGTAAAATATCTGAAGTTTCCACGTAATTTTCACAAAATAATAAAAAAATTTGAACATTTCGCAGTTTTAAAAAAACTAAACATAAAATTAAACAAGGCAAACAGAGAAAGAACTAGGGACTAGTATCTGGTGCAATTGCTATGTCGCTGGACTCCCATGTAGTCGACCGCGGTTCAAGTCCCAGACCGTTGACTTAAACTCAAGCGTGTGTGTGCGTGCCCAAGATCTTGAGAGGAGAATGGAGAAGAAGGGTTACAAGACTGGCCA
>NW_006159436.1:2690794-2738698 GCF_000334495.1 Tupaia belangeri chinensis | reverse complement strand
GCTTTGTGACTCTCTCTGTCTCTCTGGCAAACAAATGTGCCCTATAGCAAAAACCTCTCAAAAAAACAAAAAAAAAGGAAGAAAGAAGAAAGAAAGAAAAAAAAAAAGACCTGTAAGAACTTCAGATACTAAAACTGTAAAACTAAAAAACATGTCCAAAGAAAATATAGGAAATAAGAAATCAAAGCCTGATGAAACACATTCTTAAACCCTTTAAAAAATAAAACAAAATTAAACAAAATTAAATGCCTAATGGATATTTCTAATGACATACAGAGACAAAGAGAATTAGGGAACTGACCATTGTGATGAAATTACCTGAATGCAGCAGAAAGAAAAAAGAAGGAAAACATGAAAAAGAGGTTAAAAGATGTGGAAGAGAATAAAAAGTCTAATTCAATTAGAATTTCAAAAAGAAAAAAAGAGAAGGAAAGGACAAGATGCAATATCTGAAGAAGAGAAACAAAAGTTTTTTCAAATCCTTTAAGAAAACAACTTCAAAGAACCAAAGTAACTCCCAAAAAGGAATAAAAAAAAAAAACGTCCACACTTTGTCAATACTACTGGGAAACTGCAGAGCAGTAAACCAAACACACATACGTATACCCCGCCACACACACACACACACACACACACACACACACATATATATGAGAAGTTGAAAATTACTGAATATCTATGTTAAACAGGGCCAGCTGGTGGCATGGTGGTTAAAGAAACTGGACCAGCATGGCCGACTACACAGTCTGAGTCCTGGACCCTGTGGCTTGAAAAATGTTATGTACATGTGTGTGCCTGCCCAAAATCCCAAAAGGAGGAATGAAGTAGAAGGGACCGTAGTGTGATCATCACCCCAGAGAGGGTGTTTTCTTACTCACTCTCTCTGTCTCTGTCTCTGGTGAGTGCATATACCCTCTGGCGAAATTTTTTTTTAATTTTTATTTAAAAAAACTAAAGTGACAAAAAAATTTTAAACCTAGTTAATCTAGACTCATTTACAGATAAGCAATCTGTGTCTCAAAAATGTTGACATAATTATTCAATGTCAATCATAAAAGCAATCATACATTCCTTTTTTCATAAATCAAGGACAATAAAACGGTAATTACAGACCTTTGGGGAAAAAATAAATTTTCATTAAAACCAGTTAAGATGATGAACTTTTCCATATTTATACCTTAAAATCATCAACAAGCTCAGGAAAAAGATGTTCATACATTTTTAGTTCTTCTAGCGTTCGTCCTGGTTCTTGCTGCGGTTTTAGTTTGTTAATATCTGTTTCAATATCATCATTCTGAAATAAAACAAAACATCACCAATTTTTAAAAACACCATAAAGATCGCAGAATTCATTATAGATTTAAAATGTTTCAAATCATTAATTGCAGGCAATTAAATGATCACTGAATAAAGGTTGTATTAATTGTATCTTAAATTCAAATTTACTTACTAATTTTGATTTTTTGCTTTTTTGTTTTTTGTCACAGTTATTCTAATGTAACAAGGTATTTGGGCTCCTCAAGACAGAATCTGTCAAGATGAAGACCAAATATGTTTCCTCAGTCTTTTTAATTGCCATGATTTTATCATATTAAAAGACAGTAAAACAAGAAAACAAAGCCAGCTGGGGGCATGATAGTGAAGCAACTGGAGCCACAGGGAAAATACTGGTTTCATGTCCAGGACCTACTTGAGCATACTGGGAGCACACTCTAAAGCCCGCAAATCTGGGCCGGCTGAGACCAGCAGTCGATTTAGATTTGTGGTGTGCTAACTCTGGTGAGGATGCTCCTCTCTCTTTTCCTCAGGGTAGAAAGAAATAAACTCAAAAAAAAAAAAATTAAGAAAACTAAATTTAACAAGTATATGAAGATGGTGATAAAACAACTAACATTGGGACCAGCATGTGGCACAGTGGTTAAAGTTAAGGACTCCCACATAGCCAACCGTAGTTCAAGTCCTGGACCTGGTGGCTTGAAAATCACACTGGGCATGTGTGTATGTGCCCCAAATCACAAGAAGAATAGAGGACATGAGACTGCAGTGTGGCCATCCCACCGGGGGTGAGTTCTTACTTCCCTTCTCACTGTCTCACTGTCTCTGCTGCTCTGTCTCCAGCAAATGCATATGCCCTATGGTAAAACCTTAAAAAAAAAAAAAAAGAGCTAACATTTATTGAGCCCTGAAAATACATGAAATACCATGTTAAGTATTTTACATATATTATCTAATATAATCTGAACAAGAACATTATAAAGTATTAGTATCAATACTACCAATTAACTGATGAGAAAAATGAGTTACAAAGAATTAGCTTACTCAAAATTACACATCTTGCAAAGAGAGGAGCCAGATGCAAAACCAGACCAGGTGATCCCAGAACACACTCTGTTAGCCAGTATGATACACTGCCTTAATATAGACTACTGTTAGTCACACACTTGTATATTCTATGATAAACAAATAAATAAATAAGTTAGAAAGCTCAGTGTCACCATTCACTGTGTTGGGGGGTGGGATAGAGTGTGGAACAACAGCCCGAAATAATTAAATATGCAAAACTAGACCAGGTGATCCCAGAACACACTCTGTTAGCCAGTATGATACACTGCCTTAATATAGACTACTGTTAGTCACACACTTGTATATTCTATGATAAACAAATAAATAAATAAGTTAGAAAGCTCAGTGTCACCATTCACTGTGTTGGGGGGTGGGATAGAGTGTGGAACAACAGCCCGAAATAATTAAATACCTCTTTCAGAAAGATCAGGATATTTTTTTTTTAAATGTACTCAGAAAAAATATGTATCTAGATCAATTTGATCTATATGCTTTTCAAAGATGAGCTAACACATCTCATGACAGGAGGGCAAATGTCAGTTTACCTACTATCCAAGCTATTTTCTAGGATCCTCAACAATCCTGGGCTCATGCACACACAAATCCATCATTACCTTCACTGATGACTAAAGGGAAGTAATAAGACCATTTATTAATTTTTAACTGGCACTATTGTATATTTAACTTATTACCAAAAAAGTACTTATTTTTCAGCCTTAAAAATATTCTATTGTATTTCAATTCTTAAAATGCTATATACGTAATATATATTATACATATGACTATATTTATACATATTAACCAATAGTTTAATAGGGAAAACATCCTATGTATTTGTTTTATTTCACATTCAGGAATTTTTTTAAATTTTTTTTTATTTTTAATTGATTAATTAATTTACATTCATTTACTGAGCATTGTAACAGCATACAAAATGTGATTTCCCATCCAGAATATACTGCATAGTGGCTTAATCCTCTGTGTTATCATCAATAATTTTCCATTTCTAGTTTCATATAAATGTATGTGTGTGTGTATATATATATATATTTTGTATATGAATATATAAATATATATTTCCCCCTATTTCTCACTCTTTGCTATTTCCTACCCTCCTCCCACACTATCTCAGGTGTCCACAGTAATTTTCCACTCCTTTTTTTCCCACATTTTATTGATTTACAAAATTTCTTAAATAATCTAACTACTTTCAATAGCAAATACAGCTGGCATATACATATGTGTGAATACATGTCTGACTTTAGGCATGAAACTGAGTAGAATGAATATACTAGAAACACCTAGCTGAGTCTATATAGCTTACAAGAATCATTAAATGGGTATTTTTAATATTTTTTTAATTTTAAGAAAAGCAGTTTTAGCTTTAATAAATCAAAGAAATGCTAAGGAACTTTTGTTAAAAGTCAAAGCCAGGAAACAGGTTAGGATTCTGTTCAAAGAATAGGTACATGAACCTATCAGCAGCTCAAGATAGGACAGAAAAATCCTTAAAATGAAAACAAAGCCTAGGAGAAAATCAGCGATGCTTTAGTCAAAAGTCATAAAATGCTATTTCACCAGTTCAATCTCATGTACTTAATCTTATCTTCTGTTGTGGTTCCCTTGTTCCAATTAAATTCTGGGATATAATATTCAACTCCAAACTTGTCCCTATGATTAAGTCAGATATTTTCTTAGTTTTTGAACTCTTATTTCTGTGTGTCTATATTTAATTTTCCTGGTAAGCACTCCCTTTAGAACTTCTTGGAGATCTGGTCTGGTGTTGGTAAATTCTTTCAGGTTTTGTTTATCTGAGAATGTTCTTGTCTTTTCTTCCCATAGGAAAGATAATCTTGTCGGGTACAGTATTCTTGGTTGAAATTGCTTTTCTCTTAACACTTCGAATATATCTTCCCATTCTTTCCTCACTCACATTGTTTCTGATGAGAGGTCCGCTGTTAGCCTGATGGGATATCCTTTGTGGGTAACTTGACGTTTCTCTCTTGCCAATCTTAGTATCTCATCTTTGTCTGTGGTTTTGGTCAAATTGGCTATAATGTGTCTTATTAAAGATTTTCTTGGGTTGATTCTATTTGGGTCCTTTGTATTTCTTGGGACTGGATCTCTGAATGCCTCTCTAGGTCTGGAAAATTTTCTTCCAGGATTTCATGGAATAGATTATCAATGCACTTATGAGTCTCTCCACCTTCTGGGATACCATTATCCAGAGGTTTGGACGTTTGATGGTATCTAGTATTTCTCGTACAGTATTCTCATTTTGGGGAGCAATTTTCTCAGTCTTCGTGGTAAAATTTTCTAGGCCAGTGATTCTATCTTTTACACGTGAGATTTGATATTCTGTATGATCTAGTCTGCTTTTAATACTTTCAAGGTAGATTTTTACTTCCTGTACTATAGCCTTCATCTCTAACAGGTCTATCTGATTCTTTTTTAGAGTGTGAATTTCCTCGGACCTTGCAAGAATTTCCTCACCTCCTGGAACTCATCAGCTCCTTTCTCCTGCCTCTTCTGCAGTTCACTGTCTCTCTTCTCTTCCATCTCTGTTAGCTTTGTCACTATGAGTAGTCTAAATTCTTTTTTTTTTTTTTTTAGAGAGGTTTTTGCTATAGGGCACATGCACTCACCAGAAAGACAGAGACAGAAAAATAGAAAGCGAGAAATCACCCCTCAGGGGGAAAGGCCACGTCACAATCCCATTCTCCTCTCAGGATCTTGGGCATGCATATACACACACGCCCGGCGTGAGTTTAAGCCACCAGCTCCAGGACTCGAACTGCTGTCGACTACACAGGAGTTCAGCGATACAGCCACTACGCTAACTGCTGGTCCCATGAATATTCTAAATTCTTTATCTGACATTTTCATGAGTTTCATTGTACTGTACTACATTGAGGATGAATAGAAGTTATTCTTTTCCCTAAGAGGAGAGGTATTTTCTCGCTTTCCCATATTTCTTGTGACCCTATGGTGATTTCTCATGATCTGATAGATGGTACATTTGTTCCTAATTCTTGAAGTTCAATCTGAGCATTCAGAGGCATGCAGAAGGAGGTGATCTGCAATCTCTCTTCCATTCCGTTTTCAATCTTTGTGCATAAGATTCAGTGGGAATAGAGGAATATTCTGACCCTAATTGTATTCAGATGTTTCAATCCTGTTCACTTGGACCTGTCTAGACACTTAGTGCATAAAGGCCACTAGAAATGAATCTGAAGGGAGAAGTCTCAGCAGAAAATCTTCATTTTTAGTCAAGGAAAGCAATATTTCACAGCTGAAGTTCAGCATCCACCTCTCACATTCAGGAGTTTAGTCATTATTTGTACAGCCAATTAAAAAGATTTTCCTCACTGCCATGAATAATAGAGATTAATTTTATTTAAATAATACATTAATATCTGTATATTACTGTATAATTAGGATTATATAAATATATAATTGTGGCTTTCTTTAAATTAGGCATTCATGAATTAGTAATACAATAATATTCTTAACTACTTAACATTGTCTACTAATGTAGACAATGTTCCCAAAATAAGAAAATCATTTACAAAGGCATTCTTCTCCTCAAACCTACTAGTTCAATATTCAGTATTACCATATGAAAATATAGTTTTAAATAGTGAGTCTATATTTTTAAAAAAATTAAAAAAAACTTACCTATAAAACAGGCACAATGAGACTACAACACCCTGAGAGCTTAATGGCAGGAAACTTTGTGATTTGGTGTAAGAAAACCAAAAGTGAAGAGCTACCGAAAAACTCATCAGAAAGGAAGCAAACAACCTGCTACTGCTCCTTAGAGTTCTTCTACAATTAATGAAGGAACAAAGACTATACTAAAACGGATATACCGACAATGTGCGGCCACCTGAAGGTGAGTCTTACAGAACCTCCAGGTTTCTATAAACTCTCCAGTCTGAGAAAGATCAGGCTATAAGACTACAAGCACAACAGAACACAGATACCATACCCACACAATATAGCAGTTCACATGAAGCATGAATGAAATGATGGGATTCAGGAAAAAAATAGGATAAATTTTGGAAAGTCCAAATGTAACAGCCAAGAAGAGTTTGAGTACAGTCAGTGGTATCCAATAAAAAGAAGAGAATACAGCTCAGCAGTTTCCAAGGCCAACAAATCTGTAGCCCTTTAAGAAAAATATTATAGCATGGTATTGGGATAAAAAAAAAAAAAAAAAAAAATTTAAGTAGACATTATACCAGACTAGTTTCTACACTCGGGCTCCACCTCTCACAAACAAGACTGATAAACTATCTGTGCCTCTATTTTCTACACACTTATACCATCTCATAAGACTGCTGTGAGGATTTAATGGTTTCTGTACAAGAAGGCAAGAAAAATCTATTTTCATGGAAAATAGAATTACAAGTTTATTTTGGTGCAAAAGAGTTTTGAAATCTACAAAAAAAGTTTCATAGTACGCATTTTCCATGACCTTCTGAATATCCCTCATATATAAAAAAGTGTCCAGCACCTTAACCACCACACCACCTGCTGGTCCCCTGTTTGGCTCCCCTTATCACAATATAGGGTAAAATACAATTTCTAGGCTTACAGAGATATCATTAAAATTATGAAACTCATCTGTTTCTTTCACCTAACATTTCACATGTAACATGGCAATAATTTACTACTTCCTCAAATTAATACATTTTTCCCCATTTCTTTGCTGAATTAATTAAACTCTAAGAACCTCATTTAAACACAAATTCTCACAAAAACACATCAGTCTTAGACTATTTTCCTACTATTTTTGTATCCTCAAAGGATTGCTGATAGAGGGTAATAATGCACTTTGGAATAAGTCGCCACAATAGAGTGTCAAACCACTTCCCTGAGATTCTTCAGATTTTAAAATCTAAGTCAGAAAAGTGAGATAAAATCTTTCTGGTCAAATGGAGTGAAAATAAATAATTCATTTAAGACCCTTTTCACATCAATGGATGTAAAGCAACATTATTCATCCTTTTAAATCACCAAATGTCTGGGGCTGGTAGGTGGTGTGGTGAAGGAGCTGGACTTCCACATGGTTGATCACAGTTCAAGTCCAGGACCCCGTGGCTTGAAACACACCAGGCACGTGTGCATGTGTGCGTGCATGCCCAAAATCCCAAGAGGAGAATGGAGGAGAAAGGATTGCAATATGGCCATCTCCGTTGAGGGGCGGGGGGTGATTTCTTGTTTTCTCTTCCTCTGTTTCTCCAGTGAGTGCATGAACCCTATATATATATATATATATATATAATTACCTAATTTTTGTTTTATAATTGTAGTATATAATGCATAAAGTTAACTTGTGATAGACATTCACTAACCTTAAAATTTTGATCTAGGTCATCTTCATTTTCGGTTTCATTTTCAGCTTCTAAATCAATATCATCGTTGTCATCACTTTCATCTACTACGTCATCCACTGTGATACAAAATGTGCTATAAGTAGGTCAGAGTTACATTCTACAACATGCACATCCAGAAACAGAAATATATATATGTGTACATATTTCAATCACCAAAGAAAAAAGCAAATACATTTCTTATTTAAATTGTCTTTAAGGCTGTCCCAGCTGCTGGAAAAAAAAAGACCATGAAATAATAGGTGAGTGTGTTTTAAAATGTGAAAAGCATTATTAAAAATGATTTTTTTTTACTAGTTTTCTCAGTCTTAAAGCATTAATAATGTCATATGATGCAACAGTCTCAATGACACATCCTGTTTCCCAGTACAGAATATCTGAATTAAAATCGTGGCACTATTTCCCACTTAGGATAAATTCCAATGACTCACTTTGTCCCTTTATAATTCACCTCTCATGAATTTGTTTCAGTTACTATCTTATGCAATGTACTATGTTGTGAGCTGGTAATGTTTTTTAAAAATGTTTTGATATAGTCCCTACCCTTAGGGAGTGCATGAGGATAAAGGACACAAAGGAGTACAAAGTAATTAATACAGAAGAGTAACCCTAATGAAGGCACAAACCTCGGAACGCTGTGGGAGAACCAGGGATGCAATGACTAACTGCAAATGGCCCAGGGCCAAGGAGCTGATCACTGATCACTTCACAGAGCAGGTGATATTTAAGCAGTATCCTGAGGAAAGTGTAACTGATTTCCAGTGAGTACAAGGTGGGTGAGTGAGACCTTTAAGAAGAGGAAATAATGGGCCAACCCTGTGGCCCAGGGGTTAAGGGGGCCAGATCCCACACAGTCAACTGTGGTTTGAATACCAGCCCCAGAGGTTATAAAAACACACCACGTCAGAGGGCTTGCGTGCCCAAGATCCTGACAGAGTGGAGAAATGGAGAAGAGACTGCAGCGTGACCACGCTCCACTGAGGAGTGCTTTCTCCCTCTCTGTCTTTTTATCTGGCAAATAAATGTATCCTGTGGCAATGGAAAGAAAAGGAAATTAGAACGAAAAGAAAGAGGGAGGAATGAGGGAGAAATAAGGAACTAAGATAATTTTGAAAAGTAATAGGAACTAAGATAATTTTGAAAAATAATAGGAAATTAAGTATGACTACGATGCTAATTCACTTGAGATAGGGAGGAATGCGGGAGAAATAATAATACTAAAATAAGGAACTAAGATAATTTTGAAAAATAATAGGAAATTAAGTATGACTACGATGCTAATTCACTTGAGATAGTACTAAAAAACATAAAAACATAAGAATAATAAAGGATATGATAAAGTAGGCCAAGTAGTTTAAATTTTTAATCTAAAAAAGATAAGCACTGGGGGGCAGCAGGCAGCCTGACGGTTAAGGCATTGTACTCTAGGCCAACTGTGGTTTGAGTCCTGGACCTGGCAGCTCAATTGCTCACTTTCTTGTTCGCTCTCTCTCTTTCTTTATCCCTGGTGAATGCACATGCCCTATAGCAAAAATTTTTAAATAAATAATAATAAATGAAATAATTATTCTAGAAAAAAAGATGAGCACTAAGGATTTTCAAGAGGACAATGGTTTGATTCAACATTTATTTTCAAAAGAGTGCTCTGGCAAGTGAGAGAGTGGGAACATATGGGCAGATAGAGACCAGTTAACAGAAGAAAAGACAACCAGTATGGCAGTAATGGGAATGGAGAAAGATTATGCATTAAATAAAAAGTCATGGAAGAAAATATAAAAGGACAGCAGACTGTGGATGTGTGGAAAACAGGGAAGAAGGGTTCGAGAGCACACTGAGGCTTCTCAGATTAAGTAACAGTGCTTTTAAACAAAGCAGAAAATACTTTTAAAAGACATTTTTCCTCCCATGAGTGCATGTGCCCTATGGCAAAAATTGGAGAAAAAAAAATAGCTTTCAAAATAAGACATTTTCCAAATTCTTTTTTTTTTCTTTCCTTCTTTTTTTTTTTTTTTTAATTTTAAATATCAGAGCAGGGAGATGAAGAGAGAGAAGGAGAAAGAAAGCACCCCCAATGGGTCCTGGTCATAGCATAATCCTTTTTCACCAATTTTTCATCCCATCAGGACCCTGGGCAGAGACATGGGCATATACCCAGTGCTGGAATTCAAAGTCCCATGAGCATACGGGATCGCTCTTCCCCTGGATAGCACTTACCCACGTCACTAGGGAGTTGGTCCCTAAACTCTTTTTTATTTCCATTTTCAATGTGATGTATCACAAAGCTTATTAACTGTCCCCATAGTATCTGTTCTCCTCTCTTTATTCTTAGTAATGAAACCCCTGTTTGGGTTATAGCAATTTGACCTCCCTTGTAGTAGTTATACCCATGAAAATAACCAATTTGGGGCCAATGGTATATGAGGCAAAGTGATGAATACAAATTCTAGGCCACACTCTTTAAAATGAAAATTGCCCTTCCCATTTTCTTTCATTCCCATTTTTCACATGCACTTGTGGAAACTACCATAGGAGATGATTTTAAAAAGAACCGGTCTCTTTTGATGACCTAGGATATGTATACTGCCCTGGAATCACCATGTTGGCTATCTTCTAGATGGGTATGTGAGGGGGAAAAATTTTTCTATCTTGTGTCAGTGTAGCAAAGGGGTTCTAAAGACAGAACTCAAATCTGGCTTCCACATTTACTAGGCACTTGAAATTTAGCATGTTACATGAGTTCTCTGTCTTAGTTTCTTATTTATAAAAATTAACCTATTCATATATGTAAAGTGCCAAGCAAAGAGTATATGTGGTAAAAATCTCTTTATTGTGGTGATCAACAGCTCAATCTATCCTAACTAATGTATGTATAATATTGCTTTAAATTCTTTTTTGAAATAGATAGCAAAAGCTAGTACTCACACTGCATATGGTAACCTGGGTCTATTTATGCCTAAGCTCTAACAACAGTTAATTATAGATAATCAAAGGAAGAGATGACATTTGGAGAAAAGAAACAAAAGAACTCTTGGGAAAAAGAAAGACTGAATTCAGAAAAGCCTATCTATTCAAAACAGGAAAAGACTAGATAGCAAGAGGGGAAAATGCAATTCCGTGTCAAAGAGAAAATGTTTCTAATTCTTAGTCAAGCCTTTCAAATATTTTCCTTTCTATTACAATTTCCCTTGGGCTCATATTCATGGTATGTAGTACCATATAAAGTGTCTGAGACTTCCTTTCTTATCACTACCAATAATTAATAATATGAATTATTAAAGCTTAATCATACAATTAAAACCAAGGAATACAAATAAGATTCTTGTTAGCTTTCAAAGATACGTCCTTGGCTCATCTGTAGTAAAAACAGAAAAGACAGGAAACAAATGTCTATCAATCGGAAACTAATAAGATAAATTATGCTACATCTATATAACGATTAAAAGCAATAAGTCAGTACTTTCTGTTAAGATTTAGAATATTGCAAGGGGTTTATTTTATTGCTGTTATTGCCCCTAAAAATGTGATCCACTTTCCCTTGAGGTTTCTACCTGATTTTCTGTGATGTGTACATATGCACGCACACACACACACGAAAGCTATTCTATTTTATTCGTTTTTCTTTTCATAGTACTTTATTGCCTTTCCTTCTGTCTAAGCAATGTTTTGCGATTGATTTGCCTGGGCTTCCTATGTGGACAAGCATAGCCTTCATAAATTCCCCTTATCTCACTCTTTTACTGTCTGAGACTTTCTATTTCCTGTAGTACTGATGAGCTACATTTCAAAACGATGTTAAATACTAATGGTTAAAATAGGCATCTTCTAACATTTCAATACTATTTGTGATGTTGACTATTGATCTGAGTTCAATTATAAATATTCAACCTATCTGGGAAATATTCTAGACTTTCGTAAGAAACTTTATGTGGAATTGATGGGATTTTTAGGAACTCTCTTAATGGCACTGACTGAGATAATCACTTGGTTTTCTTCCTCTCACCTACTAACAATATATTTTATTAATCAAAACTCAACATTACAGTGAACTTACTTTCTTAAAAATAATCCTTACTTGGTCATGGCGTCCTATACATGAAAAATACCGCTCAATTCAATTTGCTACTATTTTAGGATTTTTAAATTTGTTTTTAAGAATGACACTGATCTGTAGGTTGTTTCAGGTTATTCTTACCAGGTTTTGTTTTCAGCATCATCTAGCTTCTAAACTTTCCCTTTTTTTCTATGCTCTGGAAAATAAAGCATAGGAAAATTTCTTGAAAGTTGAGAGAATGAGAGAACTAATCTACAAAATCATCAGCATGTAGTGTTTTCACTGAAGAAACGTAACACGTATCCATCTTCAAGGATCTTTTTTACTATTGATGTCAATTTAGTTACTCATATTTCCCTAAAATACTATCCATTTCAATCATACAAAGGGGACCTCAAAAGACTGATGGCAAAACAGAATTAAAGTATGAGTTGATTTTGTTAAAAATTTTGAAATCCAGGCACAGTGTTGGGTTGTCAGGAAAGTCATGACACATATTGCATAGAAAACTATGTAATGACTTCCCCAAAAACCTAATGGCTTTTTTATAATACACATTTTCTATGAACTTTTTGAAAATCCCCCTCATATATTCAAATATAGCTACAAAAACCACCTTTAGTATTCCCTTAGGTTCATGTAACTTCTTCTATTTAATTTGCCCAGAACTTAAGAGGCACATTAAAATCACCCAATGTATGTCTATCAATTTCTCATTATTCAAATAATTACTATTTTATTTATCTTTGCTGTATTGTTTTGCATGTGCTATTATGTAACTTGTATAAAATAATCCTTCTGATCTTGTGGTCTTTGGGGTTCTGTTGTTGTTACTTTGCATTTATATTCCATATAACATAATAGTAATGGTGTTCACCTCATTTGCAAAGGATAACACATCTGCCAATCCATTCACTTTTAAGTTTCCCTTTTTACTGGTTTAAGTTAAAGCATAGGAAAATTTCTTGAAAGTTGAGAGAATGAGAGAACTAATCTACAAAATCATCAGCATGTAGTGTTTTCACTGAAGAAGCGTAACACGTATCCATCTTCAAGGATTTTTTTTTACTATTGATGTCAATTTAGTTACTCATATTTTCCTAAAATACTGTCCATTTCAATCATACAAAGGGGACCTCAAAAGACTGATGGCAAAACAGAATTAAAGTATGAGTTGATTTTGTTAAAAATTTTGAAATCCAGGCACAGTGTTGGGTTGTCAGGAAAGTCATGACACATATTGCATAGAAAACTATGTAATGACTTCCCCAAAAACCTAATGGCTTTTTTATAATACACATTTTCTATGAACTTTTTGAAAATCCCCCTCATATATTCAAATATAGCTACAAAAACCACCTTTAGTATTCCCTTAGGTTCATGTAACTTCTTCTATTTAATTTGCCCAGAACTTAAGAGGCACATTAAAATCACCCAATGTATGTCTATCAATTTCTCATTATTCAAATAATTACTATTTTATTTATCTTTGCTGTATTGTTTTGCATGTGCTATTATGTAACTTGTATAAAATAATCCTTCTGATCTTGTGGTCTTTGGGGTTCTGTTGTTGTTACTTTGCATTTATATTCCATATAACATAATAGTAATGGTGTTCACCTCATTTGCAAAGGATAACACATCTGCCAATCCATTCACTTTTAAGTTTCCCTTTTTACTGGTTTAAGTCTCCAGTATGTATCAGCCAGTTGTATCTTGTTTTTCTAACCCAGTCTCTCTTTTTTTGAATAGAAGTATTTTATCCATTTAGATTTCTCATTACTAAAATTGATCTAATTGTTCTTGCTTTGTATTTAGTACTCTCAGGGGTATGAGCATCTTTGAAATTTCTTTGCTTTTATGGCAGTGATGGAGTCCTTCAAGAATTTTTTCCAAGGCCAAGAAAAAAAATATACACACACATAATTTTACACAGACTTCAAAGTGTTCATAATCTCTGAAGCTCTTCCATATATTCCTATGATTCAATGGATCCCAGTCTAAGGATCTCTGTTCCAGATGTTACTTGTACAATTTGAGATATATAGTTGGATCACTATTTCTATAGTCATTGTTTCAGAAATACAAGCAAAGTATCATTTACAAAATCATTCAATATAAATTTTGGTTTATGTGTGTAAAATATTCAGTTTATAACTGTGCATTATGTGTCTTTTGTCAAGAATTAGTTGATATATTTCATAGTACTAGTACAGCAACTGCTTAGAATTATATAGGTGATAGGTTGTAACATCTAATACAGTTACTTGCTGTGTCTCTTGCATTGCGGACATTTTTAATTCATTGCCTGAGTGGCTAGAGCAATATTTTAAATAATTACCTAAGGAAAAGTACTTGCATAATATATCATTCTATACCCTTACATACCTAAGAATATGTCACCTTCATATATGATGATTATTAATAAGGGTTTGGAAATAGAGTCAGAATCTCTTCTCTTTGAATCTCTACCGATGCTGCTTCACTATCTTTTGGCATTCAATATTTGAAAGAATAAGTCTTAAAGTGAGCTCAATTAATTGATTTAATAAACATTAGCACACTTATTATATCCCATATATCTAATGGATGCCGAAAATGAAGAAAATAACAGTCCTATTGTGACACATTTTTGAGGTTTATCTCTAGTTCGTGACACAGAACTCCTAAATCTACTGGAATTTCTGAGATGACAAAATAACTTTCGTTCAATGAAGTAATTCTTGACAGGCCCCTAAAAGGCTTTAGAAAGATGGTCACTCAACAGACCAAAGTATGACATACAGCTGGTCTGGCCCCATAACTGGCCTCTGAAGGGAGAGCAGACTTATGAGACCCAGCCATGACCTGTCAGTCTACCCTAACTCCAAGTACTTAGTGTTAGAATTGAACTGAATTATAGGACATTCAGATAGGTCCAGAGAGCTGGAGAATTAGTTGCTGGGAGGGAAAAAAAAAAAAAAAAACATGCATTTTGTGTCAAGAGTTTGAGTGGCAGCAGCCAGACCGATCCTCATGGAATTTACACTCTATCTGAGGAAGGTAAAAAACAATAAAGACTGTCATAGTAAGGGAGTATGATATGTGAAAGAAAAAAAAAAGAAACAGAATGATATTTCCCTTATGCCTGTCTACATACTTGCTATTATAAGTACTCTCCTCTCATGTCTTAATCATGAAGGCGTGTTAGCCGATGTAAACCTGTATTCCTAGTTTAATGATCCGTCAGTCAGAGAAGGCAGAAAAGGAGCCAGCAGAAAAATGTTTCATTCTTTCCCATGGTTGGTGAGTTCACAGCACTAGAGGTCAGCTATCCCCGTCCATCAATCTAGACATGTATAAAGAACACTGCGGAGTAATCCTACCTCCTTCCTGGCATTTCTGCCTGCTGCATCACAGACAAGCCTCGCCAGCATTCTGTTGCTAGAACCAAAATTTTATCCACCATTATCTGGTATTGAAATATTAGAGACGGGATTCCAACTGCTCCCACTGCAGTAATATCTGCATTTCACAATTACTCTTATAAACTCTACCGTATTTGTTTCATGTTCTATGTTTATTCCATGAGGATGCCCCTCTTACCTAGTTTTTGAATTCAGTACTTATTTTCCCCTATTTTTAAAATCTGTTGGTAATGTCAGATAGAATGGGAAGGAATCAGATCATCATTTTCACTTAGTTAACTTACTCATATGTTCTAGACTGTCTTAGACTTTCAAACCTTTGAAAGAAGGTTTCCGAATGATCCATTCTGATATTTGTGTTGATCTAACCTGTACTTTAATTAAACATTTCGGGAACCAGCAGTTAGTGTAATGGCTATGTCGCTGGACTCCCACATAGTTGACCGTGGTTCGCATCCCGGACCCAGTGGTTTAAAACTCAAGCCGGGTGCGTGTGCGTGCATGCCCAAGATCCCAAGAGGAGAAAGGAGAAAAAGGGATTGCGGCGTGACCATCCCCTCTGGGGGCTGATTTCTCACTTTCTGTCTCTCTGTCTCTCTCTATCTGGTGAGCGCACACGCCCTATAGCGAAAACATCTCAAAAAAAAAAAAATTAAACATTTCAAAAATGAAATCATAATAATGTATCATATGATATACACCACTAATAAATCTATGTCAAAGATAATTAAATTAATTTTAGTTATTTAAAATTCCTTAAAGACAATTATTTCAAATAAGTATTTTATTTATAAATAAACTTCAATTTTTTTTTAAAATGTGATCAACTAATAAAAAAATACTACAGAAATTCTACTGATGCCCTAGACTAAGTCTTCTTTTCCACTTTGTTAAACCTTATCAAAATTCTTTTCCCAACATTAAGAAATTAAACCTTTTATTTCCTTTACAACATATCTGTAGTATTACACAGAAAATGACAAGGCTGTATCATTTGATGTCTGATCATTTCATGTTTTCATGCAGTTAAGTCATGAGGAAGTTTTTGTAAGTATGCACCATAAAGGAATCAGAACATCATTTTCATGAGGAAGTTTTTGTAAGTATGCACCATAACAACTGTGGTGATGAGGTATTTTCAACTTAAGAAAAAGGCTCACTAAAAAGCTACAAATGTCAACTCAAACATAACAACTAAGCATTCCTACACTTTGAAAATTTATGTAAGCTATCAATTAATGTTTCTATATGAAATACATTTTCACAACAAAATGTACATATAGGCAACATATTCCACCCTCTTTGTTTTAATTACCAAATTTTAATTTAGTATATTTAAATAAATATTTATCACCTAAAATAAAATGTGTAAGTTGATCATGTTCATTTAGGACTCCTCTTACTAAAGAATTGGACACGAGCTAAAAAAAGTCAGCAAAGCCACACAATTCTAAGCACCAGCTAAAGCCGGCGGGATCCTGCGTCCTACCTTCCGGGGGCAGACTGTAGAGCTGGGCCACGGGCCCTGTCACAGGGATAACCGGCAACGGGAAGTGGAAAGAGCTCTTAATTGTTGGCAGTGGCAGGCGATTCTTCGGGAAACACTTCCTCATGATCAGACTTGAGGTGTTGACAAGTGGATCTAGAGTCCTGACGGCCAAACATTCCTGATTTTTAAGAAAAATAAATAAAGACGATGTGCCTTTGGTGAGTAACTGAGCCAAGTTTACATTATTTCAGAAAGCAATACATAGATAATTTTCTGGAAACAAGTATCACAGAAATCAATATTATAGCATAGGATAACTATAAAATAGCTTCACTATTCAGAAGTATCTATTAATATTTGTAAATAAAAACCTCATAGGAAAAATTTTAAAAATTTTAAAGTAGGACTTTTCCTTTTATATTTTAAATAAGCATAAATCAGTACCACCTTTGGTACCAAAACCACAGAAGTACTAACCATAAGTGACTCAGAATACAGTTTACCAAGTCTAGGGCACAAAATAGAAATGAAAATTTAAGAGTAGAGGAAAAAAGATATAAGAAATGTAAAAAGGTGTGAGAAGTAAATGTACACTTGACAGGGCCTCTCTCAGACCTGTGCCTCTTGTAGAGGCATCTCTCATAAAATTAGCTTTCAACTTACAAAAGAATAGCGTACTATATCACAATTCAAAGTTTTAAGAGTCTGATTTGCCATCCTAGTATCTAATATTAAGAAGGGCTGAGGCATAAGGGGCTTGAAACTTTTTTAAATGACAGTAAATTATGACTAGCAACTGATTCTTTAGAGGCACTTTAATGCAGTATTAAGTTTTCTATATGCATTTTCACATCTAACCTGCCAAAACACAGGAGAAATTAAAGTTCAGAAACGTTGTATCATAAGCAAAGTCACCTAACTCTTCTTCATACACCAAACATCCCTCCCTGTCTGTACTAGGAATAGTGACAACAAGTGCATATAATTGAGCTAGAGAAGAAAAAGCTATGGGTAAACATACTATGGGTTTAGATATCCTAACTATTGTCATATAGAGAAAGATAAGGTTCATCATGTATAAGGCCAAGTTCATAACCAGAATAAAGACCTGTTTTTTTTTTTAGAAAGATTTCTTTTTAATAACTATAGTCATCTAAAAACAAAACGGTTACATGGCACCATCCCCAATCTCCACAGCTGACTCTTTCACAGATGCCAAAAATGATCTTGCTGAATATTTTATGAACAATGTTAATGCTTAAGATGGCTGGCAGACTAGCATTCTCAGTTCCAGGTTTCATTGCTGTACCCTTCTCTATTCAATAAATGCTCTATCCAGTAAGAAGACATGCAAAACACTTACAGACAACAAAAGGCCCTACCACCTGTGAAGAGTCTCAAATATTAGGTCATCAGGAAAGTCGTGATATATTTTTCTATGGTATTCTATGCAAAAATGTGTCACGACTTTCCCAACAACCCAATACCTTATGAAACAAACACACAAAACTGAGTGCAGTCAACTATTCAATCCACATCCTATAAAACCTGGCTATCTGGAATCCCTTCCTGCCAAGGATTTACAATTCTTCCACTTAACTCTGGAAAAAAAAAAAATCTCATATTACTGTCTACTCTCTCCATTCAATCTAAGGACAAATGTGAGAAATGACTATTCCTTTGGTTTTACGATAGTTTAAAAAACGTATTTATCATATCTATACTAATGCAGGTACCTTAAGAACCAAATTGTATCATTACTACACAACCAGAATAATAGGAAAAAGATAACTCACTTGTGAAGTGTTATACAGAATTTTCATCCCATTGGCATCAATAAATGCTTTTCTTCCCAGCTTGATGTTTGTAACACTTTTTAAACTTTGTAAAATTCCTTTTCGAATAAGCATGTTTCTATGACGATTATCATGGCGGTGCCAATCTACATAAATCGTTAAGAGCACTTGCACATATCCTCTGTCTACTGCTCTCCGGGCATTTGTTTCTTTAACAAACAAACAAACAAAAATGGGAAAGACTATTTTTAAAAAGATGACAGAAAGTGGCAGAACAAATCAAAAATATAACCTATGTATTGTGATTAATCCTTATATATAACCTAAATGTAGTGATTAATTCATATAATTCCTTTGTTGAAAAAACAGTAACCACATGTTTAAATTTTTTTAAATATCCCTAATTTTCTAAAGAATAAATGTGACAAGTTGCAGAGGGAAAATTACAATAGAAACTTGCCAATAAATTGTTTCATGGTTTACAAATTAAAATATAGATATATCTTTACTAAAATTAGAGTTACATCTTTTTCAATGTTAATACTAAAAAAGCTTCAGATATTTTTAAATTTATGAATATATTTTAATTACAATAAATGAAATAAATAAGACTTTAACTTACTAGTTGTGAATATGCTTTTATTAAAAGCTATGTATTTTTTGTAACTTCTATTAGAAACTTTGTGTGTTTACACTGAAATTAACTCCCTAGATGCCCCTCAGATATGTAAATACCCATGACAAAACAATGCTTGGTTAAACTTACCTATGTAACTTTTTAGTAAGTGAAATGTAAGGAATATTATAGGCATTAAATTTTTAATGTAATGTAAACTACATTAAAAGGTTTTTTGGGTTCCAGCTGATGGTTACATCATTGGACTCCATGTAGTGGACAGTGGTTAAAGTTGCAGACCCTGTGGCTTGACACTCACACCAGGTACATGTACATGCTTAAAATCCTGAGGGAAAAATGGAGAGGGGACTGTGGCACGGTCATTTCCCCTTGGGGGTGATTTCTTGCTTTTTATCTCTCTGGTGAGCATACACTCCCTATAGCAAAAATCTCTCTTTAAAACAAAAAAGAGGGGCTGACAGGAGGGCATGGTGATTAAGGGTACTGGACTCCCACATGGCCGGCTATAGGGCTTGTGTGCTCACCAGAGAGAAAGAGGGAGAGGAAAAAGAAAACAAGCAAGCTGCCAGGTCTGGGACTTGAAACATGGTCAGCCATGTGGGAGTCCAGTGCCTAAACCAATACGCCACCTGCTGGCCCCTACATTAAAAGTTTTCAATTTTACTGGAATAGAATTACAGAATTAAATCCAAACATTTGACTTCATTTTATTAAAGTATTAATATTTGAGATGATTCATCAAAAGGTTTTTTTGTTTTTTGTTTTGTTTTGTTTTGCTTTTTTACTAAAATACCAGCCAGGGAATCATATCACAGCAAAAAAACAGAGCCACCCAGCATTACTTGGTGGGTCAATTATAAGAACTGCAAAATACTGTGGAATAGCAACCCATCCATCTGAGATTGTTTGGTTAAAAACAATACTAATCTTGACTTTGACTGCAATATAAAACGACTCCCTATTTCATGAAATGGACACTAAAGTAATGCAATAATAACGTTCCTCTCATTTTAGCTGCCTGAAAGAATTATTACAGTTCCCAGATACGCTAATGAAAACCTAAAACATTACACTGAGATAAACAAATAAATTCCTCCTCAGACTATGTTCTGACATGATAGAGGCAAAAGAAACTCACCAGGGAGAAAAGGTTTGTTTATGTGAAAGCTTTAAAATTCCTATCAGATACAGAAGTTACTTTGCAAACGCTATGGCTATTTACAAAATCAGTTCAATTGTTTTGGTCCAACAAAAGGTTCATATATTTTTAATTAATACATACTTTGTTAATGCCAATTGTAATATTCAAGGGGGTCTTCAAAAAGTTCACAGAAAACATATATATTTCTGAAAAAAATGCAAAGATTTCAAAAATTTTTGCACCAATATAAACTAGTATAGTTCCATTTTCCCATGAACTTTTGAAGTACCCTTGTAAGCCTTTAGTGTGGTATCTATAAAAATGACTTTGTTAAAAGTTACTGTGATTGGGGCCAGCAGGTGGCATAGTAGTTAAGATACAGGACTCCCACATGGCTGACCACAGTTCAAGTTCTGGACCCGGTGGCTTGAAACTCACATTGGGTGTATGTGCATGATTGAAATCCCAAGAGAGGAATGGAGAAGGGATTGCAGTATGGCCATAACCCCTGGAGAGTGACTTCTTATAATTTCCTTCTTTCTGTCTCTTTCTCCAGCAAGCACACATGCTCTATGAAAAACAACTTTTAAAAAAGCTACTATGATCATTATAACTCATCTATGATTAATTGTATGTTTCCACCAAAGTTCTCAATAGCCTAAATAGGATTTATGAGAAATATTAAACTCCTTTATGAAAGAGCGAATAAAAATAGAGAAGGGATTGGCATGGCCATCTCCTTGGTGGCGAGGAGAGGGAGTGATTTCTCACTTTCCCTGTCTTTCTCCCTCTTCTGTTTCTCCCACAAGCACACGGGCTTTATGACAAAAATCTAAAAAAAAAAAAAAAATTTAAGACAGACTTTTGCTATAGGGTACAGAGAGACAGAAAGTAATTACAGCCTCACCACAATCCCTTCTCCTCCATTCTCTTCCATTCTCCTCCTGGGATTTTGGGTACCCATGCCCACACGCCAGCATAAGTTTTAAGCCGCCAGGTCCAGGACTCAAACTGTGATCAACTACATGGGAGTCCAGCAATGTAACCATTATGCCATCTGCTGGTCCCCTAAAAAAAATTATTTTTTAAGAATTAATGCAGGGTCAATCCCATAGCCCAGTGGTTGAGAAAGCCAGATCCCACATGGCCAATTGTGGTTTGAATGCTGGCCCTAGTGGTTTGAAAAACACATCAGGCACATGTGCATACATGCCCAAAATCCTGACCGAATGGAGAAATGTAAGAAAAGGGATTATGGTATGGCCATGCCCCAGTGCGTGGGGAAAAAGCGGGAGGTGCTTTTTCCCTCTCTTCTGTCTGTCTGTCTGTCTGTCTGTCTGTCTCTTCGTCTCTCTCTCTCTTTCCGGCAAGCGCATGTGCTCTCTGCCATTTTGAAAAATTAATCTTTGTGCTTCAATTTGAAGCACAAAGTTAGAGCTCAAGCCTAAAAATACCTTTTACGGGTAATTCACATATTACCATCTTGCTCTGAAGTTTATTACATTATTTCAAAACTACACAACTAATCTAATTGAGCACCATGCTTTTCATTTCAACAATAAAACTGTTAAACAAGTACTCTGGTATATAATACTAATACCTAAGATGGTTTTTAAAATGTAATAAACCATTACTTTATCAAACATCAGATTTTCCATCAATTATATACCATTACTAAAAAATCTATGGGCACAGCCACAATAGTACAGCACAATTTCCATCAATTATATACCATTACTCAAAAAATCTATGGGCACAGCCACAATAGTACACGGTGTAGGACTACTTGGCATTAGTTGCTACTCAGCAAGCTCAGGGAACATACAAGGCCCAGGTTAAATTCCTGGCCCAGCCTAAAACAGCCAGGAATAGCAGCACAGGCCTTCAGTCCCAGCTACTCAGGAGGATGAAGCAGGAAGATCACTATATAGTGACATCCTGCCTTTCAAAACAAGTGAAAAAAAAAAATTCTGGTAATTCAAACTGAAGAGCAAGTTGGTCTCACCACTGACATATGATTTTTAGTAAATAACATATTAATGATGTCTCCCCTGGCAGTTTAAAAAAAAACATACACACACACATAAAAGCTATCAACACAGAAGTTGAAGACTAAATGTTTCTGTGGATAAACAAAATCTTAATTTAATCAACCAATAATCCATAGGAGTGCTAATGAAAATTAACATTTAACATAGTGACAATGAACATCTTAGAGGAAAAAATATATATATATATATATATAATATAAGGCTAGATGATTATTCTCTGAGGGCATTATCATAACACCAATGCTTCTATTTTGAACATAAAAAATGCTATAATTTATTAGACTAAATTTGTATTAGTAGTCACTGTTTTAAAATGTTATAAGCTGAATTTACAATAGAAGCAGAATTTCTAATAATAGGGTTCTAAGTTTAAATCATGTGTTAGATACAAAGATTACAGTTATTCAAGATATTTCTCATAATAGAAGCTCTTAAATACCATATTAGCTTCACTTTTTTAAGTGATAATTACATACCACTTACATATTTTCCTCCACTAACAGGGTTTTATGTTTATATAAAAAAACAGAAACATGAAATCAATGTGCTTGGGTAAGCAATATAAATGTAGCAAATAAAATGTAACTCAGTAAACATAACATGGCATTAGTTATACATATCAAAAACAACAGAAGGTAAAATCAAGATTGACATTGGAATATTATAAATCAGCTTTATAACTATAGATAAAATCTACATTTCCAACTTCTTTAACAGACTAAATAGAATGCTCAGAAAAATAGTATCTAGTATTTCTAGTATTTAAAAACTTACTTGATTTTAGCAATGCAGCAAGAGTGTCTAAAGCAACCCTGTCAACACAACGAGAAAACACAAACAACAACAAAACTAGTAAAATTAATCTACAATAGTAAAATGATACAATCTTTTCAGATAATTATTATCTATTTCAAAGTTTATTCTTATTATAATCAATTACAATGGTGTTTCTATGTACGCATCTAAATTTAGTTTAAAATTGGGTATGAGAAAGATTGAAACATCAATACAAATCATCAAAAAAGTTTTAAGAGAAAAAAAGCTAATAACGCCTAAATCTTAATGCAGACATAGGATAAATGGAATTAATTACTGTACCTGTATCTGACCCTGACAGATTTCACAAAGGAATCATACTGATAGAATCATACGCCTGGTCAAGCTAGTGACATGATGGATAAAACCACTGGATCCCACATGGTCAATGGTGCAGTTCAAGTCCCAGACCCAGTGACGAGAAACACATCTGGGTTCGTGTGTATGCATGCCCAAAATCCCAAGAGAAGGATGGAGGAGAGGGACTACAGCATGGCTATCGTCATGAGGGGATCTTTCTCACTTTCCTTCTCTCTCTCTCTCTCTCTGTCTCTTGAAAGCACACACACCCTATAGCAAATTTAAAAAGAAAAAAAAGAAAAGGAAAAAGAAAAACAGAATTACATACATAATTACAAAATTCTATAGATACTTTAAGGTTCTGACTTTGAAGTGTTTTTGTGTATAAGCTATAATCCTCTCATTTAAGGTCATAACAAATGTAAAATATTTCGGAATATAGACATTTGGGGAAAGGAAAGATGAGTGCTTAACATTTTCAGCCATGAAGTATCAAAAGAGTAAGAACCTAAATAAAATGATAAAAACTCTTACTGCCCCATACAGGGCAAAAGAAGAGCTCTAAAAATTGAAGGTATTTTTATTTTCTTTGAACATAAATACTCCATTACAGTGAAACAAACTGCCATTAAGCAGTTGCAAACATACACACGTAATACCACTGCAAAAACACTATAATTCACGTAGTTTTTTTTTTAATTTCTAAAGAAATGGCACTTAATTTCAATCCTTTAAAAATGTAAAGTTATATACTATGGTACCTCTTCGTAAATGTCAATTATTATAATTATTTTGCACTAAAAATATGTGTTGTATCAAACTTAATTAAACATTTCACTCACTCTAATATACGCATTTGTTGAATGCCTAGATACCACAGTAGCAAGTTCTTCATGGGTTTAAGATTAGAAAACAAATTTGCCTCTTCCACATGTAGTTCTACAATCTATACAATGTAATAAAATGTACACATCTAAGAAAAAAATTTCAAAAAAAATATCCAAAACAAGACAATAAAGTAAAAATTACATACATTAGTGGTCAAGGAGAGGCAGCGAGAGCAGATGTAGATAAAAGTAAACATAACTGATTAGAAGATTTAATGTAGATACAGCATCATAGTCAAACTGGAAACAGTGATACTGAACTACGCACAAAGTATTTAACAAGTGCTGAGGACAAGAGAGGTATTAGTTATGCTCTGGTTTATTCACATAAATAATGCAACCATAAATACCTTTATTTATAATGAAATTTACAACATAGAAACAAAGTATACATATATTGTAAATATTATAAATTCATACTTCTTTCTCAAAACAATGTTAAGGGTCAGGTAAGTTGAAAGTAACTGAATGTGGGGCCAGTGGGTGGTGTAGTGGTCAAAGGCACTAGATTTCTACATGGATAACCATGGTTCAAGTCCTGGACCTGATGGCTTGCCTTCTCCTTTTCTCTTTCTCACTCTGTCTCTCTCTCATCAAATTTTAAAAATAGTAATAATAACAAATAAAATTAAATAATTCTTTTTAAAAAAAGATAAATGAATATATAAATATATAAATAAATGACTGCAGCACTGCCTTCCCCACTAGAGGCTGATTCCTCACATTTTCTCTCTCTCTCGCTCCTTTCTCTCTCTTCTCTCCTCTCTCCTCCCTTCCTCCTCCCCCCCCCATCTCTCTCTTTCATTCACACACACACACACACACACACACACACTGCACCCGCTGGCATTAAAAATAAAGTCCTGGTACACAGAATTCGTACGTATTATGATTAAGAAAACTACGATGTTAGAATATAGCAGTCTCCCTTTTCTCTTATCTGCAGGAGATACATGCCAAGACCCCCAGGGGATGCCTGAAAGCACAGATAGTATCAAACACTACACAGATGCTCAGTTCACAATGTGGTTACGACTCGACCTATCCTAAGTTGAAAATATCATAAGCTGTGATTAGAGAGTGGCACAGCAGTAATGCAATGCTCTGTGACGCTGGACCCATACATAAAGGTCCTGGGTTCATGTCCCAGGGCCTCCTGAGATAGCTGACAATCAAAGGCAATGATCCATATGAGAGAGAAACAAATGAAGTGGGCCCTACAGTTGCTCTAGGTAATGACACCTTGAAAGTTACCAAGTCAAGCACAGGGAGATAGAGCCCAGGTAAAGACTGGGTAGAACCCAGGCAGATCCCCTGAGTTGGGCACACAAATTCCCTGAGGACATGGAGAATCTAGGGAGACCAAGTCAGATTCACAGGTCAGAGTAGCCCCCTCGCCCTAAAAAAAGCAGCAGTACAAAAAGAGAATTTTCAGAGAATTCTGCTAGAATATTCAGCAAAGTAGTAATCAGCGTGTAGATGTAAAGTAATTACCAGTGGCTGGGGAAAAGCCCATCCAAGAAGACTGGAGACCTGTGTCTAGTACTCACACAGGGCTGGGAACAGTGCCTATTCCAGCCCACCAGACTGGAAACCCTCCCAAATCAGGAGCATGACTCGGTCATGGGGAATAATCAGTCTAAACCGTGCTCTGATCCCATCTAACAAATCTGAAAAGACTTCGACAGATCAAATTATTTCCAGCTAGCTTGGCTACATCCCAGAACAAACCTCAAGAACACAAATACAAAAATCTCTCATCCCCAACAAGGTAAAATTCACAATGACTTGCATGGAATTAAAAATTATTAGGCATTCAAAAAGCAGAGAAATAAGACCCATAAGGTTGAGGAAAAACAAAACAACTGAAATTGACCTAGAACAAACATGAGTAACGGTTTTCTCTACAGTTAAATGTGCACCATTTGATCCAGTATTCCATTCTAAGGTTTCTACCCAACAGAAACATATGTGTAGTGTTTGATACTATCTGTGTTTTCAGGCATCCACTGGGAGTCTTGGCATGTATCTCCTGCACACAGTCAAAGGACCAGCAGTTAGTATAAGGGCTATGTCGCTGGACTCCCACGTAGTCGACCGCAATTCAAGTCCCAGACCCGATGGCTTAAATTCACGCCACGCATGTGTGCATGCATGGCCAAGATCCTGAGAGAAGAATGGAGGAGAAGGGATTGTGACGTGGCCATCTCCCCCTGTGGGGTGATTTCTCACTTTCTGTCTCTCTGTCTCTCTCTCTGTGTTTCTGATGGAGCGTATACAACCTATAGCAAAAACCTCTCAAAAAAAAAAAAAAAAAAAAACACAAACACAGATCCAAATAAAGCTTCACACATAAAGATTCCCAGCTGCTTTATTTTTAATAGCCAAAAGCTAGAAACAACCCAAATGTCCATCAAGAGATGAATAAAACAAATTCTGACACATCCAGACAACTGTGAATACAGTGATTAAAAGGAATTAACTGATGATACATGCAATGACATAAGCGAATCTAAAAACAATCAGGATGAATAAGAGAAGCCTTCTCCCTTCAAAATAAGAGTACAGATATACGATATGATTCCAGTTATATAAAAGTCCTCAAAATGCAAACTTTTTGCCACTGTCTATTGATGACAATAGCATAAACATGACTGCCAGGAGCCAAAGAGGGGAGCAAGGAAGAAACTACCAAAGGGCACAGTAAGGCTTTGGCAGGGGTGGGAGTAGGGGGTGGAAATGCTCACGATCCTGGTGGGCCCACAGGTCTAGCACTCTACACAGGACATCTTAGGATTCCCATGGTTTCCGAGCGCACTATCGCCTTCATGGGTTGCCTCTATCATAAGATTTCATATTTATATCTTACAATTGGGTTGGTACTAATAATACCATAAACTAAAACTTTTTTTCAGCCTTAACACTGACTTTTTTCTTATTTTAAAAGAAATGAAAACATTTTTATGGGCCCCTAAAAGTACTGTGAGCCCTCAGCACTGTGCCTACTGGATCTAAAAGCCAAATATGCCCTGCATGTGTCAGTTTTTCTAAATTGCAAACCTTGAATATATACAACTTAGTATATGCCAACTCTATCTCAGAAAGGCATTTTTTTATAAATTTATTTATTTTTGTATATACATTCAATCACATTGTTTAGCTTACAATGTGAGCATTTCAATATGTGAACATTTCTCCCCAGTCCTGCTGGTCAAAATATCTTCAACAGATAACACCACACCTCCCCATCCTATCAATGCATTTTTTTTTTTAAAGAAGACAATCAGGTCAATGCCAGAGAAACAGTAAATACTTTCTTCCTATGGTACTTTAGTGAACTGTTCTATGTTACAAATCCCTCTTATTTAAAAAGTGATAAAGTCAAGACAAAATATTTACTCCCCAAAACATTAAACAGTTTGCTGACTAATCACGTTAAGATGATCTTGGGGCCAGTAAGTGGCATAATGTTTAAGGCACCAGATTCCCACATAGCTAACCATGGTTCAAGTCCTGGGCCCAGCAGCTTAAAAATCACAACAAACAAACAAACAAACAAACGGTTTCTTTTAAAAAAAGATTATCTCAAGACTCGCTGAATTACACACGTGTTCTCTACAGTAAGCAGCAGATCCCACTGTTTCTCACAATTCAATATAAGCAGTCTCTTTGTTAACTGTTTTACTGCAGAGACCATCATGACTCTCCTTAACAACCTCTACACATGGAAGTCAAGGTCTGTGCAAGACGTAACTATGCAAAGTGAACACATAGCTAGCACAGGACACGGTGAGAAATCACAAATTATACAGACTATGAAGTGCATACAACCAACTTATCAATCATCTGTGTGGGCTGAATTGTGTCCCCTAAAGAGGGGGTCAGGTGCTAACTGCTGTAGTACCTCCGAATGTGACCCTGCTGCAAACAGGGACATTGAAGATGTTACTAGTTAAGATGAGATCATATTGGCGTAGTTGGGTCCTTAAATACAAGATGATATGAAGACAAACCAGAGGAGAACGCCATGTGAAGATGGAGGCAGAGACTGAAATTCTGTGGCTGCAGTCCTAGAATTGACCAAAGACTGTCCGCAAACCTCCGAAAGCTAGGAGGAAATAAGGGAGGACTCTTCCCTACTTATTCCAAAGGAAGTATGGCCCTGCTGACAAGCTGATTTTTAACTTCTAGCCTCCAGTACGGTGACACACAAATTTCTGTTGCTCTAAGACACAAGTTTGTGGTAATCAGTGATTGCACCTGAGATACTGGATTAGTTTCCAGGGGCTGTCATAACAATTGCTTTCAATGAACTCTCAAAGATTTTCCCATCTTTGGTTAATATTTTATTCAAAGTTAATAAAATCTTAGCATACTTTCAGAAAGTCTTTCTTCCTGCTAGCAGCTGTTTACATGTCTAAACCAAATAAAAGTGCTTCTGATAGTTTCTAACCCTCAATCTGTAACGTGTTTTCTGTGATTCTCCAACGCTGGAAAGCTGAAGTGTGAAATCAGCTCTGTCTCCAACGTTCATGGTGCTTGTTCTACAGCTCCACCAGATTAAAATAAATCACGAAGTCTGATGCGAAATCCTGTTAATAGTTTCATCCAATGTTATTTAAAAGGTATTTTAAAAACTTCAGCACAAAGGAAATTCTGTGCCCAGCCATAAGATGAGGATTCAGTCCCCAGGTCAGCCTGTACACCAGGCATATGCACCCACACCAGGATGCTGGCTAGAAAGGGGAGGACTGCAGCATGAGACCCAACTGAAGGTCTCTCTCTCTCTCTCTCTCTTTCTCTCTCTCTTTCTCTCATGAAATAAAAAAACTTGAAAAAATAAAGGCATTGCTGAAACTCTGATGTTCACAAGCCCATATGTAGTTATAATGGTGCAAAAGAATTTTAAATATTAGATTTATTTAATTGCACAATTTATAGTATGTTAACTGATTAAAATTTCTCAGTATCAATAATTTTCGCTTTCTTAAGGATTCTTCCAATCTTCACATTTCCCACACAGAATATAATGTAACCAATACTAACTCAAAAACATATTCAGAGAGGGAGGAAAATTCTAAGTACCAGGGATGCAGGAAAGTTACATTGACTTTAAATTGGGGATTAATCCTTGCAATGACCTCCAAACCTAAGAGGAAACTCAAGAAGATGCAGTTACGATAACTTCCTAACTTGCTTCTTTGTGGATCAACAGTTTTAAATCCCAAACCTAAAATTGGAAAGGAAAAGAAATCCTAAAGGAAGTAACATCCTTCATACCTAAAATCTCCCTTAATCTTCTCCACTAAATGTGGGGCATTATATTTAAGGAGAAGAAGAACTACAATAGAAAGTTCAACAAGACTTAAGTTTTTTAGTTAATCAAGAGGAAACTCTCAGACTGTTAAAAATTACATGATATCAAGGAATACATGCTTGGTCTATGAGTGGTTTCTTCTTTTTAAAATAAAAGCGAAGTAAAAAATTACGTTTTCTTTTTTAAGTATAAATAGAAAAAAAAAGAATGAAGGAATAATTCAGACAACATAATTCTTTTCTCAGAATTTTTTTTTTTTTTTTTTTTTTTAGGTTTTTTTCCAAAGGGTACATGTGCTCACGGGAGAGAGACAGTGAAACAGAAAGTAAGAAATCACCCACCAGGGGAGATGGTCAAGCCTACATCCCTTCTCCTCTATTCTCCTCCTGGGATTTTGGGCACACACACACACACACATGCCCCTGGCATGATTTTCAGGCTACCAGGTCCGAGACTTGAACTGTGGTAAGCCTTGTTGGGAGTACAGTGCCTTAACAACTGCTGACCCCATCTTTTCTCAAAAGTTTTAAACATGTTGATATTTACTAGGTTTTGGGTATATATATCCAGTCTAACCAAACCACGAGCTCCATCAGTCTACAGAAGACACGAGGATATATTCATATGTCAACTATCCAAGTGCAGTCATCCTAATCCAGATGTAGGACATTCTAAAGGACAAATCACCCAGACGCTTCAACAAATAAACAGAACCAAACAAGACCCCTTTTTATTTTAAAAGATTATGATAATAATGTGTATGATATAAAATATATATATATTAAATATGTTGTATGTAAAATAAAAGATGATGATTATGATATAGATCCATCAAAAACAACGTACAGACCTTATTTGGACCTTCCTTGATTTAAGCCAACTGTAAAAAATGATGTTTCTTAAATAATTGGAAAATGTTAGATATATTTAATTATTATTAACATTATTGGGCACAAACAATTTTTTTTGAGAGGTTTTTGCTATAGGGCGCTTGCGCTAGGCCAGACAGAGAGAGGCAGAGAGACAGAAAGAGAGAAATCACCTCCCAGGGGGATGGCCATGCCACAATCCCTTCTCCTCCATTCTCCTCTCCATGATCTTGGGCATGCACGCACACGTGCCCGGCGTGAGTTTTAAGCCACCGGGTCTGGGACACGAACCGCGGTTGACTACATGGGAGTCCAGTGACATAGCCATTACGCTAACTGCTGGTCCCAACATAATACTGAGGTAACATTAAAACAAAAAATGTCTGGGGCCCCGCTCTGTGGCCTACAGTTAACAGTGGTGCATGGTCAACCACATGGTTCAAATCCCGGCCCTGGCAGCTGGAAAATACACCATGAACATGCATGTGCATGCTGAAAATCCTGACAGGATAGAAAAACGGAGAAGGGACTGTGGCATGACCACACTCACTGGGAGTGCTTCTCCCTCTCCCTCTATTTCTCTGTCTCTCTCTCTCTCTCTCTCTCTCTCTCTCCCTGGCAAGCATGCAAGTCCTTTGGCAAAATGAAAAAGTCTGTATCTGACAGTGATCAAACAAAAGAATTTACAGATTACATTTAATAGCTCATATTTGCTTTAAAATACTCAGGAGAAAAATGAGGACAAAGAAAGATTAAATAAAAATAGCAAAATGTTGACTGTTGTTGGAATTGGGTGACAGGTTCAGAAGAGATCATTTTATTATTCTCTCTACTTTTGTGCAGGCTTGGAAACTGCTGAAATACAATGAGGAATGATGTATGCACCTTGTTTGGATTCTGATTCAAACAATCCAACTATAACGGAGATTTTGAGACGAATGAAATGACTGAACACAAACTAGATTTTAGACTGTATTAGGGAGTTAATAATTTAGTTGAACATAACTGCTGTTTTTTTTTTTTTTCTTGGAGGGGTTTTTGCTATAGGGCACGTGCGCTCGCCAGACAGACAGAGAGAGACATAGAGACAGAAAGCGAGAAATCACCCCCTAGGGGGGATGGTCACGCCGCAATCCCTTCTCCTCCATTCTCCTCTCGGGATCTTGGGCACGCACACACACGCGCCCGGCGTGAGTTTTAAGCCACCAGGTCCAGGACACGAACCGCGGTCGACTACGTGGGAGTCCAGTGACATAGCCATTACGCTAACTGCTGGTTCTCAACTGCTGTTTTTTTTAAGTCCTCGTGTAGCACAGCTATATACTTAAGTTTTTAGGAAAATAACAATAATTTGGGAGAAAATAATCCAAAAGAAAATATCTGAGATTTGTTCTTTTTTTATTTATGTATTTTATTTTAATTTGATTAGAGAGAGACAGAGAGAGAGAAAGTAAGAAAACAAGCCACCAAGTCCGGGACTCAAATCATAGTTGGCCATGTGGGATTCCAGTACCATTTAACACCATGCCACCTGCTGGCCCCCTAAGATTTGTTTACAAAAATATGAGTGTACTTATATATGTACAAATACACTTGTTTATAGGTACTTATATATATAATATATATAGGCATATTTTTAACATATATTTTTTTTTTAAATCTAAGATTTGCTTAAAAGTACCCCAGGAAATATTAACAAACAAAAGAATGGAGAGAAAATAAATGAAACAAAAATTATAAGATGCTAATAACTGTTGAATGTAACAAGTAATTAATATAATTAAATAAATGTAATTAGCTTAATATAGCATAAACTCTATTTTACATATGATTAATTCTACAATAAAAACATTATTTTAAGAATAACCTGTAGGGACCAGGAGGTGGCATAGTGGTTGAGGCACTGAACTTCCACGTTGTTGACTGCAGTTCGAGTCCCAGACCCAGTGGCTTGAAACTCATGCCAGGCATGTGTGCATGCATGCCCAAAATCCTGAGAAGAGAATGGAGGAAAAGGGACTGCAGTATGGTCATCCCCCAAAGGGTGATTTCTCGCTTTCTGTCTCTCTGTGTCTCTTCAGCAAGAGCACATGCTCTATAGCAAAAATCTCTCCAAAAAAGGAAAGAGCTCTAACGGGTCAGCATGTGGTATAGTGGCTAAAGATGCTGGACTCCCATATGGCTGACCATGGTTGAGTCCTGGGCCCAGTGGCCTGAAAATCACTCCAGGAATGTGTGCATACATGCCCCAAATCCCAAGTAACAGAGGATAAGAAATGGCAGTGTGCCCAGCCCCCTGGGAGATGACTTCTCACTTTCCTTCTCTCTGACTTTATCCTGTGAGTAAAGACACCCTCTGATAAAAACCGCAAAAATGAAAAAGAACCTCTAAATAATTTATAAAAATACTAAATATAACCAAATATCAAGAAAGTACTTTATTTCCCAAAGATTAAAATCTATGAATGAATGAAAATAAGCACACATATAAATACATCTTATAACGTATGCATATCTCAGGATAAGAAAAAGAATGACGTGATTTTGACACCGTTGAAGTGTATCAATTTAACACATGTTCAGGTCATTGTGAGAATGAAAGAAGCAGTCATTCAATGACTTGCAAAACGGGGTGTGGTATAGTAGGCACTCAATAAATGATTCTGGATGAGTGATACTCTATAATCTTTGTTCCTCTAAAGTACCTTGGAAGTTCAGAGTTTAAATCTACGTAAATGCTGTATTTAATGAATTTTTAATTTTCTAATTTTGATATATTTCTGAAGATTAGTAAACTTTATAGTAAAGAAAATCATCATGCTAAAAGCACTATTTAAGAATGAAGGAGAAAACTCTACATATCATTTAATTCACTATACTCATTGTATTTATCATGATAATGAGCCTCAGAAAAACAAAAGATATATCTCTATTTATATTCAAAATATTTACTCACTTCATAATACCTGAATTCTTCTTACTAAATGGTCCGATAATTTTAAACATCAGTTCCACAACTCCATTTTTTCCTAAGGATACTGAATTCACAGCTGGAAGGAGGAGAAAAAGAAGCAAAATGATTTAAACTTCGATAACTAAAATGTGTACACGTAAGGACTGAAAACATATACAAATGTTTAATAAATGTGAAATCAAGTCACTCTTTAAGTCCACCTTAGCAAATCATTTGCAGAGAGGATTTTTTTTTTTTTTTTTGTTTACTACAGGAACTTACCAGAAAATTCCAAACAAAACATGTTATACACATATACATACATACACACACACACACACACACACACACAAAGACAAAAAAATACTTTGGTTGTTCCATTTGCTTTTTTTCAATAAATTTAGGGACTTCATTAAATACCCAGTTGTGAGGATTCAGAGATAAGAATAAACTGTCTCAGCTCTCACAGAACGCAGTGTAGAGAGAATGGCAGAAACAGACCAGATGGTGGTCACAGCATTATTGCAACATTCTACAGTGATAAATTCCCAGAGAAAGGTTCCGCGTTCACTTCACATGACCTCCCTGTGGTGGGGGGTACACATGCAGTGGTCTGGACCAGCTGAGGCTGGGGGTGTGAATCATGGGTTAAGGATCCTGTTAGGGGGATGTTTATGTGAGTATGTCTCTCTCTCTCTCAGAAGAAATGAAATAAACTTTCATTTTGAAAAATAACAGAAACAATGAACAAATATTAAATGATTTTCTAAACAGGTAAGAGTAGTAGGCTATTTTCTAAATAGGTAAGAGTAGCAGACTCCAGTGAGGAGTCCCTAATTCAGAATGAGACAAGGGAAAATGATCCATGAGCTCAGGTTTTGGGGGTTGTTTTGTTTTCCCACTGGATCACTGTAGAAATGGAAAGATTGGAAGATATAATAACAAAGAGGGCAACAATATTAGAGACAGTACAGCAGGGGGTGAGTAATAGGGGATGGGTAATAGGGAGGGAGGGGATCAAGGGAAAAAGCAAAACACTTAATGGATAAAACTGAAAAATTATCTGTTGATGAAAACATATATGGTAATGTCTTTGATGAAAAATGCGTAGGTATTACCTAGGATAGGAGCTGGAGTTAAGGGTAGATATGTTTCCAAAATGTCTCTGAAGATGGGTAACAGGGACAATAAGATAGAAATAAGGAATGAGTATTGTGGGTATGAGCAGTTACATGTTAAAACCTACATTACCAAACAAAAATAAACAAATGGAATAATAAATTAGATCTGAATTTTAAATAAACGGTCAGAAATCACAGCACATTGGGGAGGACAAGGAATACCTTTAAAAGGCTGTGATTCAGATGAAAGATAATAAAGACTTTAATTAAAGCAATTTAAGTAGGAAGAAAAGAGGGGACCATTTTAGTATCACACATGGACTGTGGAAACAATTACTGAACCAGAAAACTATGCCTAACATTTTTTCTTTCAGACTGAGTCTTTCCCAGTGGAGATCTTCCTGCCTCAGCCTCCCAAAATGCTAAGGTTACAGCTACACACCACCATGCCTGCCCTTCAGCATGGACACAGAATGGAATCTAGACCTTCCACGTGGTCCCCGCCTGCAGAGCACAGCATCTTAGCAGCACGCGTGGCTTGGTCTGTGCTGACAATTTTAGTTCTGAACAAATATTATTTTATTACACATAAACCATTTGCTAAACTTCCTGCGGTTAAGCTGCCATTACAATTCATCTCTTAATGTTTTGTAAGATGATTTTAATTTCCTCCAACTCATTACCCCCCCTTCTAGTTTCATGCCTATGCTGTCTTCTTTTCATTTATTAAGGTATTAATTAATTTACCTATTTTATGTTTAGTCCAATTCAGTTTTATTTTTAAATCAGCTGTTTTTCTATTTTCTGATGTATGGTCTTCACTTATTTTACTACTTTGTTCCTCTACTTCCCATGTCTATTTCTGTGTTATTAACTTTGTAGATATTTAAGTCATTCATTTATATTCTTTTTAATAATGTGTTAATTACTTAAAAGTTCAAAATTTTACTGAATACATGTTTAGCCATATTGCCAAGATATAGACATATACATACACACATACATATAGACATACATTTCAATTTACATATTAAATATACATGTCTATATATGTACACACAGAAACACATACCTTGCTAGCACTTTATCATTATTTTTCAATGATACTCTGCAATAACATATATTCTACAAGTTCAAATTCAGGATTCCTCACTAAACACTTCATTCAATTCCAAAGTTAGAGAACAGAAAGAAAATTTATACCTCAGGTTTGGGACCTAATGGTGAGAATGTGTGTTTGGGGAGACATGTTATCTAAGGCCGTATCGCTGTGACCCCCCCCTTCTCTCTAGCTTCCTCAGAAACTCCTATACCACTTATATTTTGTCCTGCTACTTCCCTATTGATTGTTGAAGGTATCAATCGTTACCTCAACTGACTACACTACTGCTTACCTTCCTTCTCATCTGTGAAACTCCCAAGAAACCATTAGAGTGTTTATGCTGCTAATACCCTCATAACTGTCTATGCCTTTCCCAATGGCTGTCTACCCGGATATTAATCCCCCTCACTCCAGTCCTTTACAAATTGGGAAAATTAATGAGAAGTTTCAAGATTTTGACAACTGTACTTCTTACCTCACATCAATTTTGCTGTGATAGAAGTTAGGGGTTATAAGACATATTAAATCTTCTCTTTCCTTTTCTTCAGATTTTAGAGGTTTATATATTAAAATACTTCAAAATTTTTATTTGTTATAACTTCACAATACTTTAAGTAAAAGTTACTCAAATACTCACAGTTGGCAGAATATACTCGTAAAAGCTGAAGACAAGGTAAGACCAAGCGATGATTCTGCAAATTCTGTTTGACCAAATTCAGGGTTATATTCAGGGCCCCATTAATTCTAGCTTTCACTCCAAATTTTTTATCTGTTTTAAAAAAAAAAAGTTACTCATATATGACTTTTGAATAAAATGAAGATATCACAAAGCAATGACATTTTAAATTTGTATTATGAATTCATATTATCAAATATATGACTTAATAATAACAAATAATGACTAAATAATTAAAATTGCATTAATTTTTCCTGTTACTTTTAAAAAATCTTATTCTGAAGCATGGCATAAAAGAATATACTAAAAGACAGTTAAGGCAAGAAGAAAGGGACTGATGCAGCCATACACTTAGACTGTAAGAAAGGAAGAACTAAACTAATCCACTACACATATAAGTAAGTCCAAGTTTAACATATTTTCCAGGTATATCATCACATACTTAAAGGAAATAGAAAAGAGTATGAATGTTCATTACTAGTATTAGTTACTTAATATGAACCACATTGTTTTCAGACTTATAAAATAACATAAATAAAAGAAAAAAAGAGTAACTTACATGGAAAATAATCTGTCAAATATTATTAAATAAATTTCTAAAGATTATTCTTAACATAGAAAAGAAAAACACTATTTTCCCTTTTCTTAAAGACTAAAATGTCATGAATTTATTTTATACATACACTGGTTTTAGATTTTGAGTCAGGCAAGCACTATTACCGTAGACATTTTACCCATCTTTGGTACATACAACAAAGTTGTTTATATAACCCAGGAAAAGAGTTACGATTTTTAGTCATTTTTTATAATTATTTTCATATTAATTTTACATTTTACATAAACTCTCCATCATGATGTATACACTATCTTTTTCAACAGAGAAGTTTATATTTTTTTTGTCTGTTAAATTTTCCCTCCTTTGCACTACACACCCACCCTCTACTATCCACTCTCCACCATCCACTCTCCTCTCTTATATCTCCGATATCTATTAATATATTGATCCTCTCTACTATCATATTCTTCAGATCTTTCTATTTCTGCCACACAGTGCAGATATTCAGCTTAAACTGAGTGGAGATATACAAAGTGTATCTTTCAAAGTCTGGCTCACTTTGCTCAACATTAACGACTTTTTTTTTTTTGGAGAAGTTTTTGCTATAGGGTACATGCACTCACCAGACAGACAGAGATAGAAAGAGAGACAGAAAACGAGAAATCACCCCCCAGGGGGGATGGCCATGCTGCAATTCCTTCTCCTCCATTCTCCTCTCAGGACCTTGGGCACACACGCACACGCACACAGTGAGAGTTTAAGCCACCAGGTCCGGGACTCGAACCACAGTTGACTACATGGGAGTTCAGTGACATAGCCATTATGCTAACTGCTGTTCCCTATATTCATCCACTTTGAATCAAATGATAAGGTCTCACTGTTTTGTTTTGTTTTGTTTTTTTAAGGTTTTTGCTATAGGGCATGTGCACTCATCAAACAGAGAGAGACAGAGAAACAGAAAGCGAGAAATCACTCCTCAGGGGGATGGCCACACCACAATCCCTTCTCCTTCATTTTCCTCTCGGGATCTTGAGCATGCACGCACACACGCCGGCCTGAGTTTAAGCCACCAGGTCTGGGACTCGAACCACGGTCAACTACATGGGAGTCCAGTGACATAGCCATTACCACAGTTTTTCAACCCAGTCATTAGTTTTTTGATACTTAGACTGATTCCATGTCTCACAATTGAGAATAATGCTACAATAAACACAGATGTGCCTATACCTTTATAAGTGTTTTCCTGTCCTTTGGGTAAATACCAAGGAGTGGGACTACTCAGTCAGATGGTAGTTCTATTTGTAATTTTTTAAGAAACATCTTTATTGTTCTCCACAAAGACTGTACTAATTTACACTCCCACAAACAGTGTAAGAGGATTCTCTTTTTAACACAGCCTCTCCAGCACTTATCATTGTTTAGTCTTTTGATCCTAGCCATTCCAACTGGGGTTAATGGTATCATACTGTGGTTTTAATTTGCATTTCCCTTATGACAAGAGAATGAACATTTTTTCATTCGCCTTCTGGCCATTGGTAAGTCTTCTCTCTAAAGAGAGCTGTCTATTTAACTCACTTGCCCATATTTTAAGTGGATTATTCATTTTTTTATGAGTAAGCTACTTGAGTTCCTTATATATTCTGTTTATCAATCACTTGTCTAAGGAATAATTTGCAAATATCTTCTCCCATTCCAAGTGTTGACTTTTTACTCTAATTATTGTTTCCTTTGCTATGAGGAAGCTTTTTATCTTGATTTTTATTATCACAAGGAAATTAAGATAGTAAAAATGCAACTTAAATAACAAGAACTTAAGAATGTTAAAATTTAAACACAGAAGTAACAGGACCAACAAACATATTTCATAAATATAAGAAATTTTATATCAAAAAGACTTAAATATTCTCAAGGAAAAAATTACTCTCATCTCACAAGAAGGGAAAAAAGGGAGAAAATCACTCAAAAAATGAGTGTACAAATAATGATATAAAAATGGAAAACTAGTACAAATAATAAAGGAAATGGTGGAAATTTAAAAGACTTTACAGAAGAAAATAAAATAATGATGAACTAAATTTTAAAAGCACATTAAGAATCAGCCAGTGACATGGTGGTTAAGGCAGCTGGATTTCACATGGCAAACTGTGTAGTTTAAGTCCTGGATCCAACAGCTTGAAAACACACAAGGCATATGAGTATGCATGCCCAAATGGGGAAATGGAGTTGAAGGGATTATGGTTTGACCATTCTCCATGGGGAGTACTATCTATACATATACCCAGTAGCAAAACTTTAAAAAATAAAAATAAAAGGACATTAAGGAAATACAAATATAAATATATCAATATCTTTTTTAATACAGCAATATTTTAATTTCATAAAAAGTGGACAATAACCTGGTTCTAATAAGAGGAGGATGCATGAGATAAAAATATTAATCAATAAATATGGTTGTCTTATTTTACTTTTAATTTTCTGTAAAAATCTCAAATATAATAGTCAAAAAAAAAGTAATAGCTAACACATTTCTTTCAATAAACTAGATATAGGGCCAGTTAGTGGTGTGGTGGTTAAGGAGGCTGGATCCCACAAGGCCAAGTGTGTAATTCAAGTCCCAGAGCTGACACCTTGATAAACATGCCAGGTATGTGTGAATGCATGACCAAAATCCTGAAAAGAATAGAAATGAAGAAAATGGAATTGTAACATGCCCATTCCCCTAATCCCTCCTTCTCCATTCTCTCAGAATTTTGGGCATTCGCACACATGCACCCAGTATGATTTTCAGGCTGCCACATCTGGAGCTCAACTTCAAAGTTGGCCATGTGCGATCCAGCCACCTTAACCTCTGGGTCACCTGCTGGCCCTAGAGAATCATTTTAACTTTTGTGCAGGTAAACTCTAAAATGAATTAGGTTCTAATAGAAGGATGCCTTCCTGTATTAAGCTAACCTAAGTAAGTTTTCTCCTTTGTTTTACATCCCATTTGTCCTCAACCTGTATCAACAATTTAAAATATCTTATTTTTTGAATAATCAGTCATTATTTTTCATATTTATTTTGGTCTTCTTTTTTGAGAGATTTTTGCTTATACAGCATGTGCACTCACCAGAGACACAGAGAGAAATAAGAGAGACAGAAAGAAAGAAATCACCCCCCACAGAGGATGGCCATGCCGCAATCCCTTCTCCTCCATTCTCCTCTTGGGATTTTGGACACAAACGCACACATGCGCTCTGTGAGTTTGAAGCTGCTGGGGTCTGGTACTCAAACCGAGGTCAACTACATAAGAGTCCAGCGATGTAACCATTACACCATCTGCTGGTCCCATATTTTGGTCTTCTTAACTACATTTTATGTTTCCTGAGTATTAAGATTGTGCAGCACAAATATAACTATTAATGAAATACACTGGCACAGTTTACCTTCATGTTCCTCTCATTCCCATCCTTACTCTTGCCTCCTAGCCTCCACAATATCCGTATTATTCATTTCCATTCCACACCTATCTAAACAGGCACATACACACCAAGGGACAGACATACTGTGACTTTGACATATTTTTCTTCCTTTTCTACTACATTCAATAGAATTCTTCACAAATTTTAGATCCTCAGTTCTTGAAGTTGACTTGGTATTCCATTGCTAAGACCAAGATTTATTTTTATTTATTTTTTCTTTTTCTGGAGAGGTTTTTTTTTTTTTTTTTTTTTTTTTTTGATATTGCGTTTTGAGAGGTTTTCGCTATAGGGCACATGCACTCACCAGACAGAGAGATAAAGAGAGACAGAAAGCGAGAAATCACCCCCCAGGGGGGATGGCCACGCCACAATCCCTTCTCCTCCATTCTCCTCTCAGGATCTTGGGCACGCACACACATGTGCCCGGCATGAGTTTAAGCCACTGGGTCCAGGACTTGAACCACAGTCGACTGCATGGGAGTCCAGCAACATAGCCATTACCTAACTGCTGGTCCCAGTATTCCATTGCTAAGACCAAGATAAAAGCAACAGCATTTTAGATGTCAAAAATTGAGTAGTTCCAAGGCAAGGAAGAACCTACATTGACAAAACTGTCTCTGAATTCAATAGTCATACAAGTGAAACCCTTACCTTTTGGTCCAATCTTTGCAAGAATAGAATGAATCTGTATCATCAGTTCCTCATGTGGGGGAGATTCTTTGCTGACAGTCATAAGCAACTGTAACAATATTTGGGCACCACCTTTGGCAACTAAAACACTTGCTCTTCTACCTCCACCTAAAATTTTTAAAAATATATTTTTTTAAAAACAGCGAATCCTCCCATCTTAGCATAATTTGTTAGCATTCAAGAAGTGCTTAAAGTAATGATTTATTAAATCAAAGACCATCAAAATCACATTGTGTTTAATTTGATTTACTTAGAAAAGAGCACACAGAGTTAGCAAAGTGATGCCAGAATTCCATGTTCAAAGCTCTGATACGCACAACTACAAGCATATTTTGAGGGATAAATACACCAAAAAGAAAACAATAGTGAAAAAATATGACTTTTCGGCTTCCAAATTTCAATGCTCAGAGTAGTCCCTATAAGTATCAGAAAATTTCAATTAAAGTACACATGATACATTGTTGATCACTGCTTATAGAGATGAGATCAAAGAAACAAAAACTTACCAGCTGACACCAGCTCAACAAGAATGCCTAAGATATTAAGTGTAGTTTGAAGATCTTTCGTGCTCTGAAATAAATAGTTGATTTGCTTTATTAAACATTGTAAACTTACTATTCCAAAATTTTTGTAAACGTTAAAAACTACCTATGTTTCACAACTATCTTTCTAGTTTGTATAGAAACAAATGTATTCTAGTTTCCAATCTCCGTCTCTTCTTGCGTTTAGGATTTTCTGCAAATATCTGAGCTATTATTTTCTTAATATCAACACTATTACAATAGGAATGAATTTGACACCTGAATTCTTCATCTTTCTATAAAACAGATAATAAAAGTAAGTGAATCAAAATGCAAAAGGTGTTATAATGTATATATGGTGACTACAAGTTCCCCTCTCAGAAAGTAATCACTTTATCAATTTATTTTGTGTCCTGACAAAGATACTGCACACACATAAAAAACATGCATTTAAACATACATGTATATAAAGATTTGGGGCCAGTAGCTGGCATGGTAATTAATGCATCGGGTTCCAACATGGCTGACTGTGGTTTGAGATCAAGGCTAGCAGCTTGCTTTCTCACCTTCCCTCTCTTTCTCTCGCTCTCTATCTCTATCTGGTAAGCACGTATAACCTATAGGGAATTAAAAATTAATAATAATAATGAGTAAAATTAAATAAATAATTCTTTTAAAATAACATTGGGTTTTCAGGAAAGTCATGATGCATTTTTGCATAGAAAAACATAAAAAATATGTCATGAGTATCCCAACAACCTCATAATAATAATTTTTTTTAAAGATTTATTTCTCTGGGGCCGACAGGTGGCATGGTAGTTAAGGACGTTGGACTTCCCATATGACAGACTGCGGTTCAAGTCTCTGGACCTGGCGGCTTGCTTTCTCACTTTCTCACGCACTCTCTCTCTCATTCTGTTCCTTTCTGGTAAAATAAATAAATAATTCTTTAAAAAAAAATTTATTTCTCCAAACAGTATTGCCCTATAGATACTATTTTGTACCTTGATATTTTATGTATCAATAAGAAACCTCTTCATTCCTTTTAAGGACTATAAGATATATATGTCATTTTTATGGCCATGCCACTTTTTATGTAAGCTACCCATGGGATATTAAGATTGTTTTTAGTTTTTGCTATAAAAAAAAATGCAGCAAACAACTAAATACATGAATTTACATGTGATGAAGTACATCTAATGTAAGGTAATTCCTAAAATCTCTGGGTTAAAGAACATCGGTATTTAATAAGTATTACCAAACTACTTTCTATGAAACAATTCACACTTACATCAGCAATTTAGAAAAGCAGGTATCTTCCAAAATCTGAACAGCCGCTAAACTATGTGTAAATAATGTACTAATGAATTAAAAGAGACGCTCAATCTCAAGTGATATCTGTGTTTCTTTTCCTGGGAAGAGTCTATTCATATTTCCTTACGGCTATTTTTTCATACCGAAGAGAAGCGTTCCTTGTTTTAAGATTTTAAAATTTCTTCCATTGCTTCTTCTAGTATTATCATTTTCCATGCTAAAATCTTTTCTCGATTTGGAATTTATTTTGGTGTAGAATGTAGGCAATCCAACATTATGTGTTACACATGGCTACCAATCTGTCACAGCTCCACTTAAGTAATTTCTCTGGTTCACAATGATCTAAAGTGCTACCGTTATTAAACAGTAGTAAATTCCCACAAGCATTTAAATTCATTTCTGGATTTTCTATCTCATTACATTGATGTCTATTTACTTACTGGTCATGCACAATTTCTAAACTATCTTAATTACTAAAGCTTTATGATCTTTGATACCTGATGAAGATAATCTTTCCTCATTTCTTTTCAGAAATGTTCTTTCTGATTTTGCCTTTCTCCCTATTTGTACTTTAGATCATTTTTTTTTAAGAATTGGTATTCTGAGATTGCTCTAAACTGACAGATCAATTGGGGGTGAAATGACATCTTATGATATTAAGACTTCCTATCAAAGAACGAAACTCCACTCTGTTCCTAATATTGCACTGAATAAAATACAGAATCCTGTTCTGAATAAAACCAGCTGGTTCACCAAAAACTTTTAGGTTGGCATAAAAATTCAATTATTATCAACATAATATACTCAACCAATACATACAGTAAAACAAATTGCAAATGTGTATCAGCTAACACAATATAGTGACAATTTCAATATTAATAATTTTAAGCTAAAGATGTATTTCCAGTTGATGCTTTACTTTGTGCTATCAACTATTAAATAGAATTGCATGTCAAAGATTAAAGTTTACAGTTTTCAGGCTGGCCCTATATTGCAGCAGTTAAGTACTGTACGTAAGGAGTGGGACCCCATGTGCCCAACCATAGTTCAAATCCTGGACCCTGAAGTTCAAAAACCACACTGGGCACATGTGTGTGCCCAAAATCCTGGAGGAAAGGGTTGCAGTGTGACTACATCCCACTTAGGGGGTACTTTATTGTCTTTTTCTCTCTCTCTGGCAAACAAGCACACCCCCTAACAATCAAAAAGAAAACAAAAAGGAAGGAAGGAAGGAAGGAAGGAAGGAAGGAAGGAAGGAAGGAAGGAAAGAAGGGAGGGAAGAATGGAGGGAGGGAGGGAAGGAAAACAAGTTATAATTGTCATTATTATCACAGGGAAGTATACTTCAATGTTCACCTAATAAATATTAATTACACCACTAATCCAAAAAATTTAAATCATAAAACAAACTTTCATTCATTGACTTTATCTCTAAATTTAAAAGTTTACACTTCATATACAGGGGATCCTCAAAAAGTTTATGGAAATGCACAGTACAAAAAACTACGCATGAATTTTAAATTTTTTGGCACCAAAATAAACTCATGCTTAAATTCTGTTTTCCATGAACCTTCTGAAGTCCTCATGTATTTATGGGAGAATTACTTGGTGTTGGTAGTCGAATTAAAGCCTGTTAGTGATTTACCTCTAATGTTGACAGCAGAATTTCCATTCCTGTAGAGCCTTTGGCTGTCATTTCCCTCCTTGTTTTTTCTGAAAAACAGAGAGCGATTTTCTTCTGAAACATGAATTAGAAAAAAGTATATACAGTTTTGTCACATATCACTAGATAGGATCAACAAGTCTCTACTGGGTCGGTAAACATTCTAAATTGGTGCCTTCCTCTCCTGTCGCTCAGTCTACTCTGTAGGATTTCCAGATTTCAGTTATAAGACCTTCCTTGCATTTCTTCACAGCTCCTATCAGAGACTAGGTGCGTCTCTGTCAGTCCACCTAAAAATCATAAAGTCAATAACATAGTACAGGTGCCAGTACTGAGAGGCAAAACATAATGGCAGGCTCTTTCCTCATCTTCATCAGTAGCTCTAGAAAGCAGTCAAAATGGATAATGAAGGGAATCTAGTACTATTTCAAAGGTTCTGATTGTATCAGTATTATTTTAAAATTCTACGTCACAAAAAATTAACAAAACTAAGAAAGATCTTCCTATGTAAAAACCTGGAGACCAGATCCTTTTCCTCTCACTAGAATAGGAAAAAAAAGAACAAAACAGTACAAATATTTCTATCATTTAAATGTTTCTAGAGCTTCTTCACCATTCTCTTTTGTTAACAAGAGGCCAGCAGGTGGCATGGTGGTTAAGGTGCTGGATTCCCGCATGGCCCACTGCAGTTCCCACAAGCCTCCTAGACCAGGTGGCTTGCTTTTTCCCTGCCCCCTCCTCTCTCTTGTGAGCTCATGTGTCCTACAGCAAATTTAAAAATAATAATAATAAATAAAATTAAATAAATAATTTTTAAAAAAGAGAAGAAAAATAGATTATAGGCCAACATTCAGGAAAGAAATGAACATATACTATTCCATGTACTTTACCTATTAGGTCGTTGGGAAAGTCATGACCTATTTTTCTGTGTTTTTCTATGCAAAACTGTGTCATGATTTTCCCTGATGACCCAATATATTATCTCATTTATGTCTCACTCTAACCTTTTGTGAGAAAAAGTATTCTCTCCATGGATCAAAAATTTAAGTTAAGGGGCCAGCAGTTAGCGTAATGGCTATGTCGCTGGACTCCCACGTAGTCGACCGTGGCTCAAGTCCCAGACCCGGGTGCTTAAACTCACACCAGGGCCATGTGCATGCGTGCCCAAGATCCCAAGAGGAGAATGTGTGCCCAAGATCCCGAGAGGAGAATGTAGGAAAAGGGATTACGGCGTGGCCATCCCCCCCGGGGGAGGGGTGATTTCTCACTTTTTGTGTCTCTGTCTCTCTCTGTCTTTCTGGCGAGGCACACGCCCTATAGCAAAAACCTCTCCCCCCCCCCAAAAAAAAAATAAGTTAAGAGAAAAAATCTGTGCAAAGCCATTAAGCAAATAAGTGAAAGAACCAGGCAACCCAGGTGCTTCTGAATCCAGTGCTCATAGTCTCTCCCTAGTTTAGTGCACTTGGAAGAGAAGCTCGGAAGTCCTTCTTCTACCTGGATTATTACACAAAAGACTTACTTAGTACCCACTCCCAAACTTTTCACACCTGAATACAAATGCCAGAAATTATTTTAATACATGAAAACTATGCCATTCATTTCATATTTTGAGATTTAAAAAACACAATCTACTCAATTCGTTAGTGTAAAATAAAGTTCAATGGACTGAAAGTACCAAATACAACGTTCTATATGAAGATAGTCAAGGGAGTTTAAGAGCAATGAACACTTAGGCTTTGATGAGCGGGAAAAAATCAACATAGATGAAGGGTCAGGAACACACACATCTAAAACAATGCTCGTCTCTGGTCCCTGCTGCCATATTGCTAATACTGAAAAGAATGACACATTTCTTTACTTATAAAAAGAGGGAAAGCTCATTAAAGTTAGTAAAACTAAATTTCTCCTTTTTAAAAAGTATGATTCCTCTGACAACCCAATCTATCCTTCACCCATTCCCAGTCCAGCTGTCTCACTCAAAAAGTTGTTGGGCCAGTCGAGTGGCACGGTGGTAACACAATGCTCCCACATGAGATGCCAGGTTACTCTGGAAGCCTCCTTGTACATACTGGGTGCATGCAAACATTCACTCCTCTATCCAGGCTGGCTGAGGCAAGGGTGGGTCCCAGCACAAGAGCCCTGTTGGGGAGCATACAAACATTCACTCTTTCTCTCCCAAAAAAACTTTTTAAAAAGGTATTAAGTTGTAAAAGAACACAATACATAAAATATTGTCTCAAATATCTAGTGTATCCTTGTTGTAATATTTTAAAGTGACACTCCTGATTTAATATAAAGCCACATCCTTTTTCATTATTAATGCTATGTAGAATATTCAGAAGATGGGGATCCCCACTACTAACAAATGCATTTTCAGCTACATTGGGGTTAAAATATAAACTCCTTTGAAGATAGTAAATTACAGCCTCTAACTCCCTTTGTCTTAATGTCCACCATCATCTTGTTTACACTTCAAACTAAATAAAAACTGAGAGTTACACTAACAGATTCTGTCATGATCTTGGGAGATTTCCCAGTCGGTGTGGATAATCCAGGTTCCACTCTCAGAACACATCCTCCTACACTCCTATTCCTCTTCCCTTTATAGGCTCTGTAAACCTCAGTCACCTTCATTCAAACTTCTAACTCACCAACTATATACTACTATTGTATTTCTCCAGAGAGTCAGTCCCCTCAATACCTACCTGGGACTCTGAGCAGCCCTCCCCAGCTCTGCCACCACAGTCCCTTACAGAAGTGAATACTAACATGTGCATCTTCTACTATTATGTCAGAGGAAAATTAAGGCCACAAGAATTTTTTCTCCAAGATTAAGACTGTTAGTGCCAAGTAATGAATTCTGGTCTTGTTTAAGGACACAAAACAGCTCTTTTCACTCATTTTAGCTCACATCTCACTATCTACCCACCATAGCCTATAGCTCGTCCAAAATTCATATATTAATCCTCAATCCTCCCTCTTAACCTCTAGATTTCTATTCACAACTCTAAGCACCTACATTTTTCCCTATTAAACTGAAGCAAATATAACATAAGATAGGTAACATTTTATGAAAAATTACTAGTATCTCTATGTTCATTTGTCAAAATCCCTGACAACCTTGCATTCTCTTCCTCAACAGGGGGGGGCTGGGTTGAGGGGGTGAGATGGTTTAGAAAAGCCCTTTCTTCTGTGTTTCTAGTCCCATCCTTTCTACCTTCTCATGAACCTGCATCTTCAACCTCTATCAAAAGACAGGCTGTTTGCCCTCAATCAATAAGCATGTTTATTATGCCACATATTTAACAAATCGTATGTTACCTTGTCTTCCCCCACCTCTTTCC
>NW_006159436.1:2685821-2690778 GCF_000334495.1 Tupaia belangeri chinensis | reverse complement strand
TCTCTCAGTAGGGTGCCCTAAAGAAGTATTCCACATTCCTGTCATTATTTCATCTGCCACTCACATTATGATGCACTACAATCTTTCTTCTAATCCTACTACTTGAAAATGCTTTTGTGGTGGTCAATAATTTGTTAATTATCAAATCTTAAAGAACTTTAACTAACCTCCCTATGGCACTTAAATTTGGTGCTGCCCCTCCCCCCCCCCCGGCGTTTTTTAATACAGTCCTTCCCAGTTCTTAAACTGCTGCATTGTTTCTTCAATACTTTCAACCACCCAAATGTTAGACTTTTTTAAAGAATTATTCTATTTAACTTTGTTTATCATTATCATCATCATTTTCAATTTAATCAGAGAGAGACAGGGGGATGGAGGGGAAGAGAGAAGGAAAGTAAGAAAAAAGGTCACCAGGTTCGGGACTCAAACCACAGTCAGCCATGTGGGGGTCCAGCGCCTTTAACCATCACGCCACCTGCCGGTTCCCCAAATGTTAGATTTTGACAAGAATTTTGAGGCAACTATTACAGTTATAATAAGTGACATTAAGAAAAATAAATTCCCAAAAAACAAAAAGGCAGCAAACCAAAGCAGATAATAAAAACTATAAAAACAAAATAAACAAATGAACATTTTAGACAGAAAAACACAATGCCTAAAATAAATTACCAGAGAGTTTAATGCCAGGATCCAGAGAAAAGAGAGGTAATCAACAGCAATTATCTAATCTGAATAACAGAATCAGATTGAAAAAATATGAGCCTCCAGGACAAATGCAACAGTAACAAAATGTCTAATACATGTATAATTATAATCCCAGAAAAAGACAAGAAAGGAGAAAGAAAAAATATTTTGAACAGTCAGAAAGTTCCCAAATTTGATGAAAGACAGAAATCTACAGATTCAAAAACCTCAGCAATTCCAAACAGGGTAAATACAGAGAAAACTACAACTATTCGAACGTCTGATGATTACAACTAAACAAAAATCCTGAGATCAGTCACAGAACAAAAACACAACATTTAGGAAAACAAAGATTCAATGACTGTCATGACAGTCTATCATTAGAAATTATGGAGGTCATAAAACAATGGAAGCACTATTACAAATGCACTTTAAAGTGTTGAAATGTCGGGAACCAGCAGTTAGCGTAGTAACGGCTATGTCGCTGGACTCCCACGTAGTCGATCACAGTTCGCATCCCGGACCCGGTGGCTTAAAACTCACACCAGGTGCATGTGCGTATGTGCCCAAGATCCCGAGAGGAGAATGGAGGAGAAGGGATTGCGGCATGACCATCTCCCCCGGGGGGTGATTTCTCGCTTTCTGTTTCTCTGTCTCTGTCTGTCTGGCAAGCGCACGTGCCCTATAGCAAAAAAAAAAAAAAAAAAAAAAAAAAAAAAACTCCCCAAAATAAAAAAAAAAAGTGCTGAAATGTCAACCTAAAATTCTATATCCAGTAAATATATTCATAAAGAATTAAGGTGATGAGACCTTAATTCTTCAGATGGCATAATGGTTATGTGGCTGGACTACCGTGTGGTCAACTCAGCAGCTTAAAACTCACACCAAGCACATGTGCATGCATGCCCAAAATCCAGAGAGGAGAATGGAAGGGAAGGGACTGGGGCATGGCCAGCCCCCTTGGAGGTGATTTCTCACTTTCTGACTCTCTGCTCTCATTTTCTCTCCAGTGAAATATGCACCAAATAGCAAAAATCTTTTTTTTTTAAAAAAAAAAAAAAGGAAGAATTAAGGTGAAATAAACTTATTGCCAGATAAAATAAAACAAAAAATTCTTCCACAACAAACCTGCACTGCCAGAAATGCCATAGGAAACTTTGTAGACCAAAGAGAAATGGCACCAGGTCAAGTTCATTTTTAGGAAAGAATAAAAAGCTTCAGAAATGATAAATATCTCTAAGTATAAAGACGATCTTTTTTCTACTTAATGTCTTTAAAATACATCTGAGTAGGTAAAGAAAAAAATCGTCTTTTAGCATTTATAAGTAATCAGATATGCTACACATGACAATAGCTGAAGAACAGTAGCAATAAAAGGATCCAAGTTTCTACATGTTACATGTGGTTACAATATTAATTTTAAGCAAACTGTGAAAATTTAATAGTGTTTATTGCAATCTCCAGGGAAGTGACTCCTTAAAAATGCTAAGTGGTTAACTAAAAAGCCAAAAGGTATATTAAAACAGAATTCTGAAAAAAAGGTCCAATGATCCAAAAGAAGGTAATACAGGAAAAAACAAGGATGAAAAAAATAGAAAAGGACAAAGAAAACTAATAAAACTGTAGTTCCAGGGCTAGTAGGTGGTGTGGAGGGTTAAACACTGGATTCCTACATGGCTGACTGTACTGTTCAAGTTCTGGATCCAGCGCCTTGGAAATCATGCCAGGAGCATATGCATGTGTGCCCAAGAGCCACAGAGGAGAGTGGAAAAGAGTGGATTACAGTGTGGCCAACTTCCCTAATAATTTCTCACATTCTCTCTCTTTCTGGCAAGCACACATGCCCTATATCAAAAACTTTTGTAAAAAAAAGAAAAGAAAAAGAAAACTGTAAATCAAAATCCAACCAATAATTACATATAATGTTAACAGACTAAATGTTCAAATTAAAAAGGCATGGACTTTCAAACTGAATAGCTTAAAAACAAAAAGCTATAACTCTATTCTGTCTATGAAAGACACACTTTGGATTCCAACATCCAAAAATGTTAAAAATAAATGAATGACAAAAGTTTATCATACAAACAATATCCAAAACCAACTTGAGGGTTTATTCTTTTTTTTTTTTTTTTTGAGAGGTTTTTGCTAGAGGGTGTGTGCGCTCGCCAGACAGAGAGACAGAAAGTGAGAAATCACTCCCCAGGGGGGGTGGCCATGCCACAATCCCTTCTCCTCCATTCTCCTCTCAAGATCTTGGGCACGCACACACATGCGCCCGGCGTGAGTTTTAAGCCACCGGGTCCGGGACGCAAACCACAGTCAACTACATGGGAGTCCAGCAACATAGCCATTACATTAAGTGCTGGTCCCACTTGAGGGTTTATTCTTTTATCAGACAAAATAAACCTCAAGACAAATAAAATTGCCAGTGATATAGACAAACTTTCCATAATAATAAAAGCATAAATTCACCAAGACATAAACACGACAAATGTGAATGAATACATTTGTCTCCATAAGACTTTCTTATAGCCATATCTAAAATATGTATATTTTGTTATATATTTCTCAGCTTTATCACTCTAACTCCTACCAAGAAAATGTCATTCTCCTCCAGTAATTTTAACTACCAATCTGTTAGCTCTTAGTCCTTCTCCTCATTCAGAACTCTGTACTAACCTTTTCATTTTTTCTCTTCTTTACAAGATTATATAAGTAATAATTTTAATATTATATTGTTGGATTTGCAACATGTGTAAATATAAAACATACAATAATAACAGAATAAAGGAATTACAAAAATGGAGCTATACTGGAAGAAAGTTTCAATATTTTACTGTAATTAAATACACTGAAGTACTCTTTACTAATATGCTTATTTTAATCAGGAACTGCTAAGAAAAAAACTAAAATTCTTTAAAGTTAAAAAAGCAAGAGGAAACAAAAGAAGGCAGGATGAAAAGGGGGGTAAAAACATGAAATATTTAAAAAGCAGACAGCAAAATGGTAGTTGCAAATCCAAACATATCATGAACATTTAATTGGAGGCACGAAACAGACTAGATTTTTAAAAAGATCAAATAATATGTAATCTTCAAGAAACACATTTCGATTCAAAGACATAAACAGGTTCAAAGTAAAGGAAATATTAAAAAGATACAACATGCAAAGAGAAACCACTGGACAGCTAGAGTGGCTATATTATTATCAGACACAGTTATATTACTAAATAAAAAGAACATTTCATAATAGTAAGAGTCCAACCATCAAGAGAATAAAACAACTATAAATGACTACACACTTAAGAACAGAGCCTCACAATAAATGAATCTCCACTGCCAAAATTAAAAAGAGAGATACAGAGTTCAACAGTAATAGACGAAGATTTCAATACCCAACTCTTAGTGACTGACAGCACCCAGCTAGAAAATCAACAAGGTACAGAATATCCAAATAACACTATCAACCAACTTGACCTAACTGACATGTATAGAACACTCTACCCAACAACAACAGAATACACATTCTTTTCAAGAGCACATGGAACATTCTTTAGGAGAGACCATATACAAAGTTATAAAACAAATCTAAATAAATTCAAGAGGATTGAAACCATACAAGTATACTTCCAGGAACAATGGAATTAAGTTAGAAATCAACAGAAAGAAATCTAGAAAGTCCTGAAATAATGAGATATTAAACAACACACTTCTAAATAACCCATAGATCAAAAAGGAAATTAGAAATATTGTAAACTAAATTAAAACAAAAATACAATAGTATCACAATCTGTAGAATGTAGTTAGAGCAGCACATACAGGGAAAAATTTTAGCTTTAAATGCCTATATTACAAAAGGTCTCAATATCAACATCTAAGCTTCCACTAGAAAGAAAAAAATGGAAAAACAAGTGCAAATTAAACTCAAACAAGCAGGAGAAAGGAAGCAATAAATAAATAAAGGAAGAAGAACAACAGAATAAAAACAGTGAACATCAATTAAACCAGAAGGTGGTTCTTTCAAAAGATCAATGAAATTGGCAAACATATAGGTAGACCAAGATTGCTCAACCTTAGCACTGGCTCAACCTTAGCATCTGGCACATTTTGAGCCAGATAATTTATCTGTCTTATAAAGGGTATCCTATACATTGCAGAATTTTTTGCAACATCCCTAGTCTCTGTTCAATCAATTCTAGTAGTAAATGACCCCTCAACCCAGAGTTTCACAACCAAAATATCTCCAAACATCACCAATGTTCCTTGGGGAAAGA
>NW_006159436.1:2679677-2685791 GCF_000334495.1 Tupaia belangeri chinensis | reverse complement strand
CTTAGTTGAAAACTACTGAAATCAACAGAGCAGGCTAAAAGAAAAAAGAGAAAAGACATTAATGACCAAAATCATAAATGAAAGAGGGGACATCACTTCCAACTCTACAGAAACTAAAGGGATTATGAAGGAAATGTTACCAACTGTATGCCAACAAATTAGACAACCTACACAAAACAGATAACTAGTAAGTCTCTAGGGGGGAAAGGTAAATTACGATAAGTACCCTCCACACTGCAAATAATGAACTGTAAATATGCAGTCTTTTTTCTTTTTAAGATTTTTACCATAGGGAGCATGTGCTCACCTGAAAGAGACTGAGAAAGACACAAAGAAAGGGACCCTCCCCCCCAGGGAAGATGGTCACACCATAATCCCTTCTCATCTCAGGATTTGGGGGCACATACGTACACATATCCCACATGTTTTTCAAGCCACCAGGTCCAGGACTTGAATCACAGAGTCAGCCATGTGTGATCCAGTACCTCAACCACCACACCCCCTGCTGGCCCCAAGAAGCAGTCCATTACAAAAGACAGATGCATCTAAGGAAAGTACAGGAACACTTGTAAGTTTCAACTGTCTTCATGAATAAGGTGGAATAGTTTAAATCATTTAGCTACATAAGTGGTATATGCCTATTGCAACAATTCTAACAGTACAAAGTGTCTAGAGTAAAATCAGGAGGAGTTTACTCTCATTCTTCTCCATTCATATCCCACGGATTTAACCACTACTAACAATTTAGTATGTGTCCTTCCTTTTTTTTTTTTTTTTGCCTTGCTCATACAAGCATTACAGACAAAATAATAGCTTATTTTGAACAAAACTAGGGATATACCTACAGAGTTATATAAACCAGAGACGCTTACTTTTCACTTAATACATTACATTTATGACTCCAGGACAATTCATTCATCCCATATATAAAGTCAATGCTCCACATATCATAATTTTTTTTTTTTTTTTTGGAGAGGTTTTCGCTTTTTTTTTTGCTATAGGGCGCATGCGCTTGCAAGTCAATGTTCCACATATCATAATTTTTTTTTTTTTGGAGAGGTTTTCGCTATAGGGCACGTGCGCTCGCCAGACAGACAGAGACATAGAGACAGAAAGCGAGAAATCACCCCCCAGGGGGGATGGTCACGCCGCAATCCCTTCTCCTCCATTCTCCTCTCGGGATCTTGGGCACGCACGCACACGCGCCCTGCGTGAGATTTAAGCCACCGGGTCCGAGACGCGAACCGCGGTCGACTACGTGGGAGTCCAGCGACATAGCCATTACGATAACTGCTGGTTCCCACACATATCATAATTTTTTTCAGTGTCCACAAATAAAGTTACAGAAATTCGACCATGCCTATTTATGTAATATCTATTGCTACTATTTTTGCACTATCAGAGCAGAGCTGAAGAGCTATGACAGAGATTGTATGCCCATAAAGCCTAAAATGTTTCCTGCCTACCCACCGTAGAAAACATTTCATTTCCTGCTGTAGAACAGAAGCCAGGCCACAATTCCTTCTGCTCATAGCACTCTGATCATGCATGCACAGACACTAGTGTGTTTGCAAGCCACCTGGTCCAGGGTTTGAACCACACATTCGGCCATGTGGGATCCAGCAATCTTAATGACCACACCACGGGCTGGCCCAGTTTTTTTGTTTTAATTTTTTTTTAGGTCGCCAAGGAGAGGAGAAATCACCCCACAACAAGGCACTATCAGCCCCTGACAAGGCACTGCCATGCTGTAAATCTTTATTCTCATTTTCTTCATCTTATCAGGATTTTAGCCATGCATGCACAAATGCCTGGCATATTTTTTAAGTCACTCAGTCCAGGATTCAAACCATTATCAGCCATGTGAGATGAGGCTCTCTTAATTCTCTTAACTGCACTACAGGGTGGGCCCAATAATTTTTTAACAGTAGTAGCTATATTGGGGACCAATGGATGAAGTAATGGTTACATCACTGGACTTCCATGTAGTAGACCACAGTTCAAGCTTCAGACCTGGCAGCTTAAAACCCATACCAGGCGCCAAGTGCATACAGGCCCAAAATCCCAAGAGAAGAATGAAGAAGGGACTGTGGCATAGCCATCCTGTCTGGGAAATGATTTCTCACTTTCTATCTCTCTGTCTCCTTCTGTCTCTCTGGCGAGAGCACATGCCCTATAGCAAAAATCTCTCAAAACTAAACTGAAACAACAATAATAGCTGTATTATAAAGCCCCAGTTTGGCATATCAAAATGTACTCAACCACTGTCTTGCTGATGGATATTCAGGTTGTTTCTCTCTTTTTAATATTACAAACAATGTACAGTAAAAACCTCCAAACCATTCTTTCTTAATCAGTTCAGTCAAATACATACCTGAAACTCGAAATACTGAATCAAATACCAACTACATTCTAAATTTTATTAAATACTGCCAGATTAATGTCTCCAAAGTTTGTGATAATTATTGCACCACCAACACTGTACAAGATTACCCTATTCTCTGTGCCTTCAACAACACTGTTGTCATTTTCTATAATTCCTGCAAATGTGACTGGTGAAAGATATCTTTATTGTTTTCATTAGCAGTTCCTGAATTTTAAGAGGGTAATGAAACTTTCCCCATTTTATTGGTTCTTCACATTTCTCTGAATTATCAATTCCTAATCTTTCCCCTCCAAATAGATAGTCAACTGTATTATCATATAAATGATAAGACAATCTCACTATTAATCTATAAGGTGTTTATAGGTATTATATAACTGTATTATATAACCCCAGGAGATAATATGCAGGTGCTAGTCCCACAGTGATGAGTAGGAGGGTGGTAAGAGGGGAGTCTCTGGTAGGGCTATGGCTGGGGGCATTTTCAGTGCTGATGTGGGAGTAGGGGATTCCAGGCTAGCAGAAACAGGATAAAGTAATGAGAAGAATGAAAAAAGTAGTATCTATAGATTTGGGGTATTTGTTTTCTTAGGTTTTTGTTAGGTTGTTTTGCTTTGTCTGTTTGCTTTGAGGAGGAGATAATTCATTATGACAATATGGTGAACATACCTGGTACACTTAACTTTGCACTGATACAATGAACATCCTTGCACATCTGCCTTAGTTGAGAAGCACAGTATTTCCAAAGCCTAGAATCCAATATAGTGACTTTCTGAATTACAAGGTACAGGTATTTAAATTTTGCTAGAAACAATGCATTCTATTAAAGACCTCTCCTAGGTTTCGGGTAGTAACTATCATTTCCCCAAAAACATAGGCTGCATAGAATTAAGTTATCAAAACAAATTACGAATCTACAATGATGAAGGAGGAGGGTTAATAGATACTGAGCTCCTGAGAACAGTAAATGCCTACTAAACATCTTAATTCAATGACCTGAACCTCCAGACCAATAAAACAACAAAAATTAAATAAATTAATGTAGTAATTGTGAATTGTCTGAACTTCAACAGAAATGCCTTTAATAGCCTCTGTTACATAATTAGGGAAGCTGCTGGTTTCCTGTTTTACACACACACACACACACACACATGCAGTAGGGTATATGTCTATGTTCATGTGTTTTAAGTCAAGTGCCAGTACTGAAATCTTATCAAAGTCCTTTTTCACTATGTATTGAGATAATTACATACATTCTTTATTTGACTTATTCAAATACTGTTAGACTGATAATTCCCCTGATATTAAGCCATTTTGCATTCCTAAAATAAATATTCATTAACAATGATATTCATCTTACCAGTACACAGATTTAATTTAGGCTTTTGACATGATATTTCTAATTGCAAAGTCCACGTTTCTCATGTTTTCTGTCAAGGTTCTGACATCAAGTTAGTAGTACTACCTTCGTAAAGTAAAGAAGTAATGCCTAATAACGGATAACATTTACTGACCATTTTTAACATTTGTATGTGCTTCTCACAAATCTCATGACAGTGCTATGTCTGTCGTGTCTATTTCAGAGATGGTGCAGCTAGGGCCCAGAGATTCAGTATCTTCCCTCAGGTACCCCGCCACTGAAAGGAAGAGTTTAAATTTCAAAGTGGGAACCCACTAATAACCAATATTCTACACTACTTGGCATCATTTGTCAACATTCTACAAGTAACCCTGAAATTAGGTGCAATTTGAAAATAGGAGCTGGGGTGGCAATTATTAAAAAAATAAAATCATAATCATTATAAGAAATAATGTGGGGGGACAAGCAGCTAGTGTAATGGCTATGTCCTGGACTCCCATGTAGTCAACCGTGGTTCGAGTCTCAGACCCAGTGGCTTAAACTCATACCGGGCACGTGTGTGTGCATGCCCAAGATCCTAAGAGGAGAATGGAGGAGAAGGGACTGTGGCATGGCTATCCCCCCAGGGGATGATTTCTCGCTTTCTGTCTCTCTTTCTCTGTCTTTCTGGTTACTGCACATGCCCTATAGCAAAACCCTCTCAAAAAAAAAAAAAAAGAAAAGAAAAGAAAAGAAAAGAAAAAGACAAACAACGTGGGACCAGTAGTTGGCATAATGGTTATGGCGCTGGACTCCCACATAGTCAACTGCAGTTTGACCCAGTAGCTTCAAACTCATGCCAGGAGCATGTGCGTGCATGCATACATGCGTGCCAAAATCCCAAAAGGAAAACAGAGGAGAAGGGATTGCGGCGTGGCCATTCCCCTGGGGGGTGATTTCTTGCTTTTTGTCTCTGTCTGTCTGGTGAGCAAATGCACCCTGCAGCAAAAATAAATAAATAAATAAATAAATAAATAAATAAATAAATAAATAAATAAATTCTCAAGATGAACTACAGATCAATATTCTCCAAAGTTATTAAGTTTTCTACCTTTTACATTTATTCATTTATTTCGTCTATGGGGGTGAACAATCAACAGGGTATTCGCACAGCAGTCTACCCAGTCTCAGGCAGTACAGACAACAGGCACATGCACGCACACTCAGCATGCTCAGGGTGGCCCGAGGACATGAACCCAGACCATCCCCATGTGGGTCTAGTTGTGTTACTGTTGCACCATCACCTGGCCCCACTTTTCTACTTCTTGAGTCAATGTGACAAAGTTCAGTTTTTGCAAAACAAATCCACCATTTATCAAGTTTGAACATTCTTAGCATCTACTTTTAAAAAAATTACAAAAACAAAGAATAGATTAAAACTTACCTTGACTTTGAGCCAGATGAAGAATTTTTGATGTAACATATCTGGCAGTATCTGACTCTGTAGGTTCAGAATTGATCTTCTCCAGCTGAGCCAAGAGTCCCATAATCCGAGAATTATTGGTAAGACTAAAAAGAATGTTATTTACATTAGTGCACATTTTACAACAATTCTAAATTCAACACTATAAAGATCACCATTTAAAAATCTCTTCTAAAACATTAAGCTTGTCATATCCCCATACTCTATAACTAGTGCTATTAAAATGCTACTGATTTTAAATGCAAAACACATGCTGTTTCAGAAAACCACAAATCACAAATGTCCATTTAACCCTGTCCAATACACCTTTATCACATCCTGAAAGCTCACCTTTCTATTCTCCAAAAAGACTTTTGTGCTCTCCTCTAAAGTCTGACAATTCCTTCCTCCTTCCATTCCATTCTCAGTTAATGCTCTCAGTTGCTTCACAACTGTTATAATATCAAAGAATACAGGACCAGCAGATGGCATAATGGTCACGTCACTGGACTCCCACATGGCTAACTGCAGTTCAAGTCCCAGATCCGGTGGCTTAAAACTCACACCAGGTGCATGTGCATGCGTGCCCAAAATCCCAGAAGAATACATTCGAGGCCAACAGGTGGCGTAGTGGAGAAGGTGCTGGATTCCCACATGGTCAGCCATAGCTGATGTCCCAGACTCACAGCTTGAAACTTGAAGTGGCGCATGTGTGTATGCATGCCCAAAATCCCAAGAGGAGAATGTAAGCAAAGGACTGCAGCATGGCTATCCCCCCTAGAGGGTAACCTCTCTCTTTCTCTCTCTCTCCTCTTCTCTCTCTTCTCTTCTCTTCTCTCTTCTCTTCTCTCTTCTCTTCTCTCTTCTCTTCTCTTCTCTTCTCTCTTCTCTTCTCTTCTCTCTTCTCTTCTCTTCTCTTCTCTTCTCTCT
>NW_006159436.1:2632529-2679645 GCF_000334495.1 Tupaia belangeri chinensis | reverse complement strand
TTCTCTCTTCTCTCTTCTCTTCTCTTCTCTTTTTTCTCTCTCTCTCTCTCTCTCTCCCCCTCCCTTCCTCCCTCCTCTCTCTTCACTTCTCTTCTCTTCTCTTCTCTTCTCTTCTCTTCTCTTCTCTCTCTCTCTCTCTCTCTCTCACAAGTGCACAGGCCCTATAGCAAAATTTTCTTTAAAAAAGTCAAAGAATATATTCATCTTCCCACCACAAGATCTTTAAACTTAATGTTTTATCTTTTTTCCCTGCTCCCATTCAGTACACAAACATTTGTGCACATCATGCTATTCTAGGTGCTGCCAACATACTATAAACGAAACAAATGAACAATCCCTGCCCCTCATAGAATGAACATTCTAATGGTGCTGGTAAGTTCCTAGCAGCTACCCTCTATTTCTCTGACACTCTTTGAAAGACAAATATGTATTTGATCTATTTCATCACATATTGTCCACTTTTCAAAATACTAGTTTGCCTTCTGCACGGTGAGGTTTCCCCAATACCTCCTACGTTCACTTCTCTTTTTTAATATAATCTGAATTTATTCGTTTTTCTTGTTTTGTTTGTTGCTAAAAGATGTGTACACTCACCACAGAAAGACAGAGAAAGAGAGGGAAAGTGAGAAATCGCCCCCCCGCCCAGGGTGATTGTCACGCCACAATCCCTTCTCCTCTGGGCTCCTCTCGGGATTTTGGGCACTCACATACACGTGCCCTGATATCATTTTCAAGTCACCAGGTTGGTACTAAACATCTCAGCAGGCCACGTGGGATCCAGTGCCTTAACCTCCATACCACCTGCTCTTCTCCCTCCTATGGTGGCTCTGTCCTCATCATATTCATCATCTCAGCACCATCCAAACCAGATGGTTCCCCGTTTCTTCTCCTACTTGTTTCTCTAGGCTTCGGTACCTCATACTCTCCTGCTTTTGTTATTACTTCTTCTAGCTCGTCTGACACACCTCTAGATACTTAAGTCTCCCACCAGTAATTCTTTCCCAGCCTGCTTTTCATCTCTCTATATACTTCTGCTTTGAGAGATCATCTAATCCCACAGCTATAAGTTATCATCTACACGCCGCTGAATTCAACTGCAGCCTTAACCTCTAATAGCTGATCTATCCTAACAAGCCCAATGTAAAAATTCTTGTGTCCTCCCAACCTATTCCTTTTCTAAGCATAACCTTCCCAAACTCATATGAGATCATCGGTTGCTGAAAATCTAGACTCTCCCTCATACCCCATATGCCACCCCAATAAAAGCTCTACCTCTGAAACATTCCAAATCCACACAGTTCTCTCTGCATCTATTAACACCTAAGTCCAAGCCACCATCACCTCACCCAACCTCCTACTACGTCTGCTTCCCTCCTTGACGCCCAATCCACTTCCATACAGTGATTTCTTTTACCTCTTATCTTTAAATAATTAAAGATTCACAGGAAGTTGCAAAACTGGTGCAATGAGCCAGGTTCCCCAATGGTTGACTTTTATATAACTGTAGGGCACTATCAAAACCAGAAAGGTGACATTGGTGGCTATGTAGTTCCATCCATCTTATCACCTGTGGAGATTTCTGTAACCACACATGTAATCATGTTGCTACTGAATCCTCAGTAGCTTCCCATCGGATGTCACGTAAAACTTTACCTTGTTTTCATAGCCTAACAGTTCCCTCTCAGACTTTGTTACAACACTCCCCTCACTGACTAAGATTCAGCTGCTCTGGACTTTTATTAGTTCCTTGATACAGAAAGTTTTCGCTCGATCTCCAGGTATCTGCTGTTCCCTCAACATGAAGGGCCATTTCTTCAAGCTTTCCATACAGCTGACTCCTTATTTCAGGTTGCAACCCAGATACAGATGGCTTAACTTGCAATGTCTTGAGTTTACATACGATAGTGTAAAAGTGATACGTGTTCTGCAGAGACCATTTTTTTTAAATTCCCTCCTACTTGAGGAAGGGAGGAAATGTTTTATGGTTTTTTTTTGGGGGGGTGGGGGTGGGAGATATTTTTGCTTTAGGGCACATTTGCTCGCCAGAAAGACCGAGAGAGACAGAGAGATAGAAAGTGAGAAATCACCCCCCAGGGGGGATGGCCACGCCATAATCCCTTCTCCTCCATTCTCCTCTTGGGATCATGGGCATGCACACACGCCCGGCATGAGTTTAAGCCACCAGGTCCGGGACTCGAACCGCGGTCGACTACATGGGAGTTCAGCAACATAGCCATTACACTAACCGCTGGTCCCCAGAAACCATTTTTCAAGTTTTGAATTGTTGATATTTTCCTGAGCTAGTGACATATGGTAAATTATCATTTCTATTTTCACTTCTGTACAACGTAAAATAAATTACATAAGATATTCAACACCTTACCATAAAGCAGGCTTTGTGTTAAATGTTCCTGCTCAGCTATAGACTAGTGTGTTGTAATTGTTCTAAGCACGATTAAAGTGGGCTTAGGCTAAGCTATGGTGTTTGGTAGGTGAGATGTATTAAATGCATTTTCAACTTACAATGGGTTTATCCAGATGTAACCCTATCATAAATCAATCATCTGTATACTACTTGCTTCCACTAGCCCCTCCACATCCAATACCAAACTGTACACAATGTATCACTCTGAAATCCCATGAAGGCAGAGACCTTGCATGTCTCACTCTATAGCCCTGCTACTCAGAACAGCACCACAAAATAGGCAATACATAGTACATTTCGGAATGAACAAAAGTATCTGGAAATGTGGAAAACAAGACATTTATTATGCTACTTTCAGATTAACAACTGGACCCAATGCTTTAAATTTGGATGTCTCGAGCTCCCCGCCGTGTGTCCCTCGTAGACTGACTACTGGCTGACCGACCTGCGGATGGTCCAGTCACCGGCTCTCCTCCCGCCATGTCTGATTTCCAGCGTCGCCGCTCTGAAGAACATGGTTCAGCAACTCCAGCTGGAGGCCAGGCACAACCGTGTGAAGGTCTCCCAGGCCGCCGCAGACTTAAAATTAAGTCTGTCTACAGAATGCTCACCACAGCCCCCTGCTGACTGGGGTGTCTTCATGTACAACCAGGCCCCCACAGACTTAAAATAAGTTTGTCTACAGAATGCTCACCGCGACCCCCTGCTGACTGGGGTGTCTTCATGTACAAATCCCTTCAGACCCCAGAAAGTCTGTTCTTTTTTGTAGTAAAATGAAATCTTTCAAAGGTTTCCCAAACCGTTTCTCATGAACCATTAAATATTCAAGGGAGCTAAATTGGAAGCCTATACAAAAGCTTTTCCTGTAACACATGTGCCATAATGTACAAAACTACTTTTGTCAGTCCTTAACATCTACTCCTCTGAATTTTCATAACCTTCTATTTCACAAAAATATTTTATACACACTGGTATCAGCATACAATAAAATACTTAGTATAGAAATTTTAAAAATAAAAAAAAATTTGGATATCTCCACCTAAAAAGGTTATCTGGCAGATGAAAAATATTTAGTATATTATTTAAAGATGTAACTGATATACCCTTTAAAAATAAGTTTATACAATATTCTCAATTTTTCAGATAGCCAGAATAATACAAAACTGAAAATAAATATCATTATGTATAAACCTCCAAATAAAAATAAAATTTTGAAATACATAGAGCACAATTAAAATAAGTGTTAAATATGCAAATTTATTACATTTGTGTATACAAATTATGCATAATATATAAACATAAATGCGCTACTCATATATAAATACATTACATGTCATATAACTGTACATAAAGTATATATTAAAATGTAGTCTCTAAAGACACACATGTGTATAATGAATATGAAATTCAAAATAATAAGTACCTCCAAGGATGAGAAGAATAATGTTCTAGGCAATAGTACATGCTGTATTTGTAACTTTTATTTCTTGGGTGATCAATACACAGGCGTTCATTCTATCATTCTCTGTTCTCTTTGGTTCTCACAAGTTTTCTTAATGTTTGAAATAAAAAATATGTACAGATAAAAATAAGTTTACTTGTTTATATTTTACAAACTTTTTCTTCCAGTGTTGCAAGAAGAAGTAATTATTCCTTAAAACTGTCCATCATAAATCTGAATAAGGAAAAACTTTAACATTATGGAAAATTCCACACGTGAACAAAAGAAAGAAACAGTGTAGTGAGCCATTATGCTCTTACCCAGCTTCAACAATGATGGATTCACGTGTACCACCTATTAGCACACCCCTCCCACTGGTTCAAATTTCAGAAAGACCATTTTTTCTGAACAACACTTTATCTAGATTCTAAAATATAAGACATCTTTAAAAATATAATTACATCACTACTATACCAAAAACAGTAACTATAATCCTTTAATATCAATATCTAATTCATGTTCAGATTCCCCAAATTCTCTCATTTTCTTTAATAGTTTTTACAAATCACAAACCAAGGTCTATATATTGCATTTTGTCTTTTAATTCATAGGATTCCTACCAGTCTCTTTTTTTTCTTCTAATTTATTTGTTGAAAAGGGATAAAAAATTGATTGTACAACAGTTTCCTACATTCTGGACTCTGCCATTACAGACCGTGCTATCACTGATGTGTTAACTCTATGCTTTCCATAAACTGGCAGTCGGATCTAAAGGCCTAATCTGATCAAGGGCTATTTGCTGACAAGAATTCTAAATAACTGGTATTGTAGTCTGCCCTTACAATGCAAATGTCAGTTATCTTACTTCTACTATATAAGCAGTCACTGATCACAGTTGCATCAATCCATTCTTCATTGACTTATTCTAATTCCTTCATCTGTTAAGTGAGGTAATTTCATAAAGAGAATTATTTATTCCATAAATATTCCATTCCATAACTAGTTATCCTAGGTACAGTTCAGCAAGTAAAAGCAAGAAAATATTGGAATTTAAATTCATTTTTATTGATCAGTTTTTAGAAAAATTAATTCATTTCCTAAAATCCTCCACAGGTGACCAATGAAGTATGTAAGTTTCAAGTATCAATATGAACTCATAGACTTAAACATATACTTTTTAAAATTTTCTAGAGGGCACATGTGCTCACTGGAGAGAGAGAGAGAGAGAGAGATAGAAAGCACACCTAATGGGAGATGGTCACAGCACAATCTCTTCTTCTACAGTCTCCTTTCAGGATATTGGTCACATGTGCACACCCACCTGGTGTGTATTTCAAGCAACCAGATCCAGGTCTCAAACGTACAATCGGCCACATGGGATTCAGCTGCATTCAATACCATGCCACTGGCTGCCCCAGATTTAAATGTATTTGATGTTTTAACCTCTACAGTTATTAATGCTCAAATTATCTCATCTTTGATCAAAAAGAGCCTCATCAAGTTGGCTTCCCAGTCCTTTTGATATAATCCTAGTCTCTGACAGCATGCAAACTCCCTGGTCTGACAGGCTCTAATTGAAAAGCAATTCTCAAAATACATTCTACAAAATTCTAAGGGTACCCAAGACCCTTTCAGAAAATCTACAAGATCAAAAGCTATTTTCATAAAAATATGAAGGCATTATTTACCTTTGACACAGCATTGACATTTGCACGGATAGTCTAAACACAATGGTGGTAAAGAGCTGATGCCACAGTACAAATCCAGGTAATGACAAGAAACTGTAAAACCAGTCATTGTATTCTTTCCCACCACTCTCTCACAGTTAAAAGTTTGGGACCCGTAGTTGGCGTAGTGGCTATGTTACGATGGACTTCCATGGAGTTGACCACGGTTCAAGTCCTGTACTCAGTGACTTAAACTCATGCCAAGCACGTGTGCATGCGTGCCCAAGATCCCGAGAGGAGAATGGAGGAGAAGGGATTGTGGCATGGCCATCCCCTCTCGGGGGTGATTTATTGCTTTCTCTCTTTCTGTCTCTCTCTTTCTGGCGAGCGTACACGCCCTACAGCAAAAACTTCTCAAAAAGTAAATAAATACCAATTTCATCCATAACTATACATTTTAATATTCTGTGTATACTAAAACACTTCTGCTACACACTAAAATACAATGATTATCTTGGGAAAAAATACTCATGTAACTCATTTGAATTACAAGCTGAACTAGTCATTTCTTTTTTCATAAAACATTATTTTACTTCAAAAACCAATGGACAAGCTGGCTTCAAAGGCTCATGGCTAAGGGTGCCAGATCCCACATGGTCTATCATGGTTCAAATCCCAGCTGTGGCAGCTTGAAAAACACAATGAATATTTCTGTATGTATGCCCCCAAAAAGATGGAAATGGGACTGAAGTATGACCACAATCCATTGTGGGGTGCTTTCTCACCCTCCCCATATCTGGGGAACCCACATACCCTTTGTCAACTAGAAAAAAAAATGGACAGACAAAAACAATGATTATTCAGATGGGGCTATGTTGGTACATTTTCATGGAAATAAAGCAAACCTGTTACTTTCAAGAAACAACTGATAGATTGTCCTAATGTTAAAATTTAAGCTTTCAAGCAAAGTGAAAATTCTGGAAAATACTGACCTCCCATCATGACCTTGACAGTTTCCCAATATATAAACAATTTTCTGATAAAATGTATGGTGATATTAACAAATGTGATATTTTAATAGTGTGCACAAAAGTGCCAGTTTTTTTAAAAAATCCACATAACTCACTGAATTAGTAGTTTCCAATGAAGAATGTTTTACCTGATATCAAAATTACAAATTCAGGAGCTGGCAGGTGGTATGGTGGTTAAGGTGCTAGACTCCCACATGGCTGACCATGGTTCAAGTCCCAGACCTGGCAGCTTACTTTCTCACTTTCCCTTTCTCTGTCTCTCTCCAGTCAAATTAAAATAATAATGTTAATAACAGATGGAATTAAATAATTCTTTTTAAAAAATAAATTACAAATTCATACATAAATAAATGTAATTCAGACATTTTATTACCATGCCTGAGTTACAAATTCGGACATAGACAAAAAGAAAAATAAAATTCAAATTCCAAGACAGGTCAATGAATTTTATTATAACACTACAAAACATTCATTAGTACAGTTTCATATGCCATATTGAAACTAACCTTAGAAAACTACTACTTACCCTTGCGGCCCAACACCTAGCAAAGTGAGAATCCATGGGCATCTGAGGTAGGTCTAGCCCTGACCCTTTAACCAGAAAGCCTCTGCCCTAAACCTCTCCTCTGGCCCAACACCTAGTGAAGCGAGGTAGGAGTGTCTTTGTCTTCTTTCTGTCTCTCTCTCTCTCTCTCTCCCTCTCCCTTTATTTTGAAATTTATACACACACACACACACACACACACACACATATATATATGACCAAGAAAAAGGCCAACTTAATGGTACGGACAAGTTTGGAAATATCAATAATAATGTTGAATGATAACTTCCAGGATTTTAACAGAAAGATCAGGCCACAGTAACACTGCAAATTCAACAAAAGAGAGATTACATGAGACTAAACTTGTGAAATAGAATTCTATGACTTTTGCCTATTACTGATTTTCTTTTATGCTTTGTCTTCCAGATTTAAGAATTTTGGTTTTTTTTTTAGTGGTTGATCAGTCAAACAATTTGTTAAAAACATTTTTTTTTAATTGAAACAGAAACGTTTCTCCCTTCCTAACCCCTTTGTAATTGGAAAATATTTGTGAGCATTCTTATTTTGTGGAAGAATGGTTATTTACATAAGTTCAGTAATACAAAAGTATCTCTTGCCTTATATCAGAAATTGAATTCTTACTGGGCTTTGTGCAAATAACAGACCAAATTGAGATTAACCCAATTTTCTTTTTTTGCAAATAAGTTAGTTTATACCTCTCTTTGGTCAAAGGGGGAATGGAGAGAGGAAAAAAATGTTTCAGAAGAAAATTACAGTCACTAGATTTTAGCTATGTCCATATTTTTAGTTTAAGATATTTTTTGAATCAAGAAAATGTGAAAAAAAAATAGTATGGAAGGGAGAAAGAAGAATGGGGAAGGAAATAACGAGTAAAAGTGTGCTTAATTGACAAGAAATGAGAAGCTATTTGCTGATGATAATGTATATAGTAATATCTTTGTCTTGACTGACATGCATGGTATTTGTGCAAGAAAAAGAAATGTACACTGTAAAGACATGTAAATGTAAAATAAACTAAAATAAATTTAAAAAAGAAAACTACCCCTTACCAATTTTTAACATAATATCAAAAAATATCCATCTCAATTTCAATTTCAATTTCAAATATGGTTTTATTTCCAAAGTGTATAATCATTCAAGACTCTTTTAATACTCATTTTAACTATTATCCATGCTTTAATCACATTTTTACTATTTTTCTCCAAATACTGAACATACAATTTTATTTTCTTCTACCATAAATCAAAGGGCAATATATGAAAAGACTATTAAAATACCTCTTCTTTTACTAATTACATATCTGACTCTGAATTTTTTTCCCTAGCCTTCAAAAACAAGACCACTGCATATAAAAATAAATCTAAATGAGCTCAGTCATAGTGATATGCACCGCTAAGACTCTGGGTTTCCCAGGCTGTGACCACGTGGGAGGCCCAGATTCAATTCCAAGTCCAGTGTAAAGTCTGGGCACAGTGCATATATCCATAATCCCAGCAACTCAGGGAGGCTGAGACAAGAAGACTGTGACATGGCAAGACTCTATCTTTAAATATGTATATGTGTATATACACTTATGCACATATATGTATACATCATGAGACACTGAGCTCAGAAACAGTTAAAGAATCTGTCTTTCATTAAGCCAGATATGAGACATGCAAAAATGTAATAAAACTATGCCACTGTTCTTACCATTTTTCTTTTCTGTTTTAGAAAATATATTTATTGTTAGTATAAACATGATATATTATGTTATGCAATGAGTTTGTTATTGTTATTCTTAAAGAAACGGATGAATATATTTTAATTTCTCAGTTTCAACTTGGAAAATGATAAATGTCAGTGGAAAAAATAAGCCACATAAAGAAAAGCTTTTGTAATCCATCACTAACTTAAGAATATAAAGGGGTTCTGAAGCCAAAACATTTGGGAACTGCTGTTCTAGACTTTTCTCTCGTTTTTTTATGCTGCTGATATGGAAGTAACCGATTCTCCAAAAAGCCTGTTTCTTTTTGGTGTGAATGATATTTAAGAGACCACTGTATGTATACTGTATGTAAATACATTTTTAATTTTCTCCAAATTTCAGAGAAATGTGCATCATGAAAACCAAAATTTTGAAATTTAATAATTCAACATTGGCTTGCTCAATTTGTTTTCTCTTAAAAGATCATCTTGTATTATTTTTCAATAACTAAAAAAAAGCTGTTCAAAATATTCAACATAAAACAAATTCACAAGCCTACAAAACACACAGAACATAACCTTCAGATCCTATTCCTATTAGTAGTAACACTAAAAAGTTAGAATTAAATTACACTACAAAAAAAATCAGCTTGAATCTAAATGTTTGTGAAATCATATGCTCTACCAAATAATGGAGAGATGGATCATTTTTTTAAGGAAGGCAAATGGAAATGGAGAAAATATTTAAGTCAGTTTCTCTATTTCTATTTTTCTCATCAACAGAATAAAAACTGAACAAAATTATATTCTGAGTCACTGTGCAACTCAGCTCTGAAATTTCAAGACCACTGACACTAGGAAGGAGGCAGAGAGTGAACACCAGAGAGCTGCTCTACCTTTCGACTGTTAAATTTTGGAAAATCTGAGGACGGTAGGAATAAAAGGGAAGAAAAGTTTAAAAAGCTATACAATGAGCAATTTGAAATATAGTACTGCAAAATAGAAACATTTTAAATAAAGACACTTAGAAGGAAATACACTGCTTTCCATTATCTTTAGAGAATCAAAATGAGGTTGAAACCTATACCTTGGGAGGTTAGACTTACAGCTACTTATGTTATTGGGTCATCAGAAAGGTCATGCCATATTTTTCTATGTTTCTCCATGCAAAAATGCGCCATGACTTTTCCGATGGCCCAATATTTACCTCAAGAGTTTTGCGTGGAATTGGAAAATAGACCAATGTAGAACCCATTAAGACAAATTCATTTTAAATGTACATTTTAAAGGCATTATCACTATTTTATTTCACTCTAATGGTCTCATTCATTTTTGATTTTTTGAGCTTATATTTAATCTCAGAGCTATTTTCTTACAAAAGGACATTTTCTTTTACTTGGATATTACAAAAAGTCTCAATGATACTCAGATATTACCTTTGCAACAAATAATTCCCCAAGCAAGGGCAAGGTATATAAAACCTATCTTCACATTATAAATAAACTTTATTACCTTTTTCACAACCAAATGTAAATTGAATGCAGGCTTAAAAATTTCCTCATAAATAAGGTAAAACTATTTAACAGCAAAACATTCATTAAAATTTACTAAAGTTTTAGATCTAAAACAGGATTCACAGAATTTTAAGATTTAGTTTCAAACAAGAGGGCTTAATTTTCACAATGACATTATCTTTCAGAAATGTTTGTGCCTTATTAACAACTATTTTTCTTTAATCACAGTTTTACTGTTTCTCTCCAAATACTGAACACACAACTTTTTTTCCTCCATTTTATGTGGGAGATACAGAATAAGACAGAAAACTGTTAAATATGCACTCATTAATTCACTTAATATTATCTTCACCACACAACATATTTTTATGAAAGATATCTGTATTTTCCAAAACAAAAATTTAGAAAAAAGAGCGGCGGTGTTTTACATTATGGCAAGTCTCTTTAGCATCTGACTCCCCAGAAGACAGATTCCTACCTACACTTCTGCATTCAGTATGTTATTATGTCACACATCATGCAGCCTCTGGAAAAGTCCACTCTACACTCATGAGACGATGAGCAGAAAAGACAGAAACTGTCTCAGTATTAGTCTGAAAATAGTTCTGACCTGTACACCTGAGGGCCAGGTGAGGTGTATTCAAACCTTGAGAACCTCTGGGTTCAGTTACACTAGCCAAGAAAAAATACTCCCAATCCCCTTAGCTTATTCCACACAACAAAAGTGAAATTCTTGCTCACATTACACGTTCAGTGCAAGTCAACAGGGTACTCGCTCAAGAACCCAAGCTGCCAGAGATGAGTTCATGACCACAAGAACAGGAGGAAAAAGAGAGAAAGAGAGAGAGAGAAGTGGCAAATGATTTACTAGCTCTTCAAGCTTTCACCTGGAAATGACAAATAGCACTTTTATAGCTAAAGTAAGTCAGCCAGTCACAAGGATAACCTCAAAGAAAATATAATATAACCCTGCCATGTGCCCAGAAGAAAGAAAACTATAATATGTGTGACTAGCCTTGAGGACTTCCACACTAAGCATGGCCATATTTCAAAGTTCAGTGAGATCTAAGAATAATATAGGCCACTTTTCAGGTTCTGTCTTTAGGAACAAGATGGGCATCCTCTCCCCATCCCCTCTAGCTGAGAGGTGGTGAGAACCAGAGAATATGCATTAAACCCAAAGGTAGAAACCATTTACTGAGAAAAAGCGGTGTCACTCTACCACCCTTAAACAACCACCTCTGGGTTAAATAGGATAGAAATAAACTTAAATATTTAGCCATAGAAATAAACTTGAATATTCAGTGACTGTACTGTGGTGTATCCATTAACAAGCAGCTTAACCTATATCTGAAGTATTAATAATACAATGCTGTATTCAGTGCACTATACTTTTTATCTGAACCAAAAATAAATGTTTACACATAATTAAGTCAGCTGTATCATACAAGTAGTGAAGTAATCTACAAAATAAAACCATTGGGACCAGCAGTTGGCATAATAGCTTTGTCGCTGGACTCCCATGTAGTCGACAGCGGTTCAAGCCCCGGACCTGGTGGCTTAAACTCATGCTGGGTACGTGTGCATGCAAGCCCAAGATCCCAAGAGGAGAATGGAGGAGAAGGGACTGCGGCGTGGCCATCCCCACTGGGGGGTGATTTCTCACTTTCTGTCTCTCTGTCTTTCTGGTGAGCACACACGCTCTAATAGCAAAAACCTCTCCAAATAAAAAAAAAAAAAGAAAAGAAAAAAAGCCATTAACACAACATAGTATTAAAAATCCTATAAGAGGAGACAAAAATCAGATTCAGACATATTACAAACATGGAAAAAATGATCCATTCTTCATTTTGACATTTTTATTTTGGAGAGGTGTTTGCTGTAGGGTGAGTGCCAGAAAGACAGAGAGAGACAGAAAGTGAGAAATCACCCTCCAGGAGGGATGGCTACACTGCAGTCCCTTCTCCTCCATTCTCCTCTTGGGATCTTGGGCATGCATGCACACATCCCCAGTGTGAGTTTAAGCCGCGGGATCCAGGACTCAAACCATGGCTGACTACATGGGAGTCCAGCAACATAGCCATTACGCTAACTGCTAGCCCCTCATTTTGACATTTCTAAAGATACTCTAAAAATGGAAAGATAGTGAATTTCCATATTTTGAAAGCTGTATTGCCTGTTTTCTATCTTTACCAATAGATCAATTAAGAAAGAAAAAAATGTGAATTTCTTTTTGGAAACTACCTGTTTCCGAAGATTGGCACTATCTACTTTCGTTACTATATTAATAACGCTCTGTAATTTCTATTTCCTTTTGACACAGCTTTTCTTTGTTGTTATCCTCCTTTTCCCCCCATATAAATGATTTGATCTTTTTAACCAGAAAAGACTATTCTTGAGGCTCAAAACTTGTAAAATTTGTCTTGATGTTGACTTCTCTGGTCAATTTTCCCTGACACAGCCTGCACATTCCACGTCTTCATTCCTCCTCTCCATCCCTCACACCCAACAAAAATGTTCTTGATATGTTTCTAAAAACATACTTTTCAAATATATGCTCTTTCCCATTTTTTCAATTTCCTTCTTTGGGAATTCCAATTACAAGTATATTAGATTTCTTTTGCAAGTCTGCCAGGTCCAGCTTTTTTCCTCTAATCCCTTCTTTTTTGTTTGTACCCATAAAATTGTGTTTCACTTTCTCCATTACTATTCTCTATGCCTTGTGCTGTGCTTTTAGATTATCTATCTAGTCTGTGCTCCTTCCAACTGAATTGTCCTGTAATAATTTTCTCTTCCTTTTCGAGTACGGCCAATTCACATTTCATCTCTTCCTACTGACTCACGAGGTCATCTCTCAGTTTCTGCTTTATGATCTTCACAGAAGTATCTGCACCATCTATTTTTTTTCATTTATAATAGAATATTTTGTGAGACTTTTCACCTGCTTTACAATAGTTATTTTTTATAAAAACTTTTTGTTAGTAGGTGTTGATCCTTTTTTATTTGTTCTTCTTTCTTTCGGTATCTTTTCATTACCCATGGAATAAGTTGAATTTTCCTTGATGAGTAACTTGTACAAACTCCTATAAGGAGATGGGAAGTAGAGGAAAGCCTGGGTAGTTTTCCAGGCTGATTAAGTTCCATAATTCAATGGCTATTTCCTTTCCTGCCACAAAGACCAACCACTTTGGGTAATACTATCTACTGTCTACACTACTTTTCTGAATCAATCCAGGTCCAAGGATGGTTGTGCTCCCACCCATGCATGCCTCAATTATAGTAGGCTATGAAGCTGTCATGAAACAATTCAGGGTTCACACTAAACCTTCGACATGTATATTTTTGTTGCAGATTTCTGGTATCTGCTCTTCTGGCCCCACTGCTTTGTCTCTGTTCTTGCCTTCACTTCCCAAGGGGCTCCTGCGCAGCGTCCCAGCCACATCTGGCAGCCTTACACGTATTGCTTAATATGCAGATAAGGTTCCCCAATTTTGTCAGTAACTGAATAATAAAAAGCACTGAGCTGTTTACCATGCCTAATTTGGGGTTTTGTTTTGATAGCTCTTTCCAAGAGGTGGGGAAAACACAATTTTTCAGTGCTGGACATATCACAAGTTTAGATATACTTTTTTTTAAGTTTTTTTCCATAGGGTGCATGTGCTTGCTGAAGAGAGAGAGACAGGGAGAGGAGAAGTGAGAAATCATCCTCCCAGTGGGGCAAGGCAATGCCACAATTCTCTCTCCTCCATTCTCCTCCTAGGATTTTGGGTACCACATACATGCGTGCCCAGAGTGAGTTTCAAGCTGCCGGGTTCAGGACTCAAACCACAGTCGACCACGTGGTAGTCCAGCACCCCAACCACCATGCCACCTACTGGCTCCAGAAACATAATTTTTTTTATTTATTTATATTTTTTGAGAGGTTTTTGCTATAGGGCGCATGTGCTCACCAGACAGACAGAGAGAGACAGAGAAATAGAAAGCAAGAAATCACCCCCCAGGGTAGATGGCCACGCCGCAATCCCTTCTCCTCCATTCTCCTCTCGGGATCTTGGGCACGCACACACACGTGCCCGGCGTGAGTTTAAGCCACCGGGTCCGAGACGTGAACCGCAGTCAACTACGTGGGAGTCCAGAGACATAGCCATTACGCTAACTGCTGGTCCCCAGAAACACAATTTTTAAAGATACTTCTGGTTCTTATAAAGAGAACAGATTAGACAAAGGAATCAAGAATACAGGCAGAGGAATAAATAAGGAGACTACTATACTCTTCTGGGAAGGATGATGAGAGCCTCATCAAGCAGCAATAATGGCCGTGGAGAGGTACACAAGTTAACGACGTATTTTTAGTGACAGACATAAAACTGACAGGACTCACTGCCTGCCTGGGTGTGGACTGCTAACAAAAACAGTAACAAGGGATGACTCCTAGATTTACAGGCTGCATTTGTTCATGGTTAGAATGTCATCAACAGACCAATACCTAGAGGATGAAAAGATCTACAAAGACTCGATTTGAGAAACATACTGTTAGAGATCATTAGGAGACTTCCGAGTGGCAACACCAAATAGCCATGCTGATACAGAGAAGATGTAAATACAGTGAGGAGTAAATCAACAGTGCTCTGAGGAGATTTCCCAAGGAGTGTGTATAGGTTAAGAAGATAAAATGTTTGGGACTGAGTGCCAAGGACAGAAACACTGGCCAAAGAAGTAGGAAAACAAACAAGAGACAGTGGGTACCACAGGAACCAAGAAGAGTGTTTTAAATAGGAGAGGGGAATCTAAAAGACATGTCAATTGCTCCTCCGAAGTTAATAAAATAGAAGCCAAAGAAACAACAAAAATTGTTGTTTCTACATAACTGCATCACAGAATGAAGTTCAAGAATATTCAGGGAGAAAAATCAGGACCAGCAGATGACACAATAGTTACATCGCTGGACTCCCACGTAGTCAACCACAGTTTGAGTCCCAGACCCAGCGGCTTAAAATGCATGGTGAGTGCATGTGCATGCATGCCCAAAATCCCCCCGGGGGTGATTTCTCACTTTCTGTCTCTCTCTCTCTCTGGCGAGCACATGCAACCTATAGCAAAAATCTCTATACATACATACACATACATACATACATACATACATAAATAAATAAATAAAATTCACCTATTAAAAATTACCAATGAAAGCCTGACCAAAACCAGACATGCACAGAAACACAAAAATTAACAGGCACACCTAGAAACAGATAAGTAGAATCTATAATGAGAACAATCAACCAAAATGAATAAAAGAACCAACACAACATTAGAATTAACAGACAAGAAGATTAAAATAGGGGTTCTGGCTTGTGCAAACATAATAGTATTACATTTGTACAAAAAGTTAGCCACATAGAAATATTTAAAAAGACCTAAATTAAACTACAAAAGGCTAAAATGAAATATTAAGTTGTATGAGACTAATGCAGCTGGACCATCCAATTTTGATGAACGATATACCCAAGAAGGTCAATACACTAAACTGAAGGTATAAGAAACATTAAAAAACAATCAAAACACATCACAATCAAACTTTCCAAAACTAGTGATTTCAAAAAGAACAAGTGAAAGCAGCCCTATTTTATTAAAATAAAAATTAAATTAAAATCATAATAATAAGGGCCAGCAAGTGACATGGTGACTAAGACACTGGAATCTCACATGGCCAACCACAGTTTGAGTTCCAGATCCAACAGTTTGAAAAATCAGGCTGGGCTGTGTACATGCATGACCAAAATCCCAAGAGGAAAATGGAAGAGAAGATTGCAGTGTGGCCATCCCCCAGGGAGTGATTTCTCGTTCTTCCTCTCTCTCTCTCTCTCTCTCTTTGGCAAGCACACATGACCTATGGCAGAAACCTAAAACAAATAAAACTATATTTACAGGAACAAAGTGTAATAATAGAATTCTCTTTAGAAAAAAAAATCAATAAAGGTATACTTTGGATAACTTCATGTCCATAAATTGCACAAAATAGAAGAAACAGACAAATTCCTTAAAAGGTACCATTTTAGTTTCCAACCGTTGCTAAAACTAGTTACCACAAACGTGGTTTCTTAAGACAACACAAACTTACTCTGGAGGGCAGAAGTCCAAAATCAACGTCAGTGGATTAAAGAGGTGTATGAAGGGACAGTTGCCAGAGGCTCTGAGAGAGAATTCATTTGCTTATTTTTTTCAGTTTCTAGAGGTTGCCTGCATTCCTTGGTTCAAGGTCTCTTGTAAATCATTCAATTTCCTGCTTCCATCATCACATCTCCTACTGTGGATGCTGATCTTACTGTCAAACCCTCCACAGTGGGCCTACTCAGAAAACCAGGATAATCTCCTGAATTCAAACTCCTTAATTTATCCACATCTACAAAATCCCTTTTACCAGATAAAGGAACATAGTCACAAGTGCCAGGGATTGAAATGTGGACATTTTCGGGATCAGCAGTTAGCATAATGGCTATGTCGCTAAACTCCCATGTAGCCGACCACGGTTTGAGTCCCAGACCCGGTGGCTTAAACTCACACCGGATGCATGTGCGTGCGTGCCCAAAATCCCAAGAGGAGAATGGAGGAAAAGGGATCACAGCGTGGCCACCCTCCCTAGGGGCTGATTTCTCACTTTCTATCTCTCTGTCTCTCTCTGTCTTTCCGGTGAGTGCACGTGCCCTATAGCCAAAAACCTCTCCAAAAAAAAAAAAAGAAATGTGGATATTTTTCAGGAGCCATTACTCAGCCTGCATAGATATAAATTACCAATGCTCATTCAAGATGAAACAGTTTATTTAAAAAGTGAGTTTATACTTTAAAAACTTCTTACAAAGAAAATCCCAAGCCAAGATGGGTCAATCAATGAAAACTACTAAACATTCAAGGAAGAAATAATACTAATTATATACAAACTATTCAAAAATATTTCAAAAGATGGAGTACTTCACATTCCAAAGTTCTATGGGCTGCTACCCTAATACCAAAACCAGACCAAAACATTACAAGAAAAGATGACAACAGGCCAGCAGCCTCATGTGCACAGATGCAAAAGTTCTCAACAACTTACTAGCGAATCAAATCCAACGACATATGAAAAAGTTAATAATATATTATGACCAAATAGGGTAAATCACAGGAATTTAAGGTTGGTTTAAACACTTGAACATCATTCAGTATAATTCCATGGCTCCTGAGAACTAGTGATTTCAGGGAAAAAAGAGAAATGAAGATTTTCTACTGATAATTCAGCCTCCAGTCCACAAACTTGAGCGGTAGGGGACCCCTCTAGCCTTCTCGCTATCTCTGCCTCTGTGTCTCTGTCTCTCTGCTTCTGTCTTCTCATTTTATTGTAATTTTTCCTTTTTAAAAAAAAATTTTTAAGGCAAAGTATTTTCTTGCTTTCAGCCCCACCTTTACCTTGTTAATAATCACCTCTCCCCCTCCCACCCAGGAGAGGCAAGAGGCAGGCCTTCAGAAGATTCCTCCATAGCTCTGAGAACTAGTGATTTCATGTGGCACACTCAGGCAGTTTTCAATTATGTGCTTTTTTTTAAAAAAACAAACAAACAAAAAAAAAAACCACAATAATTTTTAGTTTTTTTATTTTTTTCCTTTTTTTCTCTGTTTCTTTCTTCTTCTTGTTTTTTCTCTCTCTATGTTTCCTTTTCTTTTTCTTTTATCTCATCTCTCCGCCCCTCAATCTCCATTTACTGTGTTTCTAGACAGATCTAAGAGAACTATAGCCAAACATCAAAATACTATTAGGGTTAACATATTCTTCATTATCTACTGAATCTGCTGCACAAAGGGATCACAACAGAACAGCAAAATGATTCCAGAACACCTCTCTCTGCACGTTCCTGAACGTTCAGATTGAACTTCAAGAATTAGGAAGAAATACACCATCCATCAGATGACTAGAAATCACCACAGGACCACAAGAAATATGGGAAAGCAAGAAAATCTCTCTCTTCCAAGGGAAAAGAATAACTCCTCTTCTTCCACAGACAGTTCAATGGAAATGTCTGATAAAGAATTCAGAATATAAAATAATAGTGAAGCTAACAGAAATGGAAGAGAAGAGAGACAATGAACTGCAGAAGAGAAAGGAGAAAGGAGCTGACAAGTTCCAGGAGGTGAGTAAATTCTTCCAAGATCTAACAGAGGAATTACACACTTTAAAAAAGAACCAAATGGACCTATTAGAGATGACAGCTATAATACAGGAAGTCAAAATCTCCCTTGAAAGTATTAAAAGCACTAGATCATACAGAAAATAGAATCTCAGATGTAGAAAAGAAAACTGCTGGCCTTAAAAAATCTACCATGAAGACTGAGAAAACTGCCCCCAAAAATATGAGAAATACTAGATACAATCAAATGTCCAAACATCCAGATAATTGGTATCCCAGAAGGCAAAGAGACTCATAAGAGCATTGGTAATCTATTCCATGAAATTCTGTAAGAAAACTTTCCAAACCTAGAGAGGCACTCAAAGATTCAGTCCCAAGAAATACAAAGGACCCCAAACAGAATCAACCCAAGAAGATTTTTCTCCAAGACATTATAGCCAGACTGACCAAAACCACAGACAAAAACAAGATACTAAGATTGACTGGCAAGAGAGAAACTCAAGTTACCTACAAAGGATATCCCATCAGGATAACAACAGACCTCTCATCAGAAACAATGAGAGCAAGGAAAGAATGGGAAAATATATTCAAAGTGTTAAGGGAAAAGCAATTTCAACCAAGAATACTGTACCCGGCAAGATCTTCCTTCATGTGGGAAGAAAAGACAAGAACGTTATCAGATAAACAAAACCTGAAAGAACTTACCAGCACCAGACCAGATCTCTGAGAAGTTCTCAAGGGAATGCTATATCTGGAAAATTAAATACAGTCAAACAGAAATAAGAGTTCAAAAAACTAAAAAAATGGCCAACTTAATCATAGGGACAAGTCTGGATTGAATATTATATCCCAGAATTTAATTGGGAAGATCAAACCACAACAGAAGATAGATTAGATGACTGCAGTAAGCTAATAGCCCCAGCTAGGTGCTACTTTATAGTATGTTCATTGTACTCACTGAGGTTTGTGCCTAAAGTCAGACTTGTGTCTATGGATGTGTATATACCAGCTGTACTTGTTATTCAAAATATTTAGATTAATTAAGATCTTTAGTGAATCAACAAAACGTGGGGAAGGAAAAGGCATAGAAAGCAACCATAGGTACCAGAGACAGTATGGGAGGAGAGTGAGAGATGGCAGAGGGTGAGAGATAGTGAATCAAGGATGGAGAAAAAAGCAAAATATACAGGAAACAAAAAACAGAAAATTACTTGTTGATGATAACATGTATGTTGATATGCTTAACTGAACCAATATACAGTGTATTCTGGATGGAAAATCTCATTTTGTATGCTGTAATGATGTACAGTGAATAAATTTAAATTAAAAAAATTCACCTATTTACAATCTTGCAAGATAAAACTCATGCAATCATTTTAATACAAGATTTTTTTTTCCAAAAAGTCCAACACGCATACTGCATAAAAACCATCAGCAAACTAAAATAGGAGCAATTACAGAAATCCATAGCTTACAAAAATCCTTACAAGTGAAAGAACAAAGGCTAGCATGAGGTATGATAGTTAAGGTGCTGGATCCAACATGGCCCACTCTGCAGTTGGAGTCCCAGATCCAGCAGCTTGAAAAACACACCAGGTGCCTGTGGCATACATGCCAAAAATCCGAAGAAGACAATGAAGAATGTATTGCAGCATGGCTATCCCACCTGGGGGGGGATTTCTCATTTTCTCTCTCCAGCGAGCACACTTGATCTATAGCACAAAAATCCAAAGAAGACAATGAATGTATTACAGCATGGCTATCCCACCTGGGGGGGGATTTCTCATTTTCTCTCTCCAGCGAGCACACTTGATCTATAGCAAAAAAATAAAAAGAAAAGAAAGAAAGAAATGCTTTACCCCTAAGGTCAGAAATAAGGCAAGGATGCCCACTTCCATTCAACACTGTACTGGGAGTTCTAGCCAGCACAATAATAAGAAGAATCAATATCCAGATTAGTAAGAAAGATGCAAAATTATCTTTATTCACAAATAGCAAGGTTTTCTATTTCAGAAAATCTAACGAAGTATACAAAAAAAAGCTACTAGAATTAACAGTGAGTATAGCAACATTGAATGATATAAGAACAATATGCAAGCCTATTCACAGTGGCACAGCAGGAACACAACACTCTGCAATGCTGAAAGCCATACAGAAGATCAAGGTCCGGTTCCTGGGTTGGCCTATACGTGCTAGGCAAGCTTGTCCATGGGTACCAAGATCCTGGCTGGCTATGAATACTGGGAAGAGGAGTATAGCATATATCCTGGCAGGGATGCTTGTTTTTCTTTCTCTCTCTGTGACTCTCTCTCATAAAAGAAAGAAAGAAAGAAGTAACCTTAAAAAAAAAAAAAAAGAAAAGAAAAGAAATAGCGATTTAAAAAAAAAAAAGAAAACAGGCCCAGCCAATGGTACATTGGTTAAGGTGGCTAGATCCTACATGGCCAACTGCAGTTTAGTCTTGTACCCTGTGGCTTAGAAAACATGCCAGGTATGTGTGTGTGTGTGTGCATGCCCAAGATCCTAAGAGGAGAACAGAGGAGAAGGAATTGTGGCATGACCATCCCCCCTGGAAGGTGGCTTCTCACTTGCCCTTTCTTTCTTTCTTTCTATCTCTCTCTGGCAAGTCTACAGCAAAAACAAAAAGAGAGAGAACAATATATAAAAATTGATTATATTTCTATATACCAGCAACTATCAACAGGAAACCAAAATTTATAGAAAGAGTATCACTAAAAATAGCATGAAAAATTATGAAATAGGGATAAAACTGACAAGTTAAAAGACCAGTACACTGAAAGTTACAAAATACTACTAAAATCAAAGACTATAAAAAGAGAGCTATAAATATCATGTTCAAACAGTCAAGAGAATCAATATTGGTAAGATGTTAACTAGCCCCAAATTGATCATGGCTCCCTTATAAAACACAAATAATGCCTAATTCCTTTCCTAGAGAAATTACACAAGTATATGAACAATGCAATTCATTATGAGATATTACATAGCTAGTAAATACAAAACTTAGAGAACAAATCACTTCTGCAAAAACTGTGTGTATATTCATTATAAAACATATTCAAAACATACCTATAAATGCGAAGTAGCTTATATGTAAATATAAAACACAACATCACAACAAAGCTGAAAATTTTATTATCAATATTAATACTGTCATTTACTGAGTCAGCCAGAAAATAGTCTTCCCAGTCCTATAGTAAAAGCATTATCAGTAAAATAATTTCACATGAGAAAATAGAGGCTTAACAACATTAAGCTATCTGTTCAAGGCTGTATAACTAAGAAAATTCCAATACAGAATTGACTGGATTTGTCTGATTTTTAACTGAAAGAAATCAAACCAATGTTAAGACAGTTTCTCAGTATACCAGAGCTTTATCAGAAATGATATGAAGTGCTGTAACTTGGGGGCCAGATAGTCTATATTTTAGGCACAGTGGACTATAATAGTCTTCCCCACCACCACTCCAGATCACCATTTTGAATGAACATGGCTGAGCTTCAGTAAAACTTGGTGAATGCTGAAATTTAAATTTCATGTAGTCTTCGTATGTCACAAAATACTTATTTTTATTTTCTTTTAATCATTTAAAAACATAAAAACCATTTTTAGCTAACTGGTCATACAAAAATAAGAGGTAGGTAGATTTAGCCCATGGATCATGATTCGCTGACTCCTGTTTGAACCATAAAGTTCATTTTTAATTTGCCAGAGGGCACATGCACTCCCTAGAACAAGTCAGAGAGAGAGAAAGAGAGAAAGCACCTTCCCTGGGGAATGGTCATGTCACAATCTCTTTACCTCCATTTTTCCCTTTTAGGATTTTGAACACACATGTATACATGCCAAGCATGTTTTCTGAGCTACCAGGTCTGGGATTCGAACTAGGCAGTCAGCTATTTGGGATCTAGCTGCAACCAACATGCCACCAATTGGTCCCAAAACTGTTAAATATTAAGAAGGTAAATACAATATCCTATTACTTAAACATATTTTCAAGGTACTGAGTGTCTAGTTTCATGTATTATTTCTGTAATTACTACATACCTTTTCTCTGATACTACTTTTAATTTGCTCATCTTGATTTACTTCATTTCACCATTGCAGGAAATCTAAACAAAAAATAATAATAGTATTAACATTTATATAATTCTGTTTTCTATATACTAGATGTGAAAACTGCCATACAACTGAAAGTTTTCACTATGAGCAATACGAGATAACACCGGAAACCAAAAAAAAAAAAAATGTTTTATGTGCTTCTGGTAGATCATTTCAATGTGCAATGTACAACTATTAAAATACCTAAGCTCATCCAAGAAAATATTATTAAAATCCTTGAGCTACAAAAATGCAGAAACCTAACATAATTCAGGTTATGACCTACTGCTAAGATTTCTTTTGAGACAGCTCAAATTATCCTTCCTGTTCTACTATGCGTCCTTAAAATACAGGTATTCTTCACTTAATAACCAAGTTCCATCCCTATTTCTAGGTCATTAAGTAAACTGGTCAATACACAAAGAGCTTAAAGGCAGGTGTCCTGTGGTGTGTCATGGCACCACAAGGCATATATTTTTCAATAGATTTTACATGATACCACACATACTCCAACAAGAGCCATGACATACTAGAATAGGGTAATTCTTCCCATATGAAAACTATATATTAGATTAAATGCCAGAAAGGGGCAAGACATACAACACAATAATACAAATCTGGCTTAATGGTCATTGCATTTATTCTGAACACTACGCTGGGTGCACAATAAAGTACAAATTTATAAATAAAATAAAATAGCCTGACTGCAAATGTTTCATGTAGTAAATACTGACTGTGGGAATGAGACAAAGACTAAGAACGGGGTGCTCTGCACTGGACAAGTAGTCAAGTCTGGGCAGTCGTTAAACAGGTGGGCCGTTAAGTGAGGAGTGGCTGCACTCAAATCAACTAGAGCATCTCGTGATTACTGTACTGTCTATCATTCCACAGCAATCCAGTACCAGTAAAAATGTATCATTTCTCCACATGAGAACATTTTTCATCAGTAATAAATTAAGAGTGAGTAAAAAAGTTTCTATACTGTTATCTCATTGTTTTTGTTTCGGTTACCAGAGAGAAACAAAGAAAAAGGAAGAGAGCAAAAGCAACCCCCAATGGGACATGATCACAATTCCTTTTCAACGATTTTTCCATCCTGTCAGGATTCTGGGCATGCACTTAGATGCACCCAGAGCGTTTTTCAAGCTGCTGGAGCCATGATTCAATCCATGACTCTCTTAACCACTAGGTTACAGAACCAGTCTATTATCTCATTTAATGTACTTGATACACATCTGCCTTCAACCAATACAGTTTTCAGCTTTAGAAGTATACATTACACACTTTAAAACAATTTTAAATTGTGACTAATAAAATTTTTAGCATTCTTCAGATTGATTTTGCAACTACGCACCCTGAACATCTTCAATTTTTTCTATACAAGGGTACCTGTGCATACATGTGAGACATAGAGAGACAGAGAGAGAGATTCCCTAGTAGAATCAGGCCGCTGTGTAATCCATGTCCCTCCAACCTTCCATGCAATCAGGATCCTGAGCATGCACACGCATGGTATTAGGAGGTGGGGCCTCTGGGAGATAATTAGGTCATAAGTGTACAGCCCTCATGAATGGGAGAATTAGCTCGCTCCTTCTACCAATGTGAGGACGCAGCAAGAAGGCACCATCTATGAAGCCGAGAACAGGCTCTCACTAGACACTGAATTGGCTTGATTTTGGACTTAGCCTCCACAACTGTGAGAAATAAACTTTTGTTGTGTACAAGCCACTCAGTCTGTAGTTTTCTGCTATAATAAACCAAACAGACTAAGACAACTTTGAAAATTGTTACTGAGTACCTGTTTACATATAAACATATGTCAAAAACAATTTATTTTTATTTTAGTCAAGATAGCACATGTGTACATGAGAGGAAAAAGAGGTACAGAGAAAAATGGAAAAGCACCCTCAACAGAGTTTCGTCATGCCACAATCCCTTTTCCCCAGCCTCCAGCTCCTTATGTCCGGCACGTTTTTCAGACTGACCCAGGGATCTGAACCTGTGGCTAGCCACGCCTCCAGCTCCTTAGGATCCTGGACACATGCACGCATGTCTAGCATAATTTTCAGACTGACCTAGGGATCTGAACCTGTGGCTAGCCATACGGCTTCTGGCACTGCAATACAGTTCGCTACCAATTATGCCATCAGGTTGGGTCCAAAACCAATTTTTAAGAGAACAATCAGTTTTCTTCTAGAAACTTGTAAATGCTGAATATATGACCCATCATATCACATATATAGAATCTGTCATCTAATTCATCGCAGATCCTAAGTAGTGTATCACCACTGATGACAACAAAAGCAATCGCAATGGATTCCTATATTTCCTCAACACTGTGAGGAAAAAGTGACACAAATCCAATGTTCTGGACACATCCACATAAGAAGGCACATAATATCTATTAGATTGTTGGGAAAATCATGACATAGTTTTCTATGTTTCTCTATGCAAAAATGTGTCACGACTGTCCTGACGACACAATAATATTTCCATGGTCATTAGTTGATTCGTTTTTTGTATCTGTGAACTAGATAAGTTCTTTAATAATATAGATTATTTATTATCTCTCTCCATCAAAGTTAGAGCTCCAGGAAGACAAAGATCTTTGCTTTGCTCACTAAATGCCTATACATTTTTATACTGCAGTTTCTCAATTAATTTTTATGTAAACAAAAAATACTTCAAAGTTCTCTTTTGAACAGTAATCCCACTCTTGGGACTCTATCCAAAGAAAATAAAATCAGTATATCAAAGAGATATCTGCACTCCTACATTATTGTGGCATTATTTACAATAGGCAAGATATTAAATCAACCTAAGTATCCACCAAAAAATGAATAAAGAAAATGCAGCATAAAGGTGTCATCAAAAAGTTCATGGAAAATGAATATTAGAAAAACACTGCATGAATTTCAAAACTGTTGTGTATCAAAATAAACTCATACTAACTTGCTATAACATATCTAAACAGGGCATAGTTTAAGATACTAGGAAGAGTAACATATCAATTAAAAAAAAACTATCAGAACAATGAATTCTGCTAAAATTGAAGAACAAATATCAAATTTATGTGACGTTTGGGTAAAAGAATGGTGAAATTGTTGATGTTTTATGAAAAGGTCATGGGGACAATGCCACAAAGAAATCAGCAGTTTACAAATAAATAACTTGTTTTAAATAAGAATGAGATGATGTCGAAGATAATGCCCACAGCAGCAATCCCTGGACATCAGCTTATGAGGGAAAAATTGACCTTACTCATGCCGTAATTAAGAGGACCAAAGGCATTTGAGCTGTGAGCAATCCCTTTCAGGGGCTAGAACAACTGAAGATTTTCTGCTCAGAATTCGCCCTTCAGACCCAAGATCTAGAATGGAGAGGCAAAGAACAGGGCCTTTGAGAAGCCAGCTGCATTTGAGTGAGAAAACAAAACGGAACTGCAGATCATCTCCTGCATGACTCTGAATGCTCAGATTTAACTTTTAAAAATTAAAAAGAAACGTATAATCCATCAGATGACCAGAAACCACCACAGAGGCACAAGAAATATGAGAAAGCAAGAAACTATCTCTCCCCTAAGGGAAAAGAACAATTCATCATCCACAGACAATACAAGGGACTGCATGGAAATGTCAGACAAAGAATTTAGAATATCCAGGGGCCAGCGGGTGGCGTGGTGGTTAAGGCACCGGACATTCCCAAATGGCCGACCACAGTTTGAATCCCAGACCTGGTGGCTTGCTTCCTCACTTTCCCTCTCTTTCTCTCTGTCTCTCTCTCTGGTCAGATTAAAAAATAAATGAATGAATAAATAAAATTAATTATTAAAAAAAAGAATTTAGAATATCCATAGTGACAAAGCTAACAGAGATGCAAGAGAAAAAAGAGACAATGAACTCCAGAAGATATAGGAGAAAAGAGACAATGAGTTCCAGGTGAGGAAGTTCTTGCACAAGTTGAAAGAGGAAATACACACCATGAAAAAGAACCAAAAAGAACTGTTAGAGATGAAGATTATAATACAGGAAATCAAAACCTCCCTTGAGGGACCAGCAGTTAGCGTAATGGCTATGTTGCTGGACTCCCATGTGGCTGACTGAGGTTTGAGTCCCAGACCCTGTGGCTTAAACTCACACCAGGCACGTGTGCGTGCATGCCCAAGATCCCAAGAGGAGAATGGAGGAGAAGGGACTGCGGAAATTCACCAAAAAGACTGAGAAAAAAACCGGAAAAAAAAAAAAAAACGAGAATAATATACAAGAAATACTGGATACCACTAAACATCTAAACATCAGAATAATCAGTATCCCAGAAGGCGAAGAAGCTAAAAAAGCCATTGATAACCTATTCCATGAAATCCTGGAAAAAAACTTTCCAAACTTAGAGAGGCATTCTAATATCCAGGCCCAAGAAAGGCAAAGGACCTCGCATAGAATCAACCCAAGAAGATCTTCTCCAAGACATATCATAGCCAGATTGATCAAAACCACAAAGACAAGATACTAAAATTGACAAGAGAAAAACATCAAATTACTTATAAAGGATATACCATCAGACTAACAGTGGACCTCTCATCAGTAACAATGCAAGCAAGGAAAGAATGAGAAAATGTATTTAAAGTGTTGGGACCAGCAGTTAGCATAATGGCTATGTTGCTGGATTACCATGTAGTCGAGCACGGTTCAAGTCCCGGACTCAGTGGCTTAAACTCACACCAGGCGTGTGTGCGTGTGTGCCCAAGATCCTGAGAGGAGAATGGAGAAGGGACTGTGGCGGGGCCATCCCCCCAAGGGGTGATTTCTCACTTTCTATCTCTCTGTCTCTCTCTGTCTTTCTAGCTAGTGCATGCGCCCTATAGCAAAAACCTCTCCAAAAAAAAGTGTTAAGTGAAAAACAATTCCAACCAAGAACATAATACCCAGCAAGATGATCTTTCAATGGGAAGAAAAGACAAAAACATACTCAGATAAACGAAACCTGAAAGAACTTACTAACACCAAACCACCAGCTCTCCAAGAAGTCCTGAAGGGAGTACTATACCATAAAACTAAAGACAGACACATAGATATAAGAATTAAAAAAAAAAAAGAAAGAAAAAAATGGGCAACTTAGTGGTAGAGACAAGTCTCAAGCTGAATGTTATCTTCCAGAATTTAAATGAAAAGGTCAGACCACAACAGAAGAGAGATTAATTACATGTGACTCAACTGGAGAAATAGAATTTTATGACTTTTGACTAAAACATTACTAACTTTCTTCTATACTTTGTTTTCCAGGTTTAAGGTTTTTTGTCTTCTCTTGAACTGTTTATAGATTCACCCTCCTACTATTTGAACAGAATCCTAACCTTTTTCCTGGCTTTAAACTCTTAAGAGAATTTCTCTTAACATTTTTTATTTCAATTTATTAAAGTTAAAACTGCTTTTCTTGAAATTAAAAAATACACTTAAAAAATACCTATTTAATGGCTGCAGTAAGCTATATAGCATCAGCTAGGTACTACTTTATAGTATGTTCATTCTATTCATTGAGTTTTATACCTAAAGTCAGATATATGTTCACATATAATGTGTATATCAGCTGAACATGCTATGGAAAGTATTTAGATTAATTAAGATATTTTGTGAATTAATAAAATGTGGGGAGGGAAAGGCATGGAAAGCACCTGTAGATACTGGAGATAGTGTGGAAGGAGTGTGGGAAATGGCAGAGGGTGAGAAGTAGGGAATCAAGGCGGGGAGAGGGGGACAAAATGTATAAGAAACAAGAAGTGGAAAATTATTTGTTGATGGTAACATGTACAGTAACATCCTTGATTAAGCCAATAGACAGTGTATTCTGGATGGGAAATCTCATTTTGTATGTTGTGATGATGTACAGTGAATGAATGTAAAATAATTAAAAAAAAAAAAAGAAACCCATTGGAACTTGTACTTAAAAAAAGAGGACCAAAAATTAATAGTAAAAACAACAGCCAACACCAAAGACATCTCAATAAGAGAAGTAAGCCCAATCATCTTACACAATATTAACTGAAAAAATTCAAGTAGAGTAAACATGGGACCACCCCATTGTGATGTGTACAGAAGGCCAAACCCCACATGTCTGACAGCAGTTTAAGTACTAGCCCATGAGGCTTGAAAAATACACTGAGTACATATTCATATAGGTCCAGGATCCTGATGAGATGGAGAGAACCCTCCCTCCACTGGGGGGTTCTCTCTCTCATGACCACACATTTCTTCTGGCAAAATAATTTTTAATAAATAAATAAATATAGAGCAAATTTTCTACTCAAAAGGTATCAAAACTTATGCCGAGATGAGCTGCAGACAAGAACAAAGCTTTCAATCAAAATATCAAGCGGGTTCAGGGCCAGGACCACACACTTCTACTGGCAAAATAATTTTTAATAAATAAATATAGAGCAAATTTTCTACTCAAAAGGTATCAAAACTTATGCCGAGATGAGCTGCAGACAAGAACAAAGCTTTCAATCAAAATATCAAGCGGGTTCAGGGCCAGCAAGTGGCAGAGTGATTGTGGTGCTGGACCAGGGCCAACTGTGGTTCAGGTACCAGACCTGGCAGCTTGAAACTCACACCAAGTGCATGTGCATGTGTGCCCAAAATCCTAAGAGGAAAATAGAGGAGGAGGACTGCAGCATGGCCATCCTCCCAGGGAATATTTCTCATTTTCTCTCTCTGTCTCTGTGTCTCCAGTGAGCGCACATACCTTACAGCAAAAATCTCTCTCTGAAAAAAAGAGAGAGAAACAAGTGGGATCAAGATCCTGAAGGAGTTTTTCAAAGAACTGTAACAAGAGATCATGTGGCTTTACCAGCACCATCCTAAAAATGAAGCACAATCAAAGCAATGGCTACAGAGAGGTAGAAGTGGTCCAGTCAAAGCAAAAGTGGACTGACCAAACACAGAGGTCATGACCAAAGTTTTGGAGATGCTGAAGGCATTTTCCTTGTTGTTTTTCAAGAAGTCCAAAGAATGATAACGTCTACTTGTTCTGAGAGCATTTTGAGAAAGTTAGCTGAAGCTTCGGCACACAAACAACAACAACAAAAACCCTACGAAAGCTTCACCAGAAAGCCCTTCTCCAACAAGACAATGCTCCTTTCATTTCTCCTATCAAACAAAGGCAATTTTGTAAGTTTAGATGGGAAATAATTAGGTATCCAACTTACAGAACTTACTTGGCTTCTCTCTTTTCTTACTATTTCCTAATCTTAAAATCTTTAAAGGACGCCCATTTTTCTTCAGTTAATCATATAAAAGGCTATCTTAACATAGTTAAATTCGCAGGACTCTCAGCTGTTTAGAGTTGAACTAAATGGTTGGCATCATCGTTTACAAAAGTGTCTTGAACTTGATGGAGTTTATGTTGAGACATAAAGTTTGTGTTTTTTAATTCCATTTTCCATGAACTTTTTGAAGTTCCCTTAGGTATTGTTACAAAAAGCAGTTAAGTTCTAACACATGATACAACATAGATCAACCCTGAAAACATTATACTAAATGGACTGAAGACCTAAACCCATTAACCTCCCAGAAAGTTCCTCAACATTGGTGTTGGCAATTTTCTGGATAGGACACTAAAAGCATAGGCAACAAAAAAAACAAAAATAAGCAGATGGGGCTACATCAAACCACAGAGATTCTGCACAACAAACAATTAACAAAATGAATAATCAGCCTATGAACTGGGAGGAATATTTGCCAATCATATATTTGATGAGGGGTTATTTCATAAATTACTGAGGAACTCACACAATTCAATAGCCAAAAAAAAGAACAACCTGATTTAAAAATCAGCAAAGCACCTGGACAGATATTTATCCAAAGACACACAAAAATACCCACCATGCATATAAAAAGGCCCTCAACATCACTTACCAGGGACATATAAATCAAAATCATCAATCACCTCATATATGTTAATATGGCTATTATCAAAAAGATGAAACATCTACAATTTACTTCCTGGTTCCTCCAGAGAATAAAGATGAAGAAAAGCTGTAGTAGTCATTAGTAGGCAAAGCTGGTGCAGACCATGACATGTCCAGCCTGGTTCTACGGCAAATAATTATAACAAAAGGGTACTGATCATCATAACCTTCTGACCTCAAGTTTCCTGAATTTGAAATGGCAGTGTAGTTCCAGAAATGATGCTCCAGAAGAAATTTCACAATTCAAAAGGCGAGTTTCTAATCATGAAGGAGATAAAATTGGTTTCCTGGTTCTCTTCTAAGGTTTTGAGAGTCCTTATAATTCAACCTAGAGTCTCTTCCTTCAGACCTCGCAACAATTCTGTGAGCCACTAAACGCCTGTACCAGATACTGATTTATTGTCTTTCATCTACAATTTCACCTTTATGGGAGTTCTATGAAAATTGATTTGTACCCTTTATTTTCTTCTTTGCTAGCTTGTGCAATATTAAACTTCATCAGTAGAAGGCACTGGAAAGACATTGCAGAAAAGGTTTTTTGTTTTAAGGATATTCACTTGGATACAGCAGGAAAAGCTTCTCCAGGTCTTACTCCTGTGACAAGGCTATCTTCTCGACCTCCAGGATTCTGCAGTACATATAGTGTCTCTAACAAGAGCCATGGCAGTTTTGAAGCAAACTGCCTCTGGTAAGATATCTCTCCAAAAACAGCATTCCTGGCACTCTAAAGGGCAGATTTCCAGCAAATTGCACTGACATACCATAGCTATCAGCCTTGGGCCTGCCCTTTCCAACAAGGTCTAGATCTCACATACAGGGAGGATAAGTGCTCTATCTCGACCGTGGCGGTAGTCACTGCTCCTTTTATTTGCTATTCCTATATTATCTAGGGTTATCTTTGCTTCTTACTGGTAAGTCTCTCAATACTCTAATACCATCACAGTTAGCAATTCTTTATATCAATAACCCTTCTCTGTTAAATTAGTGTGGTTTCTATCTCCTGTCTGTATCCTTACTGGTACATCCTAACAATTCCTTAAATTGTTCAGTAATCTATAGTGAACCCTCTCTGCTTAAAATAGAGTGAATTCTGGGGCCAGCAGGTGGCATAGTGGTTAAGGTGCTGGACTCCCACATGGCCGACTGCAGTTCCCATTGGCTTGAAACTCACACAGGGCACACATATGTGCATGCCCAAAATTCCAAGAGAAAAATGGAGGCATGGCCATCACCCTCAGGGGATGATTTCTTGCTTCCTGTCTGTCTCTTTCTGTTTTTCTGGCAAACACATGTGCTATGTAGCAAAAATCTTAAAAAAAAAAAAAAGAGAAAAGAAAAGAAAAGAAAAAGAATATTTTTTTTTTCGAGAGATTTTCACTGTAGGGCATGTGCGCTTGCCAGACAGACAGAGAGAGACATAGAGACAGAAAGCGAGAAATCACCCCCCAGGGGGGATGGTCACGCCGCAATCCCTTCTCCTCCATTCTCCTCTCGGGATCTTGGGCATGCACGCACACGCGCCCAGCGTGAGTTTTTTCTTTAAGCCACCGGGTCCGGGACATGAACCGCGGTCGACTACGTGGGAGTCCAGCGACACAGCCATTACGCTAACTGCTGGTTCCCAAGAAAAAGAACATTTTAAAAAGAGTGAAGTATTTCTCTACAACTGAATTTTCATCATTTTCTTTTTAAATAAAGGACTTGGGTGGTAGAAGAAGGAAGTAGTAGAATAATCTCAAAGGAGTAGAATATCCTTAATTAGTGAAAAAAGAAGTTTGTAGTAGTGTATGGAATGTAAATTCCATTAATCCCAAGAGAGGCATGAGCATTAGGCTTTGATTATTATGCCCCCACATCCATCAGTGTTACTGCCAAAGGCATGTTTTAGTTAACAGTAAACAAACTAATTCCTCAAATGGTTGTAGGTTTACAACCTACAATGTGACCTTCACCCTTTGGTTATAGCAATGTTCCCAGAACACATGAGGTAAAGAACAAGGTAAGCCCAATTAGTTGCCCACATTATTTTAAATTGGCCAATATAAATTCTCGACAAACAACATGTAACCTCTCCTCTTCTTGTTCTCTTGCCAACCACTTCAGTGTACACATCCTAGGCAACTAGAATCTGTGTTATCTAAGTGAGTCATCCTTAGCCTCTGGTTCACATAAACTTCTGCTTCTCTTAGGGACCTTAGCCTTCCTTTTTAGGGGAACATTTCTAAGTGATACTAATTATGAATAGCCAGGGTTACAAACTACTAGTGAAGGTTATGATTCTAAATTGGCCTATTAAATATTTTAATAATAATATTGAAGGTAGGCTCCATACTTGGGCTCTCTTCCTCTCTCTCCCTTCACCCAGTCTTCCAGTTGCTGGTCCACCTGAGCCTTGTGAACATCTTGTAACCATTCTCCTACCTCATAGAATCAGCTCGTTAGGGACCAGCAGTTAAGAGTAATGGCTATGTCGCTGAACTCCCATGTAGTTGACCACAGTTCGAGTCCCACACCCAGTGGCTTAAACTCATGCCGGGCGCATGTGCGTGCGTGCCCAAGAACCCGAGAGGAGAATGGAAGAGAAGGGACTGTGGTGTGGCCATTCCCCTGGGGGGTGATTTCTCGCTTTCTGTCTCTCTGTCTCTCTCTGTCTTTCCGGTGAGCACACGAGCCCTACAGCGAAAACCTCTCAAAAAAAAAAAAAAAAAGTATCAGCTCATTGCCAGCCAGTTCAGAGGTATGCTCCCTTGCGCCCCATTAACATCACAAGACCAGAGGCACTGAATTAATGTACAAGCTCTAGAGACTGTGAGAATCAATAACCTGACCTTTTACTGTCATCTTCAAACAATGTATGTGAGAATGGACCCCGACATGAAGACTGTGCAGATCGGATAGCTGATCTTTGATCTTAGCACATGTAAGATGAGCCTACGCTCGTGATGACACAGACCACGCTCCACCAGGCCATCAGCAGAGCATCCTGCCCTAAGCGAGTGAGTGCATGTCTTCCCCTGCTGCAGCTCTGGGTGTGCTCTTTGGAATCAGCAAATACGGGCAAGACTTCTCAGATTTGGGGCTGCCCATTTATAAATAGTAACTCCAACTCAGACTACCATCATTCCTGTTCTACTTTGGTCCACAGGGCCAGTGAGTGGTGTGGTGGTTAGGCACTGGACTTCCACTTGGTCGACTTTGGTTCAAGTCCCAGAGCTTACTATATCACTATCTCTCTCTCTCTCTCTCTCTCTCTCTGGTGAAAGTCTGTGCCCTAGAGCAAATATAAAATAATAATAATAAAAACTTAGTCAGCAATAAGTTACCACTTTAACAACCACTAGAACTGCTGTAATAAAAGACGACAGTTTAAAACAAGTACTAGCAAGGATATGGAGAAATTAGAACCTTTAGAAATGTAAAATGATACCTTTGCTTTGTAAACTGTGTAGCCGGTCCTTAAAATCCTGAACAAAAAGTGACCATATGACAGAGCTATCCTATCCTTAGATATATATCCAGAAGAAATAAAAACTGAATCTGGACAGTGGCACAGTGGTAAAATGTGAAGCTGATCCACATGGGAGCGTTCCAAGTTAATATGGAGAAACCTCCCTGTGTGCACAGGGAACACATGTGCCCACGATCTAGGGCTGCCCAGGATGGATGGATAAGGCGTCAAGACTCTATTAGGGCACTATGTCCCCCATCTATCTATCTATCTATCTCTCACTTTCTCTCTCTCTCTCTGTCTCTCTCATTCACAGAAGAAACAGAAATTGTTTTTTATTTTTTTAATTTTTATTATTTTATTTAAATTTATTTAGTTATTTATTTTAATTTGACCAGAGAGGGAGAGAGCAAGAGAGAAAGAGAAAGGGAGAGGGAAAGTGAGAAAGCAAGCCACCATGTCCGGGACTCAAACCACAGTCGGCCATGTAGGAGTCCAGCACCATTAACCACCATACCGCCTGCCAGCCCCAAAATAAAAAATTTTAAATAAAGGAAAACTAGGTCCACACAAACCAGTACAAATGTTCATAGCAGAATATACCTCTCTCTGGCAAACATATGTGCACTAAAGCAAAGTGAAAAGAAAAAAAAAAAAGAAAGAAAGAAAAGAGTGTTCTAAAATTAATGGTGGTGGTGACTGCGCAATTCTATGAACAACTAAGAGCATACTTTAAATTGGCAAACTCAAAAAAAAAAAACCTGTTTTCTTAAAAAAAAACAGTTGGGACAGCACCATGGTCTGGTGATTAAGGAAGCTGGATCCCACATGGCTGACAGCAGGGTTTAAAGCCCTGGCCACTTGGGAGACACTGGGTACATGTGCATGGGTGCCCAGAACCCAGGACAGAAAAATGGAGGAAAGTGAATTGTGGTGTGACCATGCCCATGGGGGTTTACTTCTCTATCTCTCTCTCTCTCTGAATCTCTCTGTCTCTCTCTAGTGAGTACACCTGCCCTCTGGCAAAAGGGAGAAAATTAAAAAAGAAAATGTTTATTCAGCAGTAAAAAGCTGCACCAAAACATCTACACTACTGAATACTGACCCGAAGCATACATTTCGCTAAATTGGGGGGAGGAGAGGTTTGAGTTGACTTACATATATTTAAATGTGATTTATAACAAATTAATTTTCGGAATTTGACCTTCAACAGCAGAAAAGCAGAAAAGTTGTAGCAACCTGCCCCTGCTATCTCACACCTAAGGAAATGCAACCAATTTTGTTTACTCTAGTGCAAAAAAAAGTACAGTTTTTTTTTTAATCTATGTTTTTGAGGTTATCCTGATCTTTTGTTCTCAACTAAAGCTAGTCCCAGGGCACAGGTAATCTGAAAACTTAAACCTTCTGTTTTTACTGACTTAAGACTAAAATCAAACTCAGCAGCCAGCCAGCAAGTATAGGTACCTGTGCACACACACACACCAAAATTCATTTAAGCATGACCAGACCCCATGGAGGGTGCATCTCTTTCTTGCTCTCACTCTCATGGGTTCACACATGCTCTATCATAAGTAAAGAAAAAAAGGAAAGAGTTTGTGCAAGTGATCAAAATTGAGTTATTATTAGCTTAAAATAGCTTGTTTAATTTTTTTGAGAGGTTTTTGCTATAGGGCATGTGTGCTCGCCAGAAAGACATAGAGAGACAGAGAGACAGAAAGTGAGAAATCACCCCCCAGGGGGATGGCCATGCTGCAATCCCTTCTCCTCCATTCTCCTCTCGGGATCTTGGGCACGCATGCACACGCGCCCAGTGTGAGTTTAAGCCACCAGGTCGGGACTCGAACCACGGTCAACTATGTGGGAGCCCAGCAACATAGCCATTATGCTAACTGCTGGCCCCACAGAAGAAATTTTGACACATACTCCAAAGTTAAAGTTGTCCTAAATATATAAATATATCAAATAAATATGTTTTAAAATTTGTAAATATAGGACAAACAGCCAAAACATAAATGCAAAGAAACTTACAAAACTCACACTTTAAAGTACCATCTAATCTTTTAAATACAATAGGAAGAAATATGATTCCCTTTTGTTATTTTTATGTATGTATGTATTTATTTATTTATTTTCTAGAGAGTTTTTTATAGGTCACATGCTCTCGCTGGAGAAACAGAGAGACAGAATGCAAGAAATCACCCTCCAGGGCAGAGGCCCACACCACAATGCCTTCTCCATTCTCCTCTGGGGATTTGGGAGTATGCATGCACACACGTCCCATGTGTGTTTTAACCCACCACCAGGTCCAGGACCTGAACTGCTGTCAACTACGTCTGAATCCAGCAACATAACCTTTATACCATCTGCCAGTCCCTGATTCTTTTGATTGTCCTTGCTTAAAGGACTTTGTCCGGTTCTTATTCAACCAGAACAACTTAACTATTTTAGTTTCGTCTGTTTACAAATGTATCTCCCTGCAAAACACCATTAGACAAAAGGCTTCTGCTGATCAAAAACATTTATGAAAAGTACTCAACAACGATAACCTTTGCTATTAAATACAGTAATGCACTGGAATACGTGTGGGCAACTGGGGAGAGACTGCTGATCTGACTAGATGGTTCTACCACAGAGGATGAAGAAACGAGTACACTGAAAAGGCATCATCTTTGGTCAGTTTTCCCTGAAGGTTCATGATCTGAAAGGAAATCTCTTTTGGAGAACACACAGAAAGGGAGCTACTATTCCCTCACATTGGCTATGTGGATGTGACGTGATAGGCCATTGCAAATCCTGTTTAAATCCTAAGATGCCCATTCTCTTTGCAACACCCCTCAAGGAAAAAGTGAGAAATTTTGAGGGAGTGTGCTAAGTAATATCTATAGTCCAAAGAAAGAGGAGTAACATTTCCAGGAATTATTACCTCAGCCTGGCATTTAAATTAAGAGAAAAATACATACATCGGACATGGGTTATATTCAATTGCTCTTTTCTAAATTACTACCTTAAAGTATACGTGTTCAGGACCAGCACGTGGCATGGCGATTAAAGCACTGGACTCCCATGAGGCCCACCATGGTTCAAGTTCTGGACCTGGTTGCTTGAAAATCACACCAGGTACATATGCATGCATGCCCCAAAATCCCAGAAGAACTGAGGAGAAGGGACTGAGGCACAGCCATACTCTCTGGGGCAGAGGGAATTTCTCACTTTCCTTTTTGCTGTCATTGTCTCTCTCCAGGGAGTACACGCACCCTATGGCAAAATCCTAAAGAAAAAGAAAAAAGGAGTATACATGTTCATCTAGTTACCATTCATATGACATTGGCTTATTACTTACTAATGTTTTAGCCCAACGTGCAAGGAGGTAATTTTATTTCACTTACATTATTGTCATTAAGTTTGTCAAAAAATATGGACACAAGTAAACCTGTAACATGGATATACCTTCTACCTTTCTTGATCATGCATCCTCATTAAAAACAAACAGGTCTGAATTGTTCACACAAAAGATGTTTAGACACTTACCAAAGGTATAATTTGTTCTGCCATGTGACATTTTAATTTTACTGTGAGTAAATGAAGTCTTACTGTTTAGGAAGCAGGATTTCATTATACCTCGATTAATAAATAGTTTACTTAAAATAATTCTCCCCCACAACCCATAAATAATGCTAAATTTCTATGGCTATATACATATGAAATTAAAATTTTGGGGGTCAGCAGATGGTATAGTAGTCAAGGCACTGGACTCCCACATGGCTGAGCACAGTTCAAGTCCTGGACCTAGCAGCTTGAAACTCATGCCAAACATGTGTGCATGTGTGCCCAAGAGGAGAATGGAGAAGGGACTGAGACATGGCCATCCCCCAGGGGATGATTTCTCGCTTTGTGTCTGTCTGTCTCTCCAGCAAGTGCACAAGCCCTATAGCAAAAGTCTCTCAAAAAAATTTTTTTTCAACTTGACACCAACATTTTCTCTGCCTATAGCTATGACTCTGACCCATAAATAAAATAATTTAAATTTTATTGTTTTATTTTTATTAGGTTTGTTGTTTTTAGTTTTGTTATAGGGCATGTGTGCTCACCAGAGAGAGACAGGGAAAGTAAGAAATCATTCCCCAGGGGGGGCTGGCCACACTGAAATCCCTTCTCCTCCATTCTCCTCTCAGATTTGGGGCCTATACATACACCTGGCATGATTTTTTTAAGTCACTGGTCCAGACCAAACTGCAGAGCTGGCCATGAAGAAATCACAAGGGATCTAGCAGCCTTAACCGCTACTTGCTGATGGTAGTGGTTAAATAAATTACCACAGACAAAAGTTCCCACTAATATTCCTCCAAAAGTCAAAAATATAAGATATAAGAAATAAAAAAAAAACCTATAAGGCATTCAGAAAACAAACAGTAAAACAATAGAAATAAGTCCTTCCTTAACAATAATTACCTGAAATGGAAAGGAATTAAATTTGCCAATCAAGGAGAAAAATCAGGCTAGCCCTGTAGTGCATTAGTACAGAATTCACATAGCCAACCACAGTTTGAATCCCAGCCCAGTGACTTGAAAAACATTTAGGCACACGTGTAGACATGCTTGAATCCTGATGGGAAGGAGAAATGAAGGAAAGAGATTGCACCATAACCCCACCTCATTGAGAAGAGCCTTCTGGTTTTTTTTCCTCCTTTCCTCCCTTCTTCCCTCCCTCCCTCCCTCCCTCCCTATCTCTCTCTCTCCTTGGCAATTAAAAAATCATTAGCTCCAAAATGATGAAAATCAGCAGAACAGAATTAAAAGTAAGATCCAACTACATGCTTTCTGCAAAAGATTTACTTTATGTCAAATGGCACAAATATGTTGCAAGTGAACGGCAGAAAAATACTTCATACAATAGTAACCAAAAAAGAACAAGAATTGCTACACAGTATTAATAATATTCAAAATGCACTTTAAATTAAAACAATTGCAAATGACAACATATATTATATATTAATAAAAGGTTCGAAAGAGTAAAAGATATAACAATTATAAATATTTACACACCTAAGAACAGGCCATCAAAATATACAACCAAAAACTGACAGAATAAAAGGGAGTAATAGTTTTACAGTAACCGTTGGAGACTTTAATACTCGACCCTCTAAAAGGATAAAACCAGCACCCTAGACCATGGAGTGGTGCTGTCCATGGCCTGTTGGGAGCTAAGCCTTGGACAGTGCAGCAGGAGGGGGGGTGGCTGGCGGGCAAGCAAGGCTTTTCTGCGTTTGCAGCTGTTCCCCATCGCTGGCACTGTCACCTAGACTCTGCCTCCTGTCAGATAGCAGTGGTACTGGATCCTCCTGGGCGGTGGAACTATGTCCTTGTATACTGCAATGTGGTAGTGGTGGAAATAAGGTGCACGGTGAGTGTGGTAAGCTGCATCATCCCAGGACTAACCCTCCACCTCCATGCTAACCCCTCCCTCCTCCATGGAGAATTTGTCTTCCACAGGACAGCTCCCTGGTGCTGGGAAGGTTGGAGACCACAGAAACAGACCACCTGAACAGCACAGTAGACCAACTAGACATACAGATATATACAGAACACTGCACCCCACAACAGAGCACACATTCTGAAGTACACATGGGACATTCTCCAAGACATCTATTAGCCCACAAATTAAGCCTCAATAGATTTAAAAAAAAAAATACTTATTACAGGGACCAGCAGCTGGCATAATGATTATGAAGCTGGACTCCATAGTCAATCACAGTTCGAGTCCCAGACCCAGAGGCTTAAACTCACACCAGGTGCATGTGCATGTATGCCAAAAATCCCAAAAGGAGAATGGAGGAGGAAGGACTGCAGAGTGGCCATCCCCACTGGGAGAGTAATTTCTCACTTTTTGTGTCTCTATCTCTGTCTTTCTGGTGAGTTCATGCACCCTATAGCAAGAATTCTCTCTCAAAAGAATAAAAAAATAAAAAATACTTATTACATAAAGCATCTTCTCTGATCCCATAGTAGGAAAAAGCTAGAATTAGAAAAACTAGAAAATTCACAAATTTGTAGAAATTAAACAAAAAAACTCTTTTAACCAATGGGTCAAAGAAGAAATCACAAGGAAATTAGAAAATACTTACAGACGAATGAAAGTGAAAACACAGCACACCAAAACTTACGGGATGTAGCAAAAGCAGTTCTAAAAGGAAAATTCACAGCTATAAACTTTCACATTAAAAAAGAAGAGACTCAGCCTCTGGCAGTAGTCAACACACCAGAAGCTATGTGGAGCTAGAACATACATGCCAACTTCAGTTCAAGGCCATGGCCTGGTGTGCTTCAAAAACATGCAGGGCACATGCTCAGGTGCTCAAGACCCTGGATGGCTGTGGGACGGGAGAAAGGGGATCAAGGCATGATCCAGCCCATGGAGTATGTCTCTCTCTCTCTCAAACACACACAGACACACTCTATCATGAATTTCTTTTTTAAAAAAAAAAGATAAGAAAGACCTCAAACAACAACCTAATTTTACATCTTAAGAAACTAGTGAAAGAACTAAACCCAAAGCTAGCAGAAGAAAGGAAATGACAAAAGACTAGCGTAGAAATAAAATAGAGACTAGAAAAAATAATAATAAAGTTAGGAACCAGCAGTTGGCGTAATGGCTATGTCGCTGGACTCCCACGTAGTCGACCGCGGTTCGTGTCCCGGACCCGGTGGCTTAAAACTCACGCCGGGCGCGTGTGCGTGCGTGCCCAAGATCCCGAGAGGAGAATGGAGGAGAAGGGATTGCGGCGTGACCATCCCCCCTGGGGGGTGATTTCTCGCTTTCTGTCTCTATGTCTCTCTCTGTCTGTCTGGCGAGCGCACGCGCCCTACAGTGAAAATCTCTCCAAAAAAAAAAAAAAAGAAAAAATAATAATAAAGTTAACAAAACCAAAAATGGACTCTCCAAAAAGATTAACAAAATAAACAAATTTTTAGCAAATTCAAAAAGAATGGGACCAGCAGTTAGCATAATGGCTATGTCGCTGGACTCCCACATAGTCGACCGGGTTCAAGTCCCGGACTCGGTGGCTTAAACTCACGCCGAGAGCATGTGCATGCGTACCCAAGATCCCGAGAGGATAATGGAGGAGAAGGGATTGCAATGTGGCCATCCTCCCTAGGGGGTGATTTCTCACTTTCTATCTCTCTGTCTCTCTCTGTCTGTCTGGCGAGCGCACGCGTCCTATAGCAAAAACCTCTACAAAAAAAAAAGAGAGAGAGAGAGAGAGAGAAAGAAGATTCGAATTACTAAAATCAGAAATTTAATGGGGACACTACCAATTCTACAGAAATATAAGGGATTATTAGAGAGTGCTATAAATAATAAGTACACCAACAGAATAACCTAGATGAAATGGACAATTTCTTACAAACATAAAACCTACCAAGACCATACCACAAAGAGAGAAAAATTTGAATAGACTCAAAACTATTAAGGAGATTTATCAGCAATCAAAAATGTCCTGGCAAAGCAAAGCCCTAGATCTGATGCTTTCACTAGCAAATTCTTTCAACTACTTAAAGAACATCAATCCTCAAACTGTTCCCAAAAAGTGAAGAGGAAGAAACACTTCCAAACTCATTCAAAAGGTCATCATCACCTTGATACCAAAGCCAGACAAAGACACTTAGGAAAACTACAGACCCATATTCCTTATAAACACTGACATAAAAAATTACTAGGTCAAACTAAATACAGCAGCATAAACACACATCAAAACCACAGTGAGATGCCACCTCACACTCATTAGGATGGCTACTATCAAAATTAAAATAAGGACAAAAATATTTATATGGAGAAATTAGAACCCTTGTACACTGTTGGTAGGAAGGCAAAATAGTGCAGCCCCTATGGAAAGCAATATAGGGAGGGAGAGATCCCGCCCTCTCATTAAAAAAATATAAAACAGAATATGACCTAGCAATTCCACTTCTGTTTTTTTGTTTGTTTGTTTGTTTTTAAGAGAGATTTTTGCTATAGGGCATGTGCACTTGTCAGAGAAACAGAGATACAGAAAGCAAGAAAGCACCCCCCAGGGGGGATGGCCATGCCACAGTCCTTTTTCCTCCATTCTCTTCTCAGAATCTTTGGGCGCGTGCGCGCGCGCGCACACACACACATGCCTGGCATGAGTTTCAAGCTATCAGGTCTGGAACTCGAACCACAGTCCACCACATGGGAGTCCAGTGTCTTAAACACTAAGCCATCTGCTGGCCCCTTTCTACATTTTTCTATGCAAAAATGATCATGACTTTTCTCATGGCCCAATACATGAAAGATGAAAATGAACAATTTCCTGATCAGAGCAACGCATATATGCCCATGAATATTTTGGTAAATATTTTTATTCATACACTTACACATATACTATACATACATACAAGAGAAAAGGAAAGAGAAAAAGAAAAAAGAGAGGCACCATCAACAGCATTTCATCTTGCTGGGATTCCCTTCCCCCAGGCCTACAAGTCCTCGGGATCTTGGCTGCCACTGCGCACACCCAGCACATTCCAGGTCAACCAGGGACCTGAACCTGCAGTCAGCCAAGTGGCTTCTAGCACTGCATTTCAGCTCTCTACCACCTCCATCAACAAGGCTGGGTCAGATAGTATTTTGGATAGTAGCACATGACAGTCAAAGAAATACTTAACTACAAACTCAAAAACAGGTGATTAAAATAGCAGCCAGCACCCATGTGAGGGAGCACTCCAAGGTTCTGTCAGAAGGGACAGGCGGACACTTCAGCCACTCCCCAGCAGCATCCCAGGGGATCCAGCTCAGGGTCTAGCTGTGCTATTTAAAAGTGACTTACATGTTTCCAAAGCAAGACAGGGAGACTCTGCTCATTTAGCCCCAATAGAGCAAGCAGGTCATGACCGCACTGATCTGCATTAGTACTGGTCAGTCAGCCCAAACTCTTTTCTCGCCTTACTAAATTCTATTGAAGTCTAAGAAAAAGCAGTAGAATAATGATATTTATTTGAACACTTCCTACGTGCCAGACATGTGGGTTAAGTGCTTTAAATATGTTAACTTATTTAATATTCATGCTCATTAAGTTAAATACTCATCTCATAGGGACTGTGTACATCAGTATTAACCCTATTTTTGGAGCTGAGAAAACTGAAGCTGAGATAAATAACTCAACTCCAAACCCACACAACCTGGCTCTGAAGCCCAACCTGCTAGCCACCACACTACAGTACTTAGGCACAGTCATCAGCAAAATATGATATTCAAAATTCAGCCTCCCCCCAGCCAATCTCTGCGGTTTCCATAACTCAAAATTCAGTGCCTCCCCCCAGCCAATCTCTGCGGTTTCCATAGAGATCCACTGCCTATGGGAAGCTCCACCTAGTAGAAGGGCCCTGACAGATTCATCCATTACAATTCACTATTCAATGTCCAGACACTGGAGAATTTTAGGCGAAACAAAAAGATTTTGGAAGAAGAATACTGTGGAAAATGTTTTAAAGATCCAAAAAGCCTATTTAGTATACTCACAAAGAATACTTAATAAAAATGCTGCATATATTTTAAAAACCCAAAATGTAGAATATAATACAAGGGACCAGCAGTTGGCGTAATGGCTATGTTGCTGGACTCCCAGGTAGTCGACGGTGGTTCGAGTCCCGGACCCATCGGCTTAAACTCACGCCAGGCACGCGCGCATGTGTACCCAAGATCCCCAGAGCAGAATGGAAGAAGGGACTGCAGCGTGGCCATTCCCCTGAAGGGTGATTTTTCGCTTTCTGTCTCTCTGTCTCTCTTTCTGGAGAGCACACGCGCCCTATAGCAAAAAACTCTCAAAAAAAAAAAAAAGAAACATAATACAAATTATGGTTTTACAAATCTTGGACCTCTTCTCCATCTGCTAATGGAAGTAAAAACAAAATCATATAGCAGTTTAGACAGTTCTAAAGAGAAATGCCTCAATTCAAGTCAACTGGAAAAGCTTTATAAAAATTGCTTCCATAAAAATTTAAATTACATTAATGATTTAAATGTTTTGCAATGTTGGCCAAATATGAGAATAGCTATAAACATGCCCCTTTCATTTCAGAGTTCAGAGTGAGGCTGTGACTCAAAATATGTGATGAATCAATTCAAGGTTGTATTTTGAGGTCATTAAAAATGAACCTAGAACTTAACTGTAAAATTTAACTTAGGAGAAGTGGAATGGGAAACTGAAGAAACAATTATTAAAATTCTGCCTTCAGGGGACCAGCAGTTGGCGTAATGGCTATGTCGCTGAACTCCCATGTAGTCAACCGCCCTTCCAGTCCAGGACCCCGTGGCTTAAACTTAGGGCCGCCAGCCGTGTGTGCGTGTGTGCCCAGGATCCAGAGAGGAGAATAGAGAAGGGACTGGGGGTGGTGGTGGTGGGGGTGAATTTCTCGCTTTCTGTCTCTCTGTCTCTCTCTTTCTGGCGAGCGCACGCGCCCTAAAGCAAAAACCTTTCCAAAAAAAAAAAAAGAAAAGAAAGAAACACTGTGTGTGTGCGTGCATGCGTGCTCACTCCCTGTGGAGGGTGCTTCCTCGCTTTTCCTCTCTGTCTCTCTTTAGAAGGACACATACTCTGTATCAAATAATAAAAACCACCTATTTTAGTGACGTTATAATCGATCAGTTTTGTCTGCCTAATTCACCCGTATTACAGACCCCCATAAACATACATTTGTACATTTTTTTTTTTTTTTTTTTTTTTTGGGGGGGGGCGACCTTTTAAACTATCTTTTATGAATTGTCCTACATTAGAAGGTAAGCCTAAGTTCCTGAGATAAATAACTCAACTCCAAACCCACACAACCTGGCTCTGAAGCCCAACCTGCTAGCCACCACACTACAGTACTTAGGCACAGTCATCAGCAAAATATGAAACTCAAAATTCAGTGCCTCCCCCCAGCCAATCTCTGCGGTTTCCATAGAGACCCACTGCCTATGGGAAGCTCCACCTAGTAGATTCATCCATTACAATTCACTATTCAATGTCCAGACACTGGAGAATTTTAGGCGAAACAAAAAGATTTTGGAAGAAGAATACTGTGGAAAATGTTTTAAAGATCCAAAAAGACTATTTAGAATACTTAATAAAAATGCTGCATATATTTTAAAAACCCAAAATGTAGAATATAATACAAGGGACCAGCAGTTGGCGTAATGGCTATGTTGCTGGACTCCCAGGTAGTCGACCGTGGTTCGAGTCCCGGACCCATCAGCTTAAACTCACACCAGGCACGTGCGCATGTGTACCCAAGATCCCCAGAGCAGAATGGAAGAAGGGACTGCAGCGTGGCCATTCCCCTGAAGGGTGATTTTTCGCTTTCTGTCTCTCTGTCTCTCTTTCTGGAGAGCACACGCGCCCTATAGCAAAAAACTCTCAAAAAAAAAAAAAGAAACATAATACAAATTATGGTTTTACAAATCTTGGACCTCTTCTCCATCTGCTAATGGAAGTAAAAACAAAATCATATAGCAGTTTAGACAGTTCTAAAGAGAAATGCCTCAATTCAAGTCAACTGGAAAAGCTTTATAAAAATTGCTTCCATAAAAATTTAAATTACATTAATGATTTAAATGTTTTGCAATGTTGGCCAAATATGAGAATAGCTATAAACATGCCCCTTTCATTTCAGAGTTCAGAGTGAGGCTGTGACTCAAAATATGTGATGAATCAATTCAAGGTTGTATTTTGAGGTCATTAAAAATGAACCTAGAACTTAACTGTAAAATTTAACTTAGGAGAAGTGGAATGGGAAACTGAAGAAACAATTATTAAAATTCTGCCTTCAGGGGACCAGCAGTTGGCGTAATGGCTATGTCGCTGAACTCCCATGTAGTCAACCGCCCTTCCAGTCCAGGACCCCGTGGCTTAAACTTAGGGCCGCCAGCCGTGTGTGCGTGCGTGCCCAGGATCCAGAGAGGAGAATAGAGCAGGGACTGGGGGTGGTGGTGGTGGGGGTGAATTTCTCGCTTTCTGTCTCTCTGTCTCTCTCTTTCTGGCGAGCGCACGCGCCCTAAAGCAAAAACCTTTAAAAAAAAAAAAAATCTGCCTTCAGGATGGGAATAAAGTACAGTAAGATGCCGTTATCCCATAATAATTCTACATAAGAAACGCCTGTAGTCTTTCGAGCTTTTGTTTGGTTTTAACATTTGGTATATCTTTTAAAAATGTTTAAATAACTCATTTCTTTTTTTGGCGTACTGAACTAAAAACATTCCACAATACAACTACAAAAATAACTTTCTGGATGTCTCAGGGAAAAAAAAATTTGTAAAAATAATTCAGAAGTTAACTATGAACATAATTCAATTTATATTGATTCGAAGGTGGAAATAATAAGACCACGTGAGCAATCAAGAAGATAAGTCTGTTCTCATTAAATTGTCATGCATTAGAATTAAACACTGCTAAAATTTTGAATAGCTAAAACACACACACACACACACACACACCGAATTCATATTGCCAAAGAGAATTTCCGCTAAGTGTTACCTTCAGGCACTTGGGCAGGCTAAGTTAAAGCGGGAAGTAGGCTTTTAATTATCAACATTCACATGGATTACACTATGGTGTTTAAAACTCCATTCTACATTGGGTTTGTGCCCAGGAAAGGAACCCAGTCAACTCATATTGTCCTGGTACTCCTACACGGCTTCCAGGGAAGCAGGGAGGAAACCACCTTGGAGCTAAAGACTGCGTTCGGATTGCAGAAGTCCTTGAACTCTTGCAGCTGAGAAGCCGCGTAACGGGGGAAGGAAGCTGTAGCGAAACTCTGCACTGTCATCTAGGACGATCTGACTCAGGTTCAAATCAAACCCACAAGGCGACAAGTAGTAAACAGAGAACACACTGCTGCTCAAACCAGCCAGCGCGAGGAAGCCAATATGACCATCTCGGATCTCACACCAAACCCCACCTCGCGGGCGCTGGATCCCACCCCGCGGGCGCTGGCCCGCGCGCCCTGGCATGCGGGATGGCGAGGGCGCGACTCCGCAGCGGGCTCACCCCGAGGGCGCTGGGCGAGGGGTCGCGCTCGTCCCCGGCCTCGGCCCCGCCGCCCCG
>NW_006159436.1:2630996-2631880 GCF_000334495.1 Tupaia belangeri chinensis | reverse complement strand
GCCCAACAGAGCCGTTCTGTTAATGTCTTCCCCGTTCTTGAAATCACCTTCCGTTCACTCCCAGGGAGGGCCTCGGCCTTTCCCGGATCCACGCCGGCACCCACTCCCACCATGATCAATCACCCACTCCATTAGGAGACTTAGCAGCACCAGACCAGTGGTTCCTAAATTCCCGCCTGATGCCAGGGGTCATATCAAACCCCGGAGCCCTCAGTGTAATAAGTTGGACCTTTCCTGATCTCAGAGAGGGCCACAGAAAGAGTCTGAAAGGGACGTGCAATTACCACTGCTGTGCTCCCAGGAAACAATGAGATTGCACCCCCTAGCCAAACCTCCATAAATTAAATACCTAGAGCCACAGCAAACAAAATAGCATGCTGCTTATTTTTTGTTGCTGTAAGATGCCTGCATAAGACAGAATGCTTTATCGGAGCCAGAGTAATGTGTCAGAGAAAGTACTGATACAGCTTTTTGTTTGGACGGCACTTAAATGCACAATTACACAGTGTTAGTAAATACTGACATCACTTACTTTTTTAAGGCACGAAGGTCATGTTGGCTGCTGTTTATGGAAGCTGGCAAAGAATGTTAAATTGTTACAGCTAGATAAGGGAATAAATTGAAAGCTGTGAGGTTTTTGGTACATTTATTATCATGTTTAAACAAAATTAAGCATGTATGAAGGCGATGCAGAAAGTATTCCAGGCCAGCAGGTGGTGTGGTTAAGGTGCTGGATCCCACATGGCCTACTGAGTGGTTGGAGTCCCAGACCAAGGCTTGAAAATTACTCCAGGCACATGTGTATGCACGCCCAAAATCGAAGAAGAGACTGAGATTGTAGAGTGGCCATTCCCCCCACCAGGAGGGTTGATTTCTCTCTTTCC
>NW_006159436.1:2628933-2630980 GCF_000334495.1 Tupaia belangeri chinensis | reverse complement strand
CTTTCCCTCTCTCTGTGTCTCTCTTGTGAGCGCACATGCCATATAGGAAAAAATCCAAAAACTAAATAATAAATCCCAAGTACACCTGGATGCTTCTTGCTGTTTGCTCTGGGCTTGTGTCTTTACTCAGGTGAACAAGAGTCTGACACGTAAATACCAACGCAGAAAGCACCAAAAGATAGGTTGCAGTGTTGAAGATAATCTTAAAACAGTTGCCGCCTCCACACCACCCTATCTGAAAAGCATTACCTGATGACATGTAGTTAGCTGAGAATATTTAACATTTTACAGAAATTAAATATCTGTAACATACATGAAACTTTATTCAAAGCCCATGTCCCTAAATGCAATATAGATATAAAATGGGTGTGTATGTGTGTGTAGAATTTTAATTCCACCTTAGCATAGCAGTATTCGTGTGATTTGATGGCCAGAGACCCAGGAAATTAAACCACATACTTAGATTAATAGCAGTATTAAATAGCTTTGAAATGACTTTAAATGCCTAGACATGGCTGACTACATGAGTGAGTGGCAAGTGGATGTTTTGCTGTGATACAAACTTGTGAAATACTCCCTTTGTCCTCAAAAATGTGACTTCACACCTTATCAGACTCCACATGTGAAGCCTCCCCCTTTTATTTATTTATTTATTTATTTTAGATTTTTTGCCAAAAGATGTGTGTATTTGCCAGAGAGAGAGGGAAAGTGAGAAATCACCCCTCAGGGGGCTTGGCCACGCCCTACTCCCTTCTCCAGGCTCCTCTCAGGATTTTGGGCCCCTACACGCACGTACACACGCTCAGTGTGATTTTCAAGCTGCCAGGTTGGGACTCAAACCATGACTGGTCATGTGGGACTTGAATCCCTTAAACACAACTCCAACTGCTGGCCCCCACCCCTCAGCAATCTTATATTACACCTTATCAACCTTATGTATGAGTTACTGCTAAATACATACAAACTCAAGAGTTTTACAGACACTTCTAGAACTCAGGCTGCAGCAGGCTGTGCTCTGTCTGCAGCTTTTTGAATGTGATGGAACCACACTCCGTACATTCCAACTAATCTCCAGTGTTGGTCTGCCCACACTGACTCCTCCCACTCAGTTGTGAGACCTATGTGTGGTCTCAGATCTTTGCTATTAGAATTCCTCTCCCAAGAACCACTCATGTAAAGAACCACTTCAGGTTTTTTTTAAATCTTTTTTAAAGAATTATTTACTTGACTTTTATTTTTATTTTTTAATTTACTACAGAACATGTGCACTCATCAGAGGAAGACAGAGAGGAAAAGTAAAAAAGCAAGCCACTAGGTCCAGCATTCGAACTATGGTTGGCCATGGGGGAGTCCAGCGCCTTTACCACCACGCCACTTTTTAATTCAACTCTACTTTCCACAGAGGCTTGTTTCCATCTTAATTGAGCAACTTGACTTTAATAATTTTGGAATTCACTGTGTAGTTAAAGTACATTCTATATGGAGATGTATTCATTGTGAGATTTGTGCTTGTCGTTCTCCCCTTTGTAAGCATGGTAAGCCTAAGAGGTGATTTTTGTACAGCGATAAACCATTTGATTAGAGACATCATACTTTTTTTTTTTTTTTTTGGAGAGGTTTTTTCGCTATAGGGCGCATGCGCTCGCCAGACAGACAGAGAGAGACATAGAGACAGAAAGCGAGAAATCACCCCCCAGGGGGGATGGTCACGCCGCAATCCCTTCTCCTCCATTCTCCTCTCGGGATCTTGGGCACGCACGCACACGCGCCCGGCGTGAGTTTTAAGCCACCGGGTCCGGGACGCGAACCACGGTCGACTACGTGGGAGTCCAGCGACATAGCCATTACGCTAACTGCTGATTCCCGAGACATCATACTTTGATAATCTCCTTACTTTCAACTATATACAAAACACAGAGTCAATCCCTATTGGTCAGTCTTTCCCACTACTTTTTTAAAAGAATTATTTAATGGGAACCAGCAGTTAGTGTAATGGCTATGTCGCTGGACTCCCACATAGTCGACCGCGGTTCGCGACCCGGACCCA
>NW_006159436.1:2624785-2628733 GCF_000334495.1 Tupaia belangeri chinensis | reverse complement strand
TTATTTATTTAATTTTATATGATTTTTTCCCCTCTCTGGCCAAATTTGGGAATGTTTAATCCGGTAAGTTCTAAAACTTCCATAAACTTAATGTTGGTATTGTATGTGTACATATCCGATGGAAGGTACAATTTAACATAAAGTTTCATACTTACTCATTTTTGCAAAGACATGTACACGAAGATACATAATCACTGGGAAATTGTGAAACTGCAGATTCATACTTTCAGGTTTGTTCAATCATGATACTTCTGGTAAGGATCATCAGCATACCAGTTTCGCCTCTTTCAGAAAGATATTGTCATTTTATCTAAGAGTTGGGTCTGGGTTTTATTGTAGAACACAAATTGCCTCAAGTGTCTTTTTTCTTCTTCTTCTTTTTTTTTTTTTTTTATCATTTTTTCTTATAACCAGCCTTTCTCCTTAGCCCAAGGCCAGAATGAAGCCGAAGAAGCCTATAGCTGACAGCCTTCACAGTCTTCCTCGTGCTTCTTCATGGACTAATGTGTGTTACACTTCTGACTGGGGGCAGATTAGGACACCTGGGAGCAAGGGTGCCACTCTGTTAAGGATCTTCGCCTTATGCCCACATGTCAGGTCTCTAACAGCCATGAGAAATCCGGGAGCAGAGGAAACAACTGGTGTCTGAATATGACTAAAATGTCTGGTGGACAGTGCAGGAGACAGATAGGCATTCTTGGCACAATTCGATAGGCTGAAGAAGCCAAAATATTCAGGGGCCGTCTGATTCCTGAAGCTGTTCACATGGCGCCAGCTAAAGCAGAGGCCGCCATCTTGCTATCCTCGCTACAGCGGCCGCATTGGGCATGTTTTTTGTTTTTGTTTTTGTTTTTGTTTTTTTTAATTCAACCAAAGAGAGACAGAGTGAAAGGGGAGGTGAGAGAGCAAGCTGCCAGATCTGGGATTCAAACCACGGTCAGCCATATGGGAATCCAGTGCTTTTAACCACCACACCACCTGCCCACCCCTCTTTCCACTCTTTTAAACAGCTTCTCCAACAAATCTTATGATGATAAATACAACTAAATATAAATAATCTTCTGATGTTGATCAGTCTGACTATGAGGTATTCATTTGACTGAGATGCCTCAAATTGGTTTAGCCAATGGCTGATAGGTAGTCAATAAAGGTTTGCTGTTTCAACTTTATTGGAGCCCACCTTTCTCTTTCTCCGGTTTAGCTGATTTCCTCGCCACCATGTCTTTAACAAGATAACGTACAAAATGCAACAAACTGAATAACAAAACTCTGTCTAGCCAAGTTTAGAAAAGCAATGGACCATTCAAAAATCTGCAGCAATTTCTATCTAAAACATTTTAAACATTAGGAAAGCAAGATTAATCATGAGTCTTCTAAAACACAGCCAATTCTTCGGAGTTGTAGGACTGTCTCAACCACTCATCATCATTCAACAGTCAACAATTTATTGAGCACTTCTTATCCGCCAAACACAAACCTCCTGAGATCATGTGAGAAATTAAGTAAATGACATCACTCAACAAAACACCCAACAGCTGCTCTGTGTCTAATCAAAAAGTTTATCACAAATAGCCCTTTGAAGAGAAATACAGTTAAGAACTGAGCTTGGGGCCAGCAAGTGGCATAATTGTTAAGGTGCTGGACTCCTATGTGGTCAACCACACTTCAAGTCCCAGACCCAGCAGTTTTGAAATGCACACCGGGCATGTGTGCATGCACGCTCAAAATCCTGAGAGGAGAATAGAGGAGAAGGGATTGCAGCATGCCATAACCCATAGGGGGTGATTTCTCACTTTCTGTCTCTGTCTCTCTGGTGAGCACAGCACCCTATAGCAAAAATCTATAATAATTTTTTTTTTTTAAATCTGAGCTTAACCTAAATGACAGGGACAAAGTTGGGATGTGAAGGGAAGCAACCTCAGCATTTCACACAATGTAGCTATTCTAGGTGGAAAACTTCTTACAATGGCAAATAGTTTTCATGTGGTAAGCTAAGAGTTGATTTGATATGATCTGAGTCAAAGAAGTTGAGTTAAAAAACCCATGTCTGACCCAGTCACTATACTGCCCCAAAGGCCACATGGGAGGTTCAGTTGGATCCCCTGCCCACCCAAGAAAGTTGGGGAACATGGCACATGCTGATGATCTCAGGAGGCTGAAACGGGATTGCCACACAGCAAAACCCTGTCTAAAATACCACAAACACATACCCACACAAATCTGCATTTGTAAACCACTACACTCTCCCTTTCTTCATTTGTGAAATGGAACTTATATTCCTGCCAAATTTAAAGTTTTAAAATGTGGCACAACCTTTGATCCTCTTATAGGAATTTGTCCTAAGGAAATAATGGGGTGAGTGTGATAAGATTTATAGGATTGTTTATCCCACAATGGCTTATAAGAACATGTGGGTCTCCCTCAGTCAGAACATCGTCAAGAATGGAGTCTCCTCCGGGGTCACAGAGTCTTACAGAGTGAGAGCTCATACTGTGGCAAGCCCTCCCAATCCTGTCCACGTAGCAGTTCTGAGACAGGAGCTGGTGCAGGCCTACACAGCACCAGTCCTCAAGAAACACCAGATCTCGGGAACCAGCAGTTAGCGTAATGGCTATGTCGCTGGACTCCCACGTAGTCGACCGCGGTTCGCGTCTCGGACCCGGTGGGTTAAATCTCACGCCGGGCGCGTGTGCGTGCATGCCCAAGATCCCGAGAGGAGAATGGAGGAGAAGGGATTGCGGCGTGACCATCCCCCCTGGGGGGTGATTTCTCGCTTTCTGTCTCTATGTCTCTCTCTGTCTGTCTGGCGAGCGCACGCGCCCTACAGTGAAAATCTCTCCAAAAAAAAAAAATCTATAGTATTTCCATATACAATCAACAAGCAGACAGAGACAGAACTGAAGAAAATAATCCCATTTACCATAGCCACAAGTAATATGAGATACTTAGGAATAAAACTAACCAAGGAAATCAAAGATTTCTATAAGAAAAACTATGATAACCTTATAAAGGAAATCAAAAAGTACACAAAAAAGTGTAAGGACATCTCATGTTCCTGGATTGGAAGAATTAATATAATCAAAATGGCAATCCTACCCAAATTAATCTACATATTTAATGCAATCCATATAAAATTATGATATTCTTCACAGATCTAGAAAAGACAATCATAGAATTTGTCTGGAATTATAAAAGACCACATATTGCCAAAGCCATTCTGTGCAAGAAGAGTGGAATAGGAAGCAACCTCAGCATTTCACACAATGTAGCTATTCTAGGTGGAAAACTTCTTACAATGGCAAATAGTTTTCATGTGGTAAGCTAAGAGTTGATTTGATATGATCTGAGTCAAAGAAGTTGAGTTAAAAAACCCATGTCTGACCCAGTCACTATACTGCCCCAAAGGCCACATGGGAGGTTCAGTTGGATCCCCTGCCCACCCAAGAAAGTTGGGGAACATGGCACATGCTGATGATCTCAGGAGGCTGAAACGGGATTGCCACACAGCAAAACCCTGTCTAAAATACCACAAACACATACCCACACAAATCTGCATTTGTAAACCACTACACTCTCCCTTTCTTCATTTGTGAAATGGAACTTATATTCCTGCCAAATTTAAAGTTTTAAAATGTGGCACAACCTTTGATCCTCTTATAGGAATTTGTCCTAAGGAAATAATGGGGTGAGTGTGATAAGATTTATAGGATTGTTTATCCCACAATGGCTTATAAGAACATGTGGGTCTCCCTCAGTCAGAACATCGTCAAGAATGGAGTCTCCTCCGGGGTCACAGAGTCTTACAGAGTGAGAGCTCATACTGTGGCAAGCCCTCCCAATCCTGTCCACGTAGCAGTTCTGAGACAGGAGCTGGTGCAGGCCTACACAGCACCAGTCCTCAAGAAACACCAGATCTCGGGAACCAGCAGTTAGCGTAATGGCTATGTC
>NW_006159436.1:2610853-2624722 GCF_000334495.1 Tupaia belangeri chinensis | reverse complement strand
AAGATCCCGAGAGGAGAATGGAGGAGAAGGGATTGCGGCGTGACCATCCCCCCTGGGGGGTGATTTCTCGCTTTCTGTCTCTATGTCTCTCTCTGTCTGTCTGGCGAGCGCACGCGCCCTATAGCGAAAACCTCTCAAAAAAAAAAAAAAAAGAAACACCAGATCTCCAGCCTCCTTAATGCAGTGCCTTCTCGAAGTGTTGGCCATCCATCTCGTCAGCCAAGCCTCAACACAAGCGAATGTGGCCCACACACTCTAGAGATGCTGTTGTGCCCGGTAGGGCAGGCTTCGAGCTCGTTCTCACTGGTCAGGCTTCAACTGCAGATCTCAGGCCAAGAGCAGCCTTTCCTGGTGCTCATGCCTGTCTCCCCTTAAAACTGAGCCTAGTTAAATCAACAGAGCGTAACTGAGTAAGAGACAGTTCTAGAACAGAACAACATTCCCCAGGTAAGTTGGTTCAGAATTTTCCCCTATCACATGTACAACTTGTCTTTATAGCCAGAGACAAGGAAGTGCCTTATGAAGCAAGGAAGTGGCCTGAAAATCAGCCAGATTGGCTGTAATTGGTGATTGCCTTACATGGTCATGGTTTGATTGTCGGCATCCTGTGATTGGCTGAAGTTCGGTTCCTAGGTTACCAGAATATTACTTAGGTTATAGCTTGCTGGTAATCAGGCTAGGTTGCAGTGCAGTATCTTGGGTACCTGCTTTGGGTGAAATGCATTATCCATGTAAGGAGGTCTACTTAGGTCAATTTAGTTTGCTTTAACACGGTTAGTGCATGACCAGGGGCCAGTTTAAAAACTCAAGTCCACTGACTCACATCCTTCTGGGAGGACAAGCAGGGACCAGTACTCGAGCCAGATGGTTCTTCCTACCATGAGATCAGGCCATGGTGCAGGGTGATGTGGAGCTGGCTGTGCAGACAGCCTAGTGGGCAGCATGAGGCCTGAGGGCTATGGGGGCCTTTGTGGTGAGCCCTGCCTGAGACTGTGTGCTGGCCACAAGCCAAGACTGTCTCAGCACAGGCAACGCCCTACTGCATGCTGTCAAGGTGTGCATCAACCGCTTATCCCAAGGCCAGACCTGGAACACCTAAAACTTCAACTTCTTCCTCCTTGACCTTGGGTGCTGCTGTCACCCCAGGGCTCCAGGCAGGCACCTTGTGCAAAACTGGACAAAGGAGGAGAGGATGCCCCATGTGTACACTTCGACGACCTATGTCAAGGCCAGGCCTGGAACACCTAAAACTTCAACTTCTTCTTCCTCCTTGACCTTGGGTGCTGCTGTCACCCCAGGGCTCCAGGCAGGCACCTTGTGCAAAACTGGACAAAGGAGGAGAGGATGCCCCATGTGTACACTTCGACGACCTATGTCACACGCTTGAGCCCTGCCCCAGGTATGCCACAGCCCTTGTGCATTTCCGCCTCCAGCCACAGCAGGACTTCAGCCACCACTTCTAGGTGTTCCATGGTGTTGAGGACCAGTGCCTCCAGCTGAACACTGACACGGAAGCACCCACACTCTTGCAGCTTCTGGAACTTCCTGTGCTCCCAACCAGTCTCACCCATCATCTGAGACGACATAGGATGGCCCCACCTCCCTGTCTTCTGAGGGGCTGTGAACCTGTCTGTGAGTTTCAAAGGCACTTACTGTATGCCAGTGCCTTCTAGCGCAAGTCTCCTGCAAGTATGGAGTGCCTTGGGAGCCAACTCCTGCTTGAACCAGCTTTTTCTTGGACTTGACCACAGCAGGTCTGCCCCAGAGTTACAATGACTGACTTCTCCATTGGTCTATTGTGATTGTGCCCCCTTTGTCTCGGGTCTCGGCAAACAGCTCTGATGTGAAAATGAACAACTACAAAAGAGCACCTTAAATGCTCAGAAAGGTACCTGACTAAACATGTTATTGTACATCCGTCCATGCAGTAGAGCACTAGGAAGCTGTTAAAAATGATGCCATAGGGTCAGCCAGTAGCATGGGAATTAAGGCAGCTGGATCCACAAGGCCAAATGCCCATGGCCTGGCTTGAAAAACACTCTGGGGTGTGAGACTGTGCTCAAAATCCCAAGAGGAGAATGGAGAAGGGATGGTAGTACTATTATCCCCCCGAGGGGGTGCCTTCTCACTTTCTTCTCCACCCTGCTGCAAGGACTCACTGTATAGCATGATGTTGTAAAGCAGGGATTTTTGTAGCCAGCAGGTGATGTGGTGGTTAAGGCTCTGGGCTCTCATGTGGCTGACCATGGTTCGAGTCCTAGACTCAGCTGCTTGAAACTCACACCAGGTACATGTGTATGCGTGTCCAGAATCTCAAAAGGAGAACAGAGGAGAAGGGATTAGGAATTGTGGTATGGCAGGAATTCATGGCAGGTCATTTCTCACCTTCTGTCTCTCTGTTTGTCCCTGTCACTCCCTCAAGCACACGTACCCTATAGCAAAATCTCTCAAAAAAAAAAAAATGCAGGAACTCTTAACCTGGAACCCAATAGAGTTACTTCATGAACACACGTGAATTTACTTTAAGGCTAATGAACTGAGGCCTCAGAGAGTCCCCTCACTTACTTACACAAGCACCTGTGAATACCAAGTTGCTGAGGGTTAAAGAATGTTCTAGATTAGGGACCAGCAGTTAGCGTAATGGTTATGTCACTGGACTCCCATGTAGTCGACTGCGGTTTGAGTCCCGGACCCGGTAGCTTAAACTCACACTGGGCGCGTGTGCATGCATGCCCAAGATTCCAAGAGGAGAATGGAGGAGAAGGGATTGCAGTGTGGCCATCCCCACTGTGGGGGTGATTTCTCGCTTTCTGTCTCTCTGTTTCTATCTTTCTGGCAAGCGCACATGCCCTATAGCAAAAACCTCTCCAAAAAAGAAGAGAATGTTCTAGATAGATTAGAAAGGGAGGACCAGCAGGTGGTGCAGAGGTTAAGGCACTGGATCCCACATGGCCAACTCTGCAAATCAAGTCCTGGACCTGGCAGCTTGAAAATTACACTAAGCATGTGCATGCATGCTCCAAATCCCGAGAAGGGACTATAACATGGTCATCCCCCTGTGGAGTGATTTTTCAGTTTCTCTCTGTCTCTCTGACCAGCACATGTGCCATAGAGCAAAATCTGGAAGGAAAAAAAAGGGAGGAAAAAGCCAGACTGTGGTCAAGAAGCATTTGGCAGATTTCATTTAAAAGAGACCTGAACAAGTCTCGAGCAAAACACTGATTTCTCATCCTAAATCATTATTTATATTTATATATGTTTGGATTATTTTTTCCTTCAGAAGTCTTCCCTACGTGTGAGAAAAGGAAATTTCCTATCAATTTCTGGTCAGTTTCTCAATTTTAGTGTCTAGACAAGTGTTGGGTTTTATTTTTTCTTATTAACCAAAATAAATTAATAAAATGTTTAACAAAAATTACAAACACAAAATGCACTTCCTTTTCCTACTTAATAAAACTATTCACTATTTCTTTAAACACTATCTAATTGGGATCAGCAGATGGTGTAATTATTATGTCCCCGGCTCCCATGTGGTTGACCGCAGTTTGAGTCCTGGACCTGTCAACTTAAAAAACTCATGCCAGGTGCATGTGTGCGTGCATATGTGCCCAAGATTCTGAAAGGAAAATGGAGGAGAAGGGGTGACATCTCTCGCTTTCTCTTTGTCTCTCCAACAAGTGCATGTGCCCTGTAGCAAAAAATCTCTCTCTCTAAAAAAATAAAAACCTAATTAATGAATAGCTGATCTGAACACATTTTTTTCTTTTTTTAAAAATTTTTGTGTTTAATTAATTTACATTCATTCACTGAACATTGTCACAGTATACAAAATGTGGTTTCCCATCCAAACTGCATAGTAGCTTAATTAGACATGTTATCATCAATAATTTTACATTTCTAGTTCCATATATATATATATGTATATGTGTATATATATATTTTTTTCCCATTTCTCACCCTTTGCAATTTTCCACCTTCCTCCCACACTATCTCAGGTGTCCACAGTTGTTTTCTATTCCTTTTATTCCCCACATTTTATTGATTCACAAAATTTCTTAAATAATCTAACTACTTTCAATAGCAAGCTCTGCTGATATATACATATCTATGAATACACGTCTGACTTTAGGCATGAAACTCTGAGTAGAATGAATATAATCTAAGGTAGCACCTAGCTGATGCTACATAGTTTACTATGGTCATTAATTATGCATATTTTACTATATTTTTTAATTACAAGAAAAGCATATTTGGCTTTAATAAATCAAAAAAATGCTAAGAAACTTTGCTTAAAACTTAAAGCCAGGAAACAGGTTGGGATTCTGTTGAAATAGTAGGTGCATGAACCTATTGGCAGCTCAAGATAAGACAAAAATCCTTAAAACTGGAAAACAAAGCCTAGAAGAAAATCAGCAATGTTTTAGTCAAAAGTCATAAAATGCTATTTCACCAGTTCATTCTCATGTACTTAATCTATCTTCTGCTGTGGTTTGATTTTCCCAGTTAAATTCTGGGATATACTATTCAACTCCAGACTTGTCCCCATTATTAAGTTGGCTATTTTTTTAGTTTTTGAACTCTTATTTCTGTGTGACTGTATTTAATTTGCCTGGTATAGCACTCTCAGCAGAACTTCTTGGAGAGCTGGTCTGGTGTTGGTAAATTCTTTCAGGTTTTGTTTATCTGAGAATGTTCTTGTCTTTTCTTCCCATATGAAGGATAATCTTGCCGGGTATAGTATCTTTGGTTGCAATTGCTTTTCCCTTAACACTTTGAATATATTTTCCCATTCTTTCCTCACTCGCATTTTTTCCCACAAGAAATCCGCTGTCAGCCTGATGGGATATTCTTTGTTGGTAACTTGCCGGTTTTCTCTTGCCAATCTTAGTATCTTGTCTTTGTCTGTGGTTTTGGTCAACCTGGCTATAACGTGTCTCGGGGAAGATCTTGGGTTGATTCTATTTAAGGTCCTTTGTATTTCTTGGGACTGGATCTTTGAATGATTCTCTAAGTTTGGAAAGTTTTCTTCCAGGATTTCATGGGATAGATTGTATGGATCTCTTGCCCTTCTGGGTTACCAATTATCTGGATGTTTGGACGTTTGATGGTATCTATTATTTCTCGTATAGTATTCTCATTTTTTTGGCAATTTTCTCAGTCCTTGTGGTGGATTTTTCTAAGCCAGCGATTCTATCTTCTACATCTGAGATTCAATCTTCTGTATGATCTAGTCTACTTTTAATACTTTCAAGGGAGGTTTTGACTTCCTGTATTATAGTCTTCATCTCTAACAGGTCCATTTGATTCTTTTTTATAGTGTGAATTTCCTCTTTTAGATCTTGCTAGAATTTCTTTACCTCCTGAAGCTCGTCAGCTCCTTTCCCCTGCCTCTTTGGCAGTTCATTGTCTCTCTTCTCTTCGATATCTGTGAGTTTTGTCACTTTGAAAATTCTAAATTCTTTATCTGACATTTCCATGAATTTCATCATACTGTCTGAGGATGAAGAGGAGTTATTATTTTTCCTTGGAAGAGAGATATTTTCTTGTTTTTTATATTTCTTGTGACCCTGCAGTGATTTCTAGTCATCTGATGGATGGTGCATCTATTCTAATTCTTGAAGTTCAATCTGAGTGTACAGAGGTGTGCAGGAGGAAGTGATCTGCAGTCTCTCTTCCATTTCGTTCTCACTCTTTGTGCATCAGAATCAGTGGGAATGGAGGAATATTCTGACACTACTTATATTCAGATGTTTAAATCCTGTTCACTTGGACCTGTCTAGACAGTTAGTGCGTAGGAGTAGAAATAAGTGAGGAAGAACTCTCAGCAGAACATCTTTATTTTAAGTCTCTGAAAGCAATATTTCACAGCTGAAGTTCAGGATCCATGTCAATTTGAACACATTTTTAAAAATAGATTCATACATTAGCTAGCCATTAATTAAATCAAAATGGAAATGGAGCCAATCTGTGGTGTGGTGGTTAAGGCGGTTGGATCCCATATGCTTTATTGTGCAGCTCAAGTCTCAGAACCAGTGGCTTAAAAAATAAGTTTGGTGCTCATGAGGGAGAAATAAAGAAGGGATTGCAATATAATCATCCCCATAGGGGATACTTTTATCACTGTCCCTCTTTGTCTTTCTCTGGCGAGCACGCATGTCATGTGGCAAATTTTTAAATTTTTTTTTTATTTAAAAAACAGAAACGGAAGTCAAAATTAAATTCACACACACCCACTATATATACATTTTTTTTTCCTAACTTACTAGAGGGTGCATGTGCTTGCTAGAGACAGAGCAAAGTGAGAAAGTATCTCCAAGGAAGATGGTCATGCCACAATCCCATCTCCATTTTCCTCTCCAGATTTTGGACATGTCCATATTTTCTAAGCCATTGGATCTGGGACTCAAACAAAACCATTTTGGTTTGGTTGCCTTGTTGATTATTGCTTAGCTTTTTTTTTTCAGTTGGCCGCATGAGATTCAGCCTCTTCAACCACTACACCACCAGCTGGCCATAAATTCACTTTTTCACAGTGAAGAAATATATTTCAATGTCTAACATAAGAAAAGCAAGTTAGGGAAATATATGAAATGTATGATATCATTATGTTTTTAAAAATGAATATTATAGAAAGTGGTCATGCTAGAATAACAAAGGTGATTGTTTCTCTGATACCTTGAAAGGGGCTGGTTCTTTATTCCCAAATCAAATGATAAACCAAATGAAATAAAAATAATTCTCAAATAAATTAGTTTATTACACAGGACACACACACACATGCACATGAAAATGTGCAGTTAAATAAATTTAAAAAGAAGCTGAAATCACACCAGCACTTTCTCCGTTATATCCATGGGAAAAATCTTCCGAAGGTCAAGAGACCAGTCTTCTCAAGGTGACACTCAAATGGGTCCAGAATGCTGTCAAGTCACAAAAGCTAAAGTTCAGGGACTTGTCACTGAACCTCCAGAGACCCATGCCTTATTGAGTGAATACTTGCAAACAATGGATCACAACAAGATGTGTCTGTGATACAAGTTCAAGAGGCACAGGTCTTCAAAACATTCATGAAAAATGAGATTATGAAAAAACTATGCATGGATTTCAAAGTTTTCTGCAACAGAATAAACTTGTACTTTAAATCTATTTTTTCATGACTTTTTAAAGTCCCCTTGTTGTTCCAAAAAACTTGTTATCTTAGCTTCCAGATGTCAATTTTGAAGGGAAAGTTCCCAGGCTCCCACTAGTTCATTTGCATGTCAGTACAGTTGTCAAGGTGACTATCAGCCTGCAGCTAGACTCAGGTACAGTGTGTATAACAAGACAAAGCTCATCCACTCACATTGGAGTTAATTAAGGCAGTCACATGAACCTGTTGTGTTTCTCAAGCTGCTAGGTCTGGGACTGGAACTGCATAGTTGGCCATGTACGATCCTGCCACCTTAACCACACATGGACTGGCCCTGCAGTCCATCTGAATAGATTAAACTTTAGGGAAATCAGTCTTAAATTTCTCAGTTCACTTCCCTGACGATGAGTCTTACAGAGCCCAACATTTTACCTCTCTCACAATAGATCTAGCCTAATGTTTAACCAATAAAAGTTAATAATAACTTTGCTGAGTTTTTAGATACCTGACTGGCTTTAATTTATCAGTTCAAGCATTGCAAAGCCATACCCAGACCTTTACTGCTTCTAAACCCGGCTCTAAGAGTTGTCTTGTCTGACACCATTTGGGTTTTGTTGCCTTGTTGATTATTGCTTAGCTTTATTTTTTTTAAGGTTTTTGCCATAGAGTGCATGTGCTCACCAGAAACAGAGAGAGACAGTGAGAGGGAAAATGAAAAAAGGGGGAGGGTCATGCCACAATCCCTTTTCCTCTCTTCTCTTCCTGAGATTTTGGTCACACATGCATATGTGCACACTGTGATTTTCAACTCGTAGGGTCTGGAACTTGAGCCATGGTGGGCCATGTGGGAGTCCACACTAACCACTATGCCACCTGCTCACCCAATCATTGCTTATCTTTTTTTTTTGTTTAAAGAATTACTTTATTTAACTTTATTTATTTATTTTAATTTGACCACAGAAGGACAGAGCAAGAGAGACAGAGAGTGAAAGAGAGAGAAAACAAGCTACCAGGTCTAGGAATTGAACCATGGTAGACCATGTGGGAGTCCAGCACACCTAACTACCATGCCACCTGCCAACCCAAACCACTGCTAATCTTTAAACCCCCCTTGCAGAGAACTGAAACTGGTCATTCACCTTACTCTCATGCCCAGTACTCATTCAGTGATTATCTCCTGATCTTATCAGGTCTCTTTGTGACTCTGCTCCAAGACAAGAGGTAACTTGCTCTTTAGCTCTTGGTGGTTCACCACCCCCCTTCTCCATATAAGTCTTGCATTTCATCCAGTATGGCAGAGAGTTACAGACTCCAGTCTACTCTCTCCACAGTGCGAACCTCACTGAAATACATTTCCTTATTTGCCAACTCTTATCTCTGTCAAGAGGCAAGTGGCGTGGACCTGGCTTCTGATTTTTTGGTTCACAGGCATCACTGCTGCTCCAGCATCAACTTCACACTTTGGTAAACTTCTTTTTTTTTTAAGAATTATTTTATTTTACTTTATTTATTTTAATTTGACCAAGAAGGGACAGAGAGAGAGAGAGAGAAAGCAAGCCTCCAGGCCCAGTACTTGAACCGTGGTTGGCCATGTGGGAGTCCAGAGCCCTCAACCACCACGCCACCTGCTGGCCCCACTTTGGTAATCTTCTGAAATACGACACCTGACGAGTGGAGAATGGACATCTGAAAATATGCACCAAAGCCCAGGCTTATTGGACTCCTATTTCATGGACATCCTTGCCCCCCTTTACTTTTCTTATAGCTCATGTGACTCTCATAGCCCCCTCATAGCTACTTCAGCAGAAGTTTCACTTCAGAGAATGCTGATAATCTGGTTGATGTATAACTTTTTGTACATGAAGAACCTTATCCTTTCTTCACTTTTTGGAAACACTGATTCTGATTTCCTCGTTGAATTTGTTGCCCATGGGTTGCTCCTGAGGACATCTCAAATAAAACTTCTTATTCCTATAGAGTCAGCATTTAAAATTCACTGACACCTGCCTAAAGAGGATGTGTATCTCTTGCCCTGTGTATCTCTTTCATTCATCCATTCTGACTTACATCCTTCCATAATAAGCGGTGGATAGTAATTTTGCAAGTTACTTTCACAAATGCCCAAACTGTCAGAGGGGTTCATAGGAGTTATTGATTTATAGCTGGTCAGTCAGAAACACAAGTAACAGAGTGGACTTGTCATGAGTGTCTGAAGTGGGAGCAGTCTTGTGGGACTGAGCTCTTAATCTGTGGGATTTCTTCATTGATTTATTTTTCTTTTCAACTTTTGCCATAAGACATATGTGATCGCCAGAGTCAGAGAAAGACAGTGAGGGGGACCAGAAATGCCATAATGGTTACATCGCTGGACTCCCATATAGTTGACCATGGTACAAGTTCCAGACCCAGTGCCTTAAAATTCATGTGTGTATACGTGCCCAAAGTCCTGAGAGGAGAATGGAGGAAAAGGGATTGTGGTGTGGCCATCACCGCCAAGGGATGATTTTTCACTTTCTGTCTCTCTGTCTCTCTCTTCATGAGTACATGTACCCGATAGCAAAAAAAAAAAAAAAAAAAAAAAAAAAAAAAAAAAAAAAAAAAAAAAAAACCCCTCAAAAAGAAAGAAAGAGAGAGGGAAAGTGAGAAATTACCCCCTGAGGAAATGGTCATGCTGCAATCCCTTTTTTTCCATTTCTATTTTTGGATTTGGGGCATGCATACACAAGTGCCCTTTGTGATTTTCAAAGTCCAGGACCAAGACTGGAACCACAGTTGGCCACGTGAGAGTCCAGTGCCTTAACCACTATACACCACCTGTTGGCTCCCAGTGTGTGGGATTTAATGCTATCTCCTGGTAGAGTGTTTTAGAATTGAGTCCAATTGTAGGACATCCAATCTTCATCTTCCAAGAAATTAAGAATTCTTTGGTGTGGGGGAGAACCTATAATTCTGGTAACCACAAGTCCTGTGACAGTATTGAAGAGAAAAAACATTATGATTTTCTTTATACTGAAAAGAAACAGAATTAAAAAAATAAAAGAGATTCAACTAAAGAGAATTAGTGAAGGTTACTCAGTGAAACATAAACAATTTTATGAGAAAAAACTGAGACACCGTGGCCTGCCTTGCTTACAGATAATGACCATAATATGGTAATTTATTATTCCCATAAGAAGTACAAAACTGTAACTTGGCTAGGGCCAGGCATCTCTCTCCATTTGGAAATTTTCCTGAGACTTCCTCCTAGCACAGTAATGCATAGAAGAACATTTCTTACTTTTGGAAATTACATTTACTTACTCTCTGTGATAGGTGGAATAGCAGCCTCCCCAAAGATGTCCACATCTTTATCCCCAGAGCCTGTAAATGTATTACCTTATAGAGAAAAGATGTTTTGCAGATGAGATTCAATTAAGTGCTTCGTGATAGGGAGATTGTTCTGGATTATCTGGGCCCAGTCTATGTATGTGAGACCTTAAAAGCAGAGAACCTTTCCTAGCTGTGGTTAAGAAAAAAAAAAAATGTGACTCCCAAGACAGGTAAGAAAGATACAACACTACTGGCTTTGAGGATGGAGGAAGGCAGCCATGCACCAGTAAGTGAAGTAGAAGAGGGAAAAGGCAATGAAAGATCTTCTCTCCTAGACACTGCAGAAGGAACTCAGCCCTGCTACCTTCCTACTGTAGTCCAGGAAGACCTGGAATTATCATATAATACATTCATGTTATGTTATGCCACTAAGTTTGTAATCTGTTATAGCAACAGGAGAAAACTAATACTACCCCTGTCTTGCCTATGCATAAGTAATAGGGCCATCACTGAGAACTATTACATCACCACTAACTTCTTTTTTTTTTTTTTTGGAGAGGTTTTTGCTATAGGGTGCGTGCACTCACCAGAAAGACAGAGAGAGACAGAGAGACAGAAAGCGAGAAATCAACCCCCCCCCCAAGAGTGACGGCCACACTGCAATCCCTTCTCCTCCATTCTCCTCTAGGGATCTTGGGCATGCATGCACACGCGCTCAGCATAAGTTTAAGCCACAGAACACATGAATCTAACTGTGGTCGACTACATGGGAGTCCAGCGACACAGCCATTACGCCAACTGCTGGCTTCAGCACTAACTTTTTGAATACGTATCACCTACTTCTAAATGGGATTACTCTGGGAATTTTGTTTTTCTTTTTAACTTTCTATACCAGAAGTGTAGATATGTTCTTTATGAATTGCAGCAGACGTTTGTTATGCAATTATCTTACCAACTGTCATCCCACTCTCACCAATTCAGGATAATTCATTACCTAGGTGAAAATGTTACTACAGTGTCCTACATACATTAAGGACTTAATACACCTTTGCTGATCATTGTGACAATGGTAGTGACCATAGATGAGAAGTTTTCTCTAGTCATGAAGAAAAATAAAGCATAAAAGTATAATAATAACAAAAACCATTTTTTTAAAAAAAATGTTATCAGGGAATTATGTTTGCTAGAGAAAGAGAGACAGAGAGAGAGGGAGAGTGAGGAACCTCCCTTCCCTCCCCTTATCTCCAGCCAGAGGAATGACCACATTGCAATCCTTTCTCTTCCACTCTTCTGTCAGAATTTTGAGCACACATCCATACCTGGTGTGTTTTTCAAGTTGCTGGGTCCAGGACTCCAATCTTGCAGTGGACCATGTGAGATCCAGCTGCCTTAACTTCCATACCATCTGCTGAATCCAAAAACATTTTTAAAAACATTCTAACAAAGATTGAAAATACTGGAGTTCTATTTCCATGTATAGACTAGAAATATATATAGATAGATAAATAGATAGATATAGATATAGATGATATAGATATATTTTGGAAAGCTTTTTGCTATAGGACATGTGTGCTCATCAGAAAGACAGAGAGAGACAGAGATAGAAAGCAAGAAATCACCCCACAGTGGAGTTGGCCACACCGCAATCCCTTCTCCTCCATTCTCCTCTCAAGATCTTAGGCATGCATGCACACACACCCAGCATGAGTTTAAGACACCAGGTGCAGGACTTGAACTGCGGTCAACTGCATGGGAGTCCAGCGACGAAGCCATTAAGCTAACTGCTTGTCCCTAGACCAGAAATATTTTTAAGCTAATTGTTACAAGTTACAGATATACTTGTATATGCATAGAATATCACTGCAAGGTAAGGAACGAATAACAGTGGTTTCCTCTGAGAAGTGGTAGGCTATGAGACCATAGGTGGGAGGGAGAGGTATGTTTTTTAAATACCACATTGTGCCCTTAGATTATGCCATTCATTCATAGTACCTACTAAAATAACTATGTGGTTTTTGGGGGTTTTTTTGGTGGGGGGGGAGGAGATTTTTGCTACAAGGTGCCTGCGCTCACTGGAGAGCTATGAGACAGAGAAAGAGAAAGTGAGAAATGACTCACCTGGGGAGCATGGCCACACTGCAATTCCTTCTCCTCCAGTCCTTTCTTGGGATTTTGGGCCACACACATGCCTGGCGAGATCTTCAAGCTGCCCAATCCAGGACTCGAACAACGGTCTGCCATGTGGGAGTCTAGCACCTTAACCACTACACCACCTGCTGGATGCATATATTTTTTTTTAATTTGAAGTAAGTTCATTAATCTTTATTTTATTTGTTTTAATTTCCAGAGGGACAGTGTGTTCTTCAGAGAGAGGGAGGGAGAAACCACCCCTCAGTGGACCATGCTCACACTGCAATCCTTTTTCCTTTATTTTTCCATGCTGTCAGAATTTGGGGCTTGCACACACATATGCCCAGCATATTTTTCAAGCCACCAGGACAGGATTCAAATAGCAGTCAGCCTTGTGGAATCTAGTTTCCAACGCACAACATTTAACCATTGCTATCTGGGGCCAACCCTACAAAGTCCTTTATTCAGAATTATATGTAGGTATATGAGCATCACATGTTCTATTATACACATGTGTTACAGAGGAAGAAGCTGTTGAAAACAAGGCAAATAGCATTGCACAGTGCTCTCCAAGTTTACAAAACAAAACTTCTCTTAAAAAAATTGTATGTGGGGGGGAACCAGCAGTTACCATAATGGCTGTGTCGCTGGACTCCCACATAATCGACCACGGTTCACGTCCCAGACCCGGTGGCTTAAAACTCACGCCGGGCACGTGTGCGTGTGTGCCCGAGAGCCCGAGAGGAGAATGGAGGAGAAGGGATTGCGGTGTGACCATCCTCCCTGGGGGGTGGTTTCTCACTTTCTGTCTCTATGTCTCTCTCTGTCTGTCTGGCGAGCGCACGCGCCCTATAGTGAAAACATCTCCAAAAAAGAAAAAAAATCGTATGTGGGGGACGGCAGATGGCACAATGGTTACACTGCTGGACTCCTACGTGGCCAGACCTGGTGGCTTGGAAATAACACTGGGTACAAGTGTGTGCATGTCTAAGATCCCAAAAAGAGAAGGGATTGCAGAGTGGCCACCCCTCTGAGGGGTGATTTCTCACTTTCCCTCTCACTGTCTTTGTCTCTCTCTCTCCTGCTCTCTCTTTCTCTCCAGTGAAGGCACACACCCTAAGGCAACAACTTCTTTAAAAAAAGGAATCGGAGGGGGATGGCCAGCAGTTAGCGTAATGGCTATGTCACTGGACTCCCATGTAGTTGACCGCGGCGGTTCAAGTTTCTCGCTTTCTGTCTCTCTGTCTCTGTCTGTCTGGCGAGCTCACATGCCCTATAGCAAAAACCTCTCCAAAAAAAAG
>NW_006159436.1:2608961-2610570 GCF_000334495.1 Tupaia belangeri chinensis | reverse complement strand
TCAAAAAAAAAAAAAAGATCCCAAGAGGAGAATGGAGGTGAAGGGATTGCGGTGTGGCCATTCCCTCTGTGGGAATGATTTCTCGCTTTCTGTCTCTCTGTCTCTCCCTGTCTTTGTGGTGAGTGCACATGCCCTATAGCAAAAACCTCTCAAAAAAAAAATCGTTTGTTGGGGGCCAGCAGTTGGCATAGTGGTTAAGGTACTAAATTCCCACATGGCTGACCGCAGTTCAAGTCCTGGACCTGGCAACTTGAAAATCACACTGGGCCTGTGTGTATGCGTGCTCAAAATCCTTAGAGGAGAATGGAGGAAAAGGGTTTCCAGTGTGACATTCACCCCAGGTTGGATCACAGCATCGGGGCCCTGTCAGAGGTACTGTCTCTCGCATTCAGAGGCTAGATAAACTTTTCTTACAAAGTCACGTGTAGAGCCAGCTAGTAGTATGGTGGCTAAGGCAGCTGGCCAACCCCATGGCCAACTGCGTGGTTTGAGTCCTGAACCTGGTGGTTTGGAAGACACACCAGGTGTGTGTGTGTGTGTGTGTGTGTGTGTGCACATCACCTCCCAACCAAAACAAAACAGCTGTATGCATCTAAACATATATGTTTGTGTAAACAACTACAATATACACCAAATGTAAAAAATGCCTGTCCTTGGATATTAGATAAGTAATTGTTACTTTTTCCTTTTTTATTGTTTTGCTATAGGGTAAGACAGGAGGAGGGGGATGAGAAATCACGGAGCGGGGGGGAGGGTGGTCACACACCTTCTCCATTCTCCTCTTGGGATTTTGGGCACACACACATACACACACACAGTGTGATTTTCAAGCCACCGAGTAAGGGACTCAAACTGTGTAGTCGGCAACGTGGGATCTAAGCACCTTAACCTCCACGCCACTTGCTGGCTCTACATTTTCCTTTTTGCTTTTTAAATTTTCTAAATGTTTATGAAGTTGTAGGATCACTTGCGTAATTTAAAGGAAAACTATTTTCCTTCTGGAGCCAGACCAGTCTCACATCGCCTCCACAGACTGGGATGCTCAGGCTGGGCAGCCGGGTGAGGCATTCTGAACGGGACCTGGAGCTTGGGTGTTCGGCTCCCTTGTGGCACTGAGGTGCCTAAGAAAGCCAGTGCATGGAGCAAGGGTGAAAGTTGGAACAAGGAAGCAGAGAGACCAGCTCTTCCCTTAGCTCCAATGGCAGCTGAACCTAAAGGCTGTCACCATAGCCATCCATGCGAAACCTGGCTCCAAATAAAATCCTATGACAGATGGAACAACTGAAGCCATGAATGTAGCTATTGCAGCTCCTTCCTCAGAAGAGACTAGGGCTGAGCTCTCTTGATGCCTTCCCAAGGCCCTAGAACTCAAGAGTGATGGAGTTTTGGGTAAAAGTAGTGTATCTGGTGAAACAGTGGTAAAACTTTTGGCTTCCACAACTACTAAAGATGTCTTGGGTAAATTAAGAAAGGAAGCCAAAAAAGAAAGAAAGGAAGAAATGAAAAATACATTCTTGGGAAACTTTTTTTTTATTGCTGTTAAGTAAAATAATACATTTAAACTCACAGAACCACCTGGGAGAAAAAAATAAATAAAATATGTATATAT
>NW_006159436.1:2537323-2608434 GCF_000334495.1 Tupaia belangeri chinensis | reverse complement strand
GACTTTAAGACAACTGCCGGTCGCAATAAATAAATAATTCTTTAAAAAAACAACAGAGCTGGATATTCAAGATGACCTATTCAACTTCTTTGATTCAATGATGGTGCTTCTGAAAATAAGAACTTGAAAGAATTATTCAAGATCACACTGTGTAGGATGGCAACTAGAACCCTGATGGGAATTATGCAATTTTTATTTAATGCAATTGATATTCACCGTAAATTAAAATGATAGTATTTCCACATTTCTGAAATTCTCAGTATTGCCTTCTAAGCCAGTTCACAAGTGTGTGACAAAGGAAAAAGAAAATCTCTCACAGTGTCTTGTATTCTTTTTTTTTTTTTTGGAGGGGGAGAGGTTTGTGCTATAGGGTGTCAGGGTGTGTGCATTCGCTAGAAAGACAGAAACAGAGAGGTAGAAAGTGAGAAATCACCCCTCGGGGCGGGGGGGGACATCCACGCCCCAATCCCTTCTCCTCTGTTCTCCTCTTGGGATCTTGGGCACAAACGCACACGTGCCCACAGTTGAGTTTAAGCCAACAGTCCAGGACTCCAACCACAGTGGACTATATGGGAGTTCAGTGACATAGCCATCACTAACTGCTGGTCCCAGTGTTTTTGTATTCTTGCCTTGTATTTTCGATGTTTATCTAAATGCAGAAGTGTTTTTTGGGTCTCTTTTAAACACTGTACTGGGCAGTTTTTAAAAAAAAAAAAAGTAAAAATTAATTAGGACTTGTAATTTAAGGTTAATTGGAATTTCTGATATGTTACTGAATTTTCTTCCTCCTCAATGGTAATCATCAAACCCAGTAGTTTTTCTGAATCTCCAAAGAGCCTTAAGAGAAGAAAGAAGACCTGGAAGTTGTTTCCAGCATTTATAAAACTCTATCAGAAATCACACTTATTTTAAAACTTCAAAATATAGTAAGTATATTTTTACATACTCAGTACACATTATAGTATTTTTATTTACTTATTTTTTTAAGAGAGAGAGATTTTTGCTCTAGGGGAAATGTGCTAACAGGGGGGACAGAGAGACAAAAAAGCAAGAGATCACCCCCTAGTGGAGATGGCCACACTGCAATCCCTTCTCCATTCTTCTCTTGGGATTTTGGGCATGCACACACACGTGCCTGGCATGAGTTTCAGGCCTTGGAGTTAGGACTCTGACTGCAGTCTGCCTTGTGGGAGTCCAGCAACATAACCATTACACCATAATCTGCTGGTCCCCAAGTTAGAGTGGATTTAATAAGGCAAATAACGTAATTATCTTTGCTGGTCAGAAGAGCTGATTTGCAGTTGTGTGCTTCAACTACATCAGAAAGATATATAGATGGACAAAATCATTAAGAACACAAAATCCAAAAGAAAGAAAGACCAAAAATAAAAGTTCTCATTGGTAAAAGGGAGCAGCAACAAAAAAGAAAAGTCAGAGTTTTAAAAGACCAGAGTTTCCGTGACGTGATTCTAACTCATCTGATGACTCATTTTTCAGTTTATTTGTAGCCAAGAGAATGTTTTCCCAGCTGCTACACTTAAGAGGCTCAGTACCCCTTGTAAAATCCCAGAAGAGCAATGGGATTGATCCAAGACACATGGTGAGTCAACAAACTAGACTTTCAGCAGGTGCATCCAACTTCATCAGTTTACAGAAAAGTAGTGTTGAGTTGTCTTCACGGTACAGTGGTTAAACCGTGTGCCTAGACAGCTGGATTCCACATGGTTGACTGGGAGTCTTGTCCCAGGTGGCTTGGTAAACCCAACAGGCAAATGTGCAAGGATGCCCCCAAATCCTGACAAGCTGGAGAAAAAAGGATTGTGGTGTGATTGTGCCCGATTAGGGGAAACTTTTTCTTTTTCTAGTGAGTGTGTGTGTGCCCTCTGGCAATAAAAAAGAAAAGTAAACTAATTGACATTAGCTAAATTCATTAGTGGCTGAATTATACCCAGAACAATAATATTTTTAACAATCAAGGATGTGCTTTCCTGGTAAATAATTAGCTCAGGTCTACTATTTTTCAAAAGTTTCTTGTTTTGTTTTTAAAGCAATGGTATGTTTTCAAGCGACTGTTTCATTTTATTTTTGTGGATAATGAATTTAAAAAGAGAGAGAGAGAGAGAAGATGAAGCTATTCTGATTGAAGAGATGGAAGACCTGCTCGCCTTTACATAGCCCATTCTCCTCTCTTCCCCAAGATGTTTCCTGAGAGGGTTCATTAAAATTCCCAAAACTTTAAGGAAAACAATTTAATACCAGTTCACCTACTGATACCAAATAAATAAGCAGAAGGTCGTTTGGTTAGCATAGACCCAAGGCAGAGAGAATTAGAGGAATGCTAAATCCAGCGTCTAGGAAATGGTCTTCCAGTTCTACAGTATTACTCATGCCTCTGAGAGATGGAAGTACAACTACACAAGAAAGATATATTGATGGACAAAATCATTAAAAACACAAAATCCAAAAGAAAGAAAGACCAAAAATAAAAGTTCTCATTGGTAAAAGAGATCAACAACAACAAAGGAAAGCCATTTTAAAAGACCAGAGTTTCCATGACATGATGCTAACTCATCTGATGACTCGTTTTTCATCTCACATTTCCAATAGAGGTGCTCTGGCTTCAGCAGTGCTAGACAGTGGTGGGCTGGTAAACCAATCTGCTACAAACAAAATAAGACAGACCAGAAAAGCCCCTGGTCTACAGCGATTGCAATTTTCTGTGATATGAACACTCCCCCGGTAGCTGATTTCAAGCCACCAACAGAATTTATCGGTGGCTCGCAACATTCCTGAATATCTCTCCATTCTTACACCAGCCAACTCAACTCGACACTGCCAGGAAAACGCTAATTCTTACAGAACGTGTGCTCCACACAGAACGCAGTCTGCTATTACTTCTTCATTGGTTTCCCCACTCGGGTGATAATACAGCTTCTCAAGCCATGCCTCTCTTAGGGAGGGTGTTCCTGTCTTGATAACACAGCTAGATCACCTTTGTATTATAGAATATTATTTGTTGATGAGGACATGCATATACTCCCAACTGGGCTGGACTGAGGTGTGTATCATGTTGAGTAAAGTCTCTTTACCATCTAAATGATGGCTAGTGATTAAATGTATAAATAATCATTTATATGAATTTAAAAAAAGAATTCAGAGATTTCCAGAAACATTCAGTCACATACTGACAGATCATCTCTGGATAGTTTCCATGCAAGGTCAATTGACTTGTCATGTATTAATTCCTCCTGACTTTCTTCACAGAGTAGCCAAATTCTGCAAGTCTTGCTGCTCATCGACAGCAGCAATTTCTGACAAATTACAGACATCTCTTTGGTCCAGTGATGATTTCATATCTGATAGGCCATCTTCTTCCTTGTGACTCATGGCACTGTTTATTCCTGGAAGCCAGATGGATTAATTTTTAATAAATGCTGTGTTCACAAGACTGTGAAAGAAAATGGACTGAAACAAATATTTGAGTTAGTCTCGTGTTCTTTTCTTTCCTTTTCTTTTCTTAAGAGAGCAATTGTTTGCTATAGGGCACATGCACTTACTGGAGAGACAGAGACAGAAAGCAAGAAATCACCTCCCAGGGGGCATGGGCTTGCCACAGTCCCTTCTCCTCCATTCTCCTCTCAGGAGAATGGGCACACACGTACATGCACCTGGTGTGAGTTTTAAGCTGCTGGGTCCAGGATTCGAACTGGGAGTCCAGCAATGTAACCATTACGTTATCCACTGGTCCTGAGTTAATCTAGTTTGACTGTTTATCACCCACTGTTCTAATTCATTCGGAGGGCCGGGGTGACCAGTTGTGCTTTCCGTAATAAAGTAGCTCCTAGTTCAGTTCTTCATAGGATTGTGTAAGATCAGTTAGCATCTAATAGAGAATCCCAGTCACAGTAAAATATTTCTTTTTATCTCCAAGGTAGTGCTAGTTGGCATTGGTAGGTAATGTGATATAAAGAAAACTAAGTGACTGTCTACCCCAAAATGTCTCCCCTGCAATGGCATTAAGTTGCCTGAAATTCTCAACCTAGAAGTCATTCATTTGAAGTAAAGTATATTCTCCAAAGGAAATTAGAGTTATGAAATATTTAACCTATGAAGATAGATTACCTTAGCAATTGGAAACACAATTTTTAGAGTTTTCTGAATTTGGTGAAAAGGAAATAGGTCACAGAAGAAGGATTATCATGAAGGAATGGTTCCCAGCTTGGAAGAAAGCTGGACACAAACTCTGAGCAAAGCAAGACACAGCGAGCGATGAAAGTTAGCAGGGACCCTCCGTGGTGGCACCACAGTAGTGCAAAGCTCTGCAATGCTGGAGGTTATATGGAAGATCAGGGTTCGGGTCCTAGGTCAACCTGTACAGACCAGGCATGCACATGCCCAAGATCCTGGCTGGCTGAAAGACTGGGAACAGAGGGTGGGGTGGAGAACAGAGGATGGGGACGGATCACAGCAAGAGACCCTGTGGAGGTGACTTGTTTTTCTGTTCCTCTGTCTTTCTCTCTTCTCCATATAAATAGATGAATAAACTTAAGAAGGAAGGAAGAAATGAAGGAAAGGCGTGATGGCGGGAAGAGCCCACTGTAATGGAAGACGCGAGGGTAGAAGACCTACTTTAGTTCTGTGACTTCTATTTCTGTGTGTTGGCTTTGGTCCTAGTACAGACGTGATTCTGGAAGACACAACATGGCACTCTCTTTTCTAACTACAGTGCTTTAAATTCCTGTGGCATTGCAGCTAAGACGGAAAGGTGTGTGAGAACACCACAAAAACGTGCCAGCCCAGCACAGAGCTTCTTCCTCTGAATTAGCAGCGATCATGAGTATTAGTCCTGGAAGGTCGCCAGCCTGAAACAGGATCAGGTATCACTAAGGATTACAGGAAGATGAAAAAGAGACAAAGCTAAAAGAGAGAGGAATTGGAGCTGAGGCATGCAGCCCGAAGCTGCTGCAAAGCCAAGTCACAGTATGAGCAAAAATGAATCCTTCCGGTCAGCGCCTCGGAATTCTGCCTTACTGCCAAGAAGGGTTTAATTCCATTAGCAAAGGACCGCAGGAAAAAGGCATGCATAACCTTGATGCTGGCTGGGTAACTTTAGCTTTAAACCGAAGTTATTTTGGGAGAATCACATAATTCACTTGCTTCAGCACCTAAGCCCATCTGGGTACACTCGCTGAGGAGTTCGCTACCCACGTGCTGTTTCAGCAAGTAACTTTCCATTAATTTCACCATTGCCAGTTGCACCCATCGCTCCAGAAAAGCCCTTACTGAGTCCTTCTGTGTGCTCCATGCAGAACACAGCCTGCTGCTTCCTCGCTTGTTCACACCCTTGGGCTGTACTGTAGCTTCTCAGGCTATAGCTCTCTTTGGGGATGTTTCTGCCTTAATAATGCATCTAGCTGCCCTTCAAGGATGTAGGGGTTTCCTGAAACTCTAACCACCGCATATCTACAAACCATCTCTGGGCAGTTTCTGTTAAAGGTAAATTGACTTGCCACGTGTTCATCGTTACCGGCTTTGTTCGGAGAGCAGTGAGAACACAGCCTCTCTGCCGTCCGTCCCTATTCACAGGCACAAGCTGGTCAGTCTTTTGCATGCCTCTCTAAGCACTCCACTCCCTGTGTTGGCCGAGCATTTCATTCCCAGCATGTCCCAAGTTGTACCCTGCTAGTTTAAGTGATCCCACCAGCTCCGCAGTGATTGCTGGATCACCCTCAGAGTGCATGTCAGCATTACGGACAAGGGCCTACAAATCTCTCATTTTACATATGAAGAAACTGAGATGGGACCAACAGATGTCATGATGGTTATGTCTCTGGATTTCCACGTATTTGACCATGTTTTGAGTCCTGAACCCAGTGGCATAAAACTCATGCCAGGCACATGTGTATGCGTGCCCAAGATCCTGAGAGGAGAATGGAGAAGGGATTGTGGCATGGCCATCCCTCATGGGGATAATTTCTCACTTTCTATCTCTCTGTCTCTGTCTCTCATCTTCCATTCTCCTCAGGATTTGGGGGATGCACACACATGTGCTTGGTGTGGATTTTCAAGCTACTAGGTCTAGGACTCGAACTGTGGTTGACCGTGTGGAAGTCCAGCATTTTAACCATCATGCTACCTGTTGACCCCTCAGCTCTGGCTTTTGTGCTCTTTCCTCTACACAGAAACTGAAGGTGTTCAAGAAATGCCACACCTAACGAGGCCACTTTGGTATGCTGATTATTTCAAATCTCTGTTCAAAGGAGTGTTTGCGGGACAATGGACTAGGGAGAGGATGTCACTGAGTGGTCCTATCTGCCCAAGACAGACTCTCCAAAAGAAATTCGTTTGTGGGACCAACAGTTAGCGTAATGGCTATGCCACTAGACTCCCATGTAGTCGACCATGGTTCCAGTCCCAGACCAGATGGCTTAAACTCATGCCGGATGCGCAGGCCCCGGTCTTTCCGGTGAGCGTACATGCCCTACACCTACAGCAAAAAAAAAAAAAAAAAAAGAAAGAAAGAAAGAAATTCGCTTGTCATCAATTACCTCCCCAGAGGTTTCAGAAACCAGAGAAGATTAAGTCTTATAATAGGAGAGGAAGACTAGAAGTTAGCACCGTCGAGGCAGGTGGCACCACAAGCTCTCCTCCCCGCTCCCTCTTGCCCTATCTCCCTGAGAGCCTGCTGCTGGTCTGGCTGGCGGTCATGATCATCTTGTGACCATTCCCCTACCTCATGGAACTGGCTCGAGGTTGGAGCCATTCCAGAGGCATGCACTCCTCTCCCACGTCAACAGCTCCAGACTGGAGGCACCGAAGTAATGGACAAGCTCTGGCAACTCTGCTAATGAATAACCGGACCGTCGTCATCCTCAGACACTGTGTAGGAACCAGATCCCTGCCTTGGAGACAGGGAGTCTGTGCTGATTTTACAGGTGATGTATGTTCTCTCTAACCTTTAACATACGTGATATCCGCCTAAGCACACAATGGCATGGATCACGCCCTCCCAGTTGTCTGTGGAGCATTTTTTTTTTTACCCTCGGGTGTGTTCTTTGGAGCAAGCCCTCTCAGATTTAGGGCTCCCTGCTTACAGCTGTGCATATCTGAGGGTCGTTGGTCTGCCCAATCCTGCTTCCTTCTGCTTTATAAGTTACTCTTGATATTAAACATTTACTAAGCCTCTATGGAATTTTCTGCCTCATTGTTTGGTCTCAGAGCTCAATAGAACAGCAGATAAAAGTCACCACATACACAAAGGGGCAGGAAACTGAGACTCAGCACTCTGGAAGGACCCTGTAGTGATGAAGAGGAGCCATCTTAGTGAAGTTAATGGGGAGAAACCCAAATTCAGTACATTCCCTTAGGTAAGCCATTTCACCTCTCTGGGCCTTGAGTCTCTCTTTTGTAAAGCCAAAGGGCTGAAAAATAAACGGAAAGACTGGCTAAACAATGCCATGGTAGTATTTTTAGTATTAATGTGACAGGAATGACTAATGGGTATCCAGGGTCCACTCAGATTGACTGGTACCTGTGCAATAGAAGTTGTTAATATTGCACCACCTGTGGTCCCAGCCAGCCTATGGCACTTAGTCACAGCAGCCTGAAGTGTCTAAGACATGCCGTATGAGGGCAAACATCTTACCTTCTCATTCACCACTGTATAGTCCAATTTTTGTATAATGCCTGGCACATTGTGCATGCTCAATAATTATTTATTGACTTAAATTATTCATTCAATTCCAACTTCAGTGTCAACTACAGTTAATTTGCTAGAAAGTGTGTGAGCTTGTCGGAGAGAGATATAGAGAGAGTAAGTGAGAAAGTATCCTCATGGGGAGTCCACTCATGAAAGCACCAAGCAGATGCTATTCAGCCATGTTGAGGCACCTGGAAATTGCAACAGTGGGAATCCATTCCTTCCTCTAGGACCGAAAGCGCCAAGTGGAGAAAACAGTGTTAACAGATCCCAGTAGAGTGGAGTTTAGGAGCAATAGGTGTGGAACAAAGCTGCCACTGTCGAATTTGCAGAGGCAAGTGGGGAGGAAACGATGAAATTCGTAACCTGACTGCTCTCTCCTTTACGTTCCCCTGGCTAAGCCCAAGCAGAAGTCCGTTTATAAGAGAGTGTGATGTACTCATTTCAGTAGCACCTAAATTTGAGAGGGCTTGCCCATAATGTTTACCAATTCCAAAGAATAAAATTGGAAGATTGGCATGGCCCCTGCATAAGCATGACACACAAATTTGTAAAGATTTCTGGGAACCAGCAGTTAGCATAATGGCTATGTCGCTGGACTCCCAGATACTCGACTGCGGTTTGCGTCCCGGACCTGGTGGCTTAAAACTCACGCCGGGCGCATGTGCATGCGTGCCCAAGATCCCGAGAGGAGAATGGAGGAGAAGGGATTGCGGCATGACCATCCCTCCGGGGGGTGATTTCTCACTTTCTGTCTCTATGTCTCTCTCTGTCTGTCTGGCAAGCGCACATGCCCTATAGTGAAAATCTCTCAAAAAAAAAAAAAAGAAAAAAAAAAGATTTCCATGTTTTTGAATGCTTAGTTGAAAAAGTGTTTGCACATCTATGTTTCTTGCAGTATTATTCATGATTGCTAAGACATGGAACAAACCATGAATGTCCATGAACAGATGAATGGATTGAAAAAATGTATATATACTCTATGGAATACTATTCAGCCATAAGAAACAAGATCCTGGCATTTGATAGAAAGTGGCAGATTATGGAAGATTTATTGCTGAGTGAAGCAAGTTAGGCTATGAAAGTGAGGCATTCTATCTGCACTTAACATATACTGACTATCCGCACTCTATGGTAGAGATTGAAAGATTGGAGGACATAAAAGCACTGAAAATGATTATGGACACTGGAGACAGTGTGAAAGGAGGATGAAAGAGGGGAAGAGTGTAGGAAGGAAATTAGGGAGAAAAACAGAGAAGTAAGACATTTGTGGGACACAGAAATGGTTTATTATCTGTTGAAGATAACGTGTATCATAGCCTCACCTGGACTGGTCTGAGGTGTATTTCATGTTGGACAAATTCTCTTAACAAGCTAAATGATATATAGTGATTGAATGTATTAAAAACAATAATAAAATAAATTTTAAAAATCATAATGTGAGCTGTAAAGATGTACAGGAATTGAATGTAAGTAAAAAATAAATAAAAAGAGAGTATGGTTTATGTGATTCTAGAGGTAGCTTAAAAGCACATAGACAAAAGCAAAGGAGGGCAGAGAATGGGGCTTGGGTGGTCAAACAGGAAATGACTAGCAGAGATACAAAGGAAGATTGTCTGGAGAGAATAAAGAAAATTGACCACAGAAAAAGAGAAAAAAGTCAAATATAACAGAATTCAAATTAAGTCTCAATTCTGTTGCCCTTCACGCTCATAATTTTTCTCCCTGTAATAGGTATATGCATGATTTTGCCCTGGGAGCCTTTTTTAAAATTTAATTTAACTTATTGTTATTTTTAAATTTGCTATAGGTACATGCACTCACCAAAGAGAGACAGAGAGAGAGAGAGGAGAGAGAGAGAGTGAGAAAGCAAGCTGCCAAGTCTGGGACTCAAATCACAGCCTGCCATGGGGGAGTCCAGTGCCTTAACTACCACACTACATGCTAGCCCCACCCTGAGAGCCTTTTTATTGCCCTCATCTTCATGTTATTTAAAGATTTCTCCCCTTCAGGATTAATATTATTTACTTCTTTCCAGAGAGAGAGAGACTTCTTTTTTTTTTTTTTTAGAGGTTTTTGCTATAGGGTGCATGAACTCACTGGAAAGACAGAGATACAGAAAGCGAGAAATCACACCCCAGGGGGGATGGCCACACCACAGTCCCTTCTCCTCCATTCTCCTCTCGGGATCTCGGGCACGCACGCACATGCACCCAGCGTGAGTTTAAGCCACCAGGTCCAGGGCTCGAACCGCAGTTGACTACATGGGAGTCCAGCGACGTAGCCATTACACTAACTGTTGGTCCCAAGAGAGACTTAACAGGGTCCTCATGCTCAGGTAGAACCCTGAGCCTTCCCATATGGCTTCCAGCATTGTGCAGCTGCTCTCCTACTGCCCACACCACTGTGGCTGGGCCCTCTTGTTGTTTTTAATAAGACTATTTTATCTACCATAGGAAATTTGAAGTATATGTGCAAGTAAAGAGAATATAATAAACCCACTTTATGCCTGCCAGATTCAACACTAAAAACTCGTGGCCAATCTTTTCTATAACTCCACCATTTCCTTCTACACACTTCTTTCTTTTACTCCTTCCTTCCTTCCTTCCTTTCTTTTTTTTTCTTTCTTTTTTTTTTTTTTTTTTTTTTTTTTTAGGTTTTTGCCATAGGACACATGTGCTCACTGGAAAGAGATAGAGAGGGAAAGTGAGAAGTCATCCCCTAGGTGGGGAGGATGGCCACACCACATCCCTTATCCTCCATTCTCTCTTGGGATTTTTGAGCACACATACACAAGTGCCTGGTGTGACTTTCAAGCCGCCAAGTCCAGTATTCAAACCATGGTCAGCCGTGTGGGTGTCCAGTGCCTAAGCCAGCACGTCACCTGCTGACTCCTACCCGTTTTATTTTAAAACAAGTTTCAGACATCATGCACACATACTTCAGTATAAAGGTGAGGATTATTCAAAAGATAAGTACAATATCATTATCACACCTTAAAAATAAACAGTTGCTAGCATCTGAATGTCATAAATACGCAGTTAGTCTCACAGGTCCCTGATTCCCTTATAAAATTTTATGTTTTGCTATTTTGAATCAGGATCTCAATTAGGTTCATATATTGCAATCGGTTGATAATGTCACTTTTAATCTACAGTTCCCCTTTCTTTTCTTTCTTTCTCTTCTTTTTTTTTTTCTTTTCATTTCATTTTATTTTATTTTTGTCTTGCAATTCAAACTTTTGTTAAAGAAACAAGGTTGTTTTTTTCTCATAGAGCTAAACAAGTTTGGCTGTTTCTGATCTCCTCCCTAAAGTGTCAGTCACATTCCTCTAACCGTTACATTAGTGGTTCAATTTAAAGTCTTGATCTGATTCAAGTTTATTTATTTTCCTTTTTAGACAAGACTATTTCACAGCTGGTGCCATATTCTTCCCCTGGGAGGCATGTGATGTTTAGTTCGCGTGCACGTGCTTGTATGTGTGAGTGTGTGTGTGTGTGTGTGTGTGTGTGTGTGTGTGTGTGTGTGAATCGTTGATTATGGTCGCCTAGACTGACTAATTACTAGGAACTGAAAACTGGTGATACTCTAATATTATCATTCTTTCATTTATTAGCTGTACTATATCTCATAAAGAGGCACTTATCATCAATGATTGGACTATCTTGTGGCGCAACTAATATAGAAAAGAGAAAATAGATGCTTGATTCTTTCCCCTTAATTACCAATTTTTAACATAATGAATTAGTTCCCTAGTGTCTTCCAAAGAAGACCAAATGGTGTTTTGTTGTTTAGTATCATTATCAACTCGTGGATTTAAACATAGCTGAAGGATTTTAAACCCTTACAGATTCTTATGCTCAAGTTCCTCCAGTTTTGGTCAATGGGAGTTTATCCATGCTGGTTCCAAATCATTCTCTCTCTTTTTTTTTTTTTTAATATCAGAGGACATGTTTGCTCACCAGTGTGAAAGAGAGAGAGAGGGAGAAAGCATCCCAAAGCAGGGTATAGTCACACCACAGTCCCTTCTCCTCCATTTCTCCATTGTATCAGAATTTAGAAAATGCATGCATACACACTACATGTTTTTCAAGCCACTAGTAATAGGGTTCAAGCTGTGAGCCAAGTGGGATCCAGATTCTTTAACCAATGGTCTACACAGCCAACCCCTAAATCCCTTTGATACAACCTAGTAGTCTTTGATATCTTTTTCATTGTCTGGAGTTATAAGTTATTCCAGCCTTTTTACTTTTCCTGCCCCATGTCTCCAAGATGCTCTTTCCTCTTCATTTGAAAAGATCCAAAATTAATGACAAACTAGATAACAAAGAACTCCTATAGTGACCAGATTGTAGTCTCAAAATAGCATATTTTTCAGTAAGTCACTGTTTCAAGCTTCTTTTAAATAATGCTGGGAAATTATGGTAAACCTCATAAGTGGACACCAACTCTTCCCCTTCCTGTATGCAACATGCCTCTTTGTAATGTGACTTCAACATTTTTTCCATTGAGAGGTGGAATCTATTTCTCTACTCCTTGACTCTGCACTTGGTTGTGGGGCTTAACTTAGTTAACAAACAACAGCAAAGGTGACAAAAACAGAGTTTTGAAAAGCGAATGTGCAATGGAGGTTTACTTACTGTAATGCTAGAAATAAGTCTGGGTCAGCCTCCTGGAGGATAAAAAACACAACAATGGGACCAGCAGTTAGCATAATGGCTATGTTGCTGAACTCCCATGTAGTTGACTGTGGTTCAAGTCCTGGACCTGGTGGCATAAACTCACGCCGGGTGTGTGTGCACGCATGTCCAAGATCCCTAGAGGAAAATGGAGGAGAAGGGATTGCGGTGTGGCCATCCCCCCTGGGGGGTGATTTCTCTCTTTCTGTCTCTCTGTCTCTCTCTGTCTTTCTGGTGAGCACACACACCCTGTAGCAAAAAACTCTCAAAAAAAAAAAAACACACACAACAAAAGCAACACCTCTATCCTTGTGTCAGACATGTCAACTATGCCATTCTACACAATCCAACACCAAACTAGATAGCCTGAACCAGAAGACTCACCCTGCTGAGTCACTAATCATGAGAAATGAAAATATTTGTTGGTTTAAGTCATCATTCTCTGGGGTAGTTTGTTACACAGCAAAAACTGACTGATACAAGTGTGTGTGTGTGTTTAGAAGGCACATGCATTACTGGAGAGAGACAGAAAAAAAAAAATAAAGAGAGAGGGAGAGGAGAAAGCATCCCACACGGGAATCCATTCTCATCCTTCTCTCCCTCCTTTCAGGATTTTGAGTATGTACACACACACAGGCCCAGCATATTTCTAAAGCTGCTGGGTCTGGGACTTGAACCACAGGGTTGTCAATGTGAGAGCTGGCAGCCCTAACCACCAGGCCACAAAGTTGATCCAGATGCAAATAGGTACTTTTGAAGATAAAGTATATCATTTGTTTACATTAATATTTTAAATTAAAACCCAAATCTACAATTTGTTTTTTTTAAGAGAGATTTTCGCTATAGGGTGTGTGCATTCACCAAAGAGACAGAGAGAGACAGAGAGATAGAGACTGAGAAATCACCCCCCCCACCCCCCGGGGGGATGGCCATGCTGCAATCCCTTTTCCTCCATTCTCCTCTTGGGATTTGGGGCACTCATGCACATGCACCTGGCATGAGTTGTTTTGTTTTGTTTTGTTTGTTTGTTTGTTTTTGGAGACGTTTTTGCTACAGGGCACGTGCGCTCACCATAAAAACAGAGACAGAGAGACAGAAAGCAAGAAATCAACCCCTAGAGGGGATGGCCATGCTGCAGTCCCTTCTCCTCCATTCTCCTCTTGAGATCTTGGGCATGCATGTATACGAGCCCAGTGTGAGTTTAAGCCACCCAGTCCAGGACTCAAACATGGTCGACTACATGGGAATCCAGTGACATAGCCATTATGCCAACTGCTAGTCCCGAGTTGTTTTTGTTTTAATTAAGACTTTTTTAAAGAATTATTTTATTTAATTTATTTACTTATTTTAATTTGACCAAAGAGGGACAGAGCGAGAGCTGGAGAGAGTGGGAAAGTGAGAAAGCAAGCTGCTATATCTGGGATTCGAACTGTAGTCAGTCATGTGGGAATCCAGCGCCTTTAACCACCACGCCACCTGCCGGCCCCTCGCCTGGCATGAGTTTTAAGCCGCCAGGACTTGAACTGTAGTCAACTATGTGGAAGTCCAGCAACATAACCATTATGCCATCTCCTAGTCCCAAAATCTGCAGTGTTTTTAAGTCTTTTACTGATCTTTTACTAAAACATCTCTCTCCTTTGTCAAAAATCCTAATTTACAACAAAATTAACATTATGAAGCTGTTTTATTTTAAACTACATATATAAAGATACCAGAACAAGAGCAAATGTGTTAAGCCTTATGTTTGCCTAAAACTGTACCATTTATAGAAGCCTTTGATACACGATTGCATTTATAATAGGTTCCCAGAAGAAAAGGTATTATTAAGTGTCCTTATGGACCTATTCTCAAGAGCAGTGTGATTCTAAAGGATGCTCACTCCTTTCTGAAAATAATGAAGACTTAGGCAATTGGTGCTTTTTGTCTCCAAATCATCACACAGGAGTATGCATGCCAACGTACTACAGGGAGCCTTCTGAAAAATGAAGGAACTGCCGTAGGTTAATAAATGTTCTTTCCAACTGTTATTTGGCTCAGGCCTCCTTATTCTTTCTTGGTTCCACTCCAGAAACTAAATTAAATTAAGAATTTGTAATTTACTTCCACAATGTAGCACATATAATTTGGGAAAGTGGTTGCTAGTACTCTTGGGGGCACATCTAAAGGCAAGGTCCAGGGTTTGGCTGTGGAAGTTAAAGAATCAGCTAGATTTTTCAAAAGTCATTTCAACAATCTTCAGGTATTTCTCCTTCTATTATTATTATTATTTTATTATTTAGACATTCAATCGCTGTACATCATTCCAATTGTAAAGAGACTGTACTCAGCATGATATACGCCTCAGTCCAGCCCAGTTGAGTATACTATACACATCATCATCAACAGGTAATAAACCATTTCTCTGTCCCACAAATGTCTTACCTCTCCGTTTGTTGAAGACAGCCTTACTTTGAGTGAAATTTTTATTTTTTATTTTTTAGAGAGATTTTTGCTATAGGACACATGCGCTTGCCAGAGAGACAGAGACAGAAAGCAAGAAATCATCCTCCAGGGGAGATGGCCATGCTACAATCCCTTCTCCTCCATTCTCCTCCCAAGATCATGGGCACGCACACACACATGCCCAGTGTGAGTTTTAAGTCACCGGGTTCAGGAATTGAACTATAGTCGACTACATGGGAGTCTAGCAACGTAACCATTATGCTATCTGCTAGTCCCTAAATTTTCACTTTCTAGGAAGCTTCATCAAATGTAAGGGTTTGGGGGGGAGGGTTTATTTCTTAAGAAAGACACAGAGAGAGAAACAGGCACCCTCCACAGTGTTCTGCCTTGCCAGCAGCACCCAACTCCTTCCCCTAGCCCTCTCATCAGCCAGGCTCACAGGTAAACTTGCACACCATTGTGCTCAGGTTGACCAGAGATCCAAGCTCAGGTCTTCCACAGGGTTTCAGAATCACAAAGCAATGTCCTATTGCCTGCACCACCATCATTGGCCAAATAGAAGACTTTGAAGCAGAAGTTGAGAATAAATTAAAACACTCCTTCTTCTTTGTCTTTAGATCAATTACAAGGGAAAAAATGCTGACTTTGGAATCATCTCCCTAGTCTGGAAAGAGCTTCAACATTTCTATGTAAGGCAAGAGCAATAAGACGATACACAATGGGTCCCTCCAAAACAGAATGTTTCTCCTGTGAGAAGAGCCTAGGGAAAAGCAAGTTAAACATACTGTCAGAAAGACTTACGTAATAGTTCCACATAGCAACAGTTGTTTTCTCTCTGAGGTTGTTAACTAGATTCTCTAGAGAATCTCCTCTACAACAAAGCTAGTACGAGTAGTTTCATGAGGGAGGACCTATTAAAAATACATATAAACTGAATAATTTTTATTTTATATTTTACTTCTAAAACCTCATAATTAGGAAAGAAACGTATGAAAACACAAAATGATGTTACTTTCTTCCCCTTGTGTTTTTAGTCCTTTAGAAAGTTCAGGACATGAGCTCTGTCATGGTAAAACTTAGGGTCTGTGAAAGAAAGCTTATTTTTGATGTTTTTAAAGGAGGTCATTGTAAATAGTACAATTGAAATTATAAAACAAAATCACATGACCTTGTAAGCATTTATCTTCTAGCTGCTAGCTAAAATAAACAGATGTTATACTAATAAATTACTATACTATGAAAACCTTTTGAATTTACCAAATATATACCTTGTACTAGGACCAGGGTCAGTAAACTATGGCCTACTGGCTAAATTCAGTACACTATGTGGATTTAGGATCTGAAAAAATAACATTCTCTTTACTATTTTAGTTTTTTCATAGTCACATAATTTATTTTCCTTTTTTACGAATTTAAAGACCTTAACATTCTGGCTAACTAACTTTGATATGTAGGATTGTATGGAGGGCTTCAAAAAGTTAATGGAAAAGCAGAATTAAAGTATATATATATATATATATACTCATTAAAGTATATATATATTTTTATATATGTATATGTGTATATATATATATATATATATATATATGTATAGGATTTGCAGTGAGCTTCAGATTCTGTCTAAGAATGGTTTTCACATCTTTGAAATGGTTGAGAAAAAAAATAAAAGAAAATGATATTTCATGGCACATTGAAATGTTACATGAGATTCAAATTCCAGTGTCCATAAAGTTTAATTCGAACTTTACTACAACTGTTCATTTACTTATTGTCTGTCTACCTTCATGCTATGATAGCAGAACTGAATTGTAACAGAGGTCACGAAGCTTACACAGCTGAAGATATTTACTGTCTGCTCCTTTACAGAAAAGTTTCCAGGCCAACCATGTAGTCTAGTGGTTAAGAAGTCAGATCTCATATGGTTAATGACGGTTCGAATCTCGATCCTGGTTGCTTAAGAAGAAATTGCCGCCTGGCTATGTCCCATGGGGGGATATTTTCTCCTGTTCCCTCTCTTGTTTGGTCTATCTCTGGCAAATACATGTACCTTCTATCAATCAAAAAAAGGTCTTCTGGCCCCTGTATTAGGCAGGATGGGGGTGGAATATACATTATGAGTCATAACAGACAAGATCTCTTTCTTACTACCAAGGTACCTCCTCATTTAAATCTCATAATAAGTACAGGGGTGGAGTACACTATCATTATTATACTTACAAGACAACTGAAGTGCATAGCAGTTAAGAATCTTGCCAAAATCCGTACCCAACACTGAAGAAACAGGATTCATAGTTCAGACCAAATCCCATGGATAATTCTAATTCCTTTTTTTTTTTTTTTTTTTTTTTTTGAGAGAGAGAGAGGTTTTTGCTATAGGGCGTGTGTGCTTGCCAGAAAGACAGAGAGAGACAGAAACTGATAAATCACCCCCCGGGGGACCGGGGGATGGCCACACCACAATCCCTTCTCCTCCATTCTCCTCTCAGAATCTTGGACACACATGCACATGTGCCCAGCACAAGTTTAAGCCACTGGGTCTGGGACTCGAACTGTGAACCGTGGTTGACTACCTGGGAATCCAGTGACATAGTCATTATGTCAACTGCTGGTCCCTCCCATGGATAATTCTAGTCTCCTACCCTTACTGGTCTATATATTCACTGGATTCCCCTATGGCTGACTGTGGTTCAAGTCCCAGACCTGGCAGTTTGCTTTCTCACTTTCTTGCTCTCTCTCTCTCTCTCATGCACATGCGCTATAGCAAATTAAAAAATAATAATAATGATAAATAAAAATTTAATAAAGAATTCATTAAAAATAAATAAATTCCCATTTCAACAACTAGACACCTGTCTTCCACATATGTCATCCATTTATTTAATTGTTTGATTCCAGTATACATGGATAGCAGTGTCAGAATCCCCATACTTCCAAGAGAAAAAAATGTTGTCAACTAGAGCACAGTACTATGTGCAGTTTCTTCTGCCTTTAGTCTTACAGACACCATTTATTTCCAAAATTATTGAGGTCAGCTACTTCTCCTCTTCTTCCTTCAGTAGGATTGTTTCATATGTTTGTAATACAGTTAAATTCTCCTGTCACAGTCAAATTTTTTTCCTAGCAGTCTATGACCTCCCAAAATATTTTTTTTAATTCACATAATCAGAATTCACTGTGGGTTGAAGGGTTCTAGAAGTTTCGATGGTTGCATGGTGTCATGTATTCACCATTACAATATCATAAAAATAACTTCACTGCTCTAAAAATCCCATGTTCCACTTATTTATCCCTCCCTTCATCTGAATCCTTCACAACTGTCGACCAGTTTACCACTCTCTCTCTACTTTTGCTTTTTTCACAATGTCACAGTTGGAATCAAACAGCGGAGTTTTGAAATTAGTGACCAACTTGTCCGGAGTAATAAAGTTCTCATGGACTAGTAAAGGAATTGCTTTTCACTAACATATAATGACAAAATGTAGCCCAATATATGTAACCAGGTTTGAAACTGTATGAAAGCAATTTGTTTATCAACATATATGTAAAATTTTTTGTAAATTTATTGGTTTATAGGATTTTTCCTTCTCTCCTCTCCCGCACTGATGGGTGACTATGTGCCTACAAAATGCTCCTATCGTTTCTCTCATGCATAACCAATGTTATATATCACTTCCTGTTCTAGTCCATTCTATTGCCAACAACAGAAAATACCTGGGTCGGCCCCATAGTGCAGTGGCTGAGTGCTGTGCATAATGAGCTAGATCCCACATGGATGACCATGGTTCAAATCTCAGCCCCATCAGCTTGAAAAGTATGCCAGGCATATGCGCATGTGTGCCCAGAGTCCTGATGGAACGGAGCAACAGAAAAAGGGGGATTCTGACGTGCCATGCCCTTTCTCTCTTTCTCAAGCACATATACTCTCTGTCAATTAAAAAAGGAAAAATAAAATACCTGACTCTAAGTGATCTAAAAAAGCAGAGATTTGGGCCAGCAAGTGGCGTGGTGGTTGAGGCACTGGACTTCCACATGGCTGACTGTGGTTTGAGTCCCAGACCTGACAGCTTGCCTTCTCACTTTCTCTCCTCTCTTTCTATGTCTCTCTGGTAGTCTCATTTTAAAATAAATAATAATAATTAAATTAAATAATTCTAAGAAAAAACCCCACAGATTCATTCAACTCATGGTTTAGAAGTTCAAGGCCCAAGAGCCACATCTGATGTGGATCTTTTTCCTCGTGGATTACATGGCAAGACAGAGCAGAGAAGATGTGCATGTGCCTTTGTCACTGTCTCTGTTTCATTCCTTCTTCTTATAAGCCCACCAAAATTCAATCATTAGGGCCCTACCGTGACACCTAAACACTTCCCGAAGACCCCACCTTTTACCATCATAATCAGATGACATTTTCTCTTAATACCGTCACAATACAATCAAGTTCTGAACATGAACTTTTGGAGACCACGTTTAAACCATGGTACCTCCTAATCTCTTTGAAGACACCAACAATAATCTTTTCAATTCCAAGTCTTAGCCAAGTGTCTGAGCTGTATTGGCTACTTCTATTGAAATAATAGGAGCACTCTGGATGTTCATTGGAAGGATGAATGGATGGCCTCAAAGCTAGAAGGAACTTCAGTTACCGGTTAGGACATTTTCATATAAAGAAACCATCATTCCACATCTTATCTGGACTAGCACACATTCTAAGTCCATGTCGTTTCAACTAATATGGCAAATGTTTAAAAATGTGTGACTTCACACGTAGCAACTCCTGCATTTTGCTTTCACTTATTATTTATGGTCTATAATGAACTCAGCAATACACAGTCACATACAACTTGTCCCCTAACCACAAGAAGGCCACCACTGTACCTGTGGTAATTGACTTCTTAGACCACCAATGCTTGGGTTATCAGGTTTCTACAAAGACTGAACAAGTCAGAAAGTTCCTGGAAGAATAAACAGGTTTTTCAAAAAGTGAGAGAATGTAAAATTAGTGATAAAAGAGATATGGCAAATCCTTAAATATTTTTTCTTGATAGAGAGATTTTTGCCATAGGGCACGTGCATTTGCTGGACAGAGAGAGAACGCCAGAAATCACCCCCCCCCAGAGGGATGGCCACATAGCAACCCCTTCTCCTCCAGGTTTCTCTAGGGATTTTGGACATGCACACATACACACCCAGCATGAGTTTTAAGCCACTGGGTCCAGGACTCGAACCACAGTCCAGCAATGTAACCGTTACACCATCTGCTGGTCCCCTTAAAAGTCTTTTCATCAGTGGAAAAGAAGCCTATAGGAGAGGAAGGATGTAGAGGCCAGAGATCAGACGAAGACAAGCTTGCATCTCAGCTGAGCTCTACCACAGTGGAGGGCTCAACCATCTGAGACTCCCATAGTGAGTCCGCAGCCAACCTAGGCAACACAGAGAGATGACTGCTTTGATTCCAGCACACTTCAGAAGCCCTGGAGCGCAGATTCCATTCTAAAGAGGAAGCAAAGAGACACAAATTTCAATGTGCATACAAATCATCTGGAGCCCTTTATATACACTGGTTTGATCAGGGATTTTAATAAAATCTTGATTCTGACAGGGGATCTAACATAGGACTAAGATGTTATACTTCTGAAAAATTCCCAAGTAACGCTGATGCTATTGGTCCAGGGATGACAACCTGAGGAGCAAGATTTTGTTTGACTTAATTTCAATGGAAAATCCTAAGAAATCTTTATGGTTGGCTAAGTTTATCCAAAAAGTGTCTAGATTTAGTTTTCTGGTATCAGGTAAGACTGGTAACTTGAGATAGAAATTAACTTCGGTTTTAGAAAAATCAGTAAGTTATTTTTTTTTTTCATTAAAAGTCACATGTGCTCACCAGAGTGACCGACAGAGAGGGAGAGGGAGAAAACACCCCACAATGGAGAATGGTCATGCCACAATACTTTCTCCTTGATTTCTTCATCCTGTCGGGATTTGGGGCATGCATACACATGTACCTGGCACACTGTCCAAGACACTGAGGGTGGGATTCAAACCACACGGTCAGTCATGTGGGATCTGGCTCCCTCATCCATGAGAGCACAGGGCCAGCCCAAAAAGTTCTGTTTTTATATAGTAAATTTACAACTTGAGAAATCCAGCCTCACTGTTATCCTTTAGTGTTTAATTCAAATACATCTTCTCCTTAACGTCTTTGCAGACAATTCCCTGGCTTGAATTAATTGCCCTTACAAGGCATACCTCATGCTGCTTTTAAAATTTTATTTTGGTAGGTAGTCCAAGCATTCTGTTCATCACAGATATTTACTATCAAGGCAAAGATGGACTAGTTCTTTTTCTGCAAGCACAGTGACTCAAAATACTAGATAATTGCTTTTTGAGTTAAAAGTATTGGGTTTTGGGTTTTTTATTTTTGTCTTTTTTGGGGGGAGAGTTTTTTTGTTTGTTTGTTTGTTTGTTTGTTTGTTGTTGTTTTTTTTTGCTGTAGGGTGTATGTGCTCGTCAGAAAGACAGGGAGAGATAGAGAGACAGAAATTGAGAAATTACCCTCTGGGGGAGTGGCCACGCCACAATCCCTTCTCTATTCTCCTCAGGATCTTGGGCACACATGCACATGTGCCCGGCGTGAGTTTAAGCCACCGGGTCTGGGACTCGAACCGCTGTAGACTACATGGGAGTTCAGCGACATAGCCATTATGCCAATTGCTGGTCCCTAAAAGTATCGGTTTTTAAAATAAATTAACTACAGGATGCAAATAAAATCTCAGAACTTAAATGCATCGTAAACTCAAGCACCTAATACAAAAGCAATCGAAAAGGCAAAACGAAAACACTGACTTGGCTAGGAACTTCTCTAAACCAACAGAAGGAAATATTCTCAGTCTGGGGGAGAAGACTGATTTAGCTGAAACAAGTCCAGAACTCTTCAATTAAGTATTTAACCTTTAAGATAGCTAAAAGACTGTTTCTCTAGTAAATATTAAAGTATGTTGCAAAGACTTTAAAGCTAATAATAGGTTACTTTAAAAATATTATTCTTAAGAAAGCTGCAAAACTTCAGTTTCTTTTGGTAATAGTAGATTGAAGGGCCAGTCAAGAGGCATGGTGGTTAAGGCAGCTGGATGCCACATGATCAACTGCATGGTTGAGAACTGGACTTGGCAGCTTGAAAATCATGATAGGTTCAGGTGCATGCATGCCCAAGATCCCAAGAGGAGAATGGAGATGAAGGGATTGTAGCCTAGTCATTCTCCCAGGAAAGGGAAGGAAGAAATGCTTTCTCATTTTCTCTCTTTCTCTTCATGTCTCTTATGAGTGTACACAGCTTATAACAAATTTTAAAAATTAAAATACATAATAATAAGGTACTGTTATTTCATACCTGAAAGCTAGATTCTACTATAAAATACCAAAATTGAGGGACCAGCAGTTGGTGTAATGACTATGTCGCTGGACTCCCACATAGTCGACCACGGTTCGAGTCCCGGACCCAGTGGCTTAAACTCACGCCAGGCACGTGTGCGTACGTGCCCAGAATCCCGAGAATGGAGGAGAAGGGATTGTGGAGTGATCATCCCCCCTGGGGGGTGATTTCTCGCTTTCTGTCTCTCTGTCTCTCTCTGTCTGTCTGCTGAGCGCACGTGCCCTATAGCAAAAACCTCTCCAAGAAAAAGAAAAAAAAAATACCAAAATTGAATTTAATCAAAAATTATCCTTGAAAATCTCTTAAGACACGAGTTAAATATACATATGAGGAGACTTAAGTTGGCGTAAAAATGGAATTAAAGTACAAGTTTATTTCCATACAAAAGAATTTTGAAATCTATGCATAATTATTTTCATAGTACTTATTTCCATAAGCTTTCTAAAGACCCTGGTATATATTTGTAATGTTTTCTTTTTTGTCAAGTACATACGGTTGGACTCATATCATTTATTTATTTTTTAGATTGATACCTAAATTTTTACTACATTACTCACTGTGCATCTTTACAACATACAAAATGAATTTTCCCAACATGAATACCCTGTATATTATTCTACTTAAAGATATTACTGAGCACATTATCAACAGGTAATTTTCCATTTTTCTGTCTGTTAAATGTTTTGCTTCCCCCCTCTTAAATCCTTCCCTTTTACCCCTCATTGCCTATCATCCTTTCATGATGTCTTTTTTCAATTTTTTTTAAATTTTTGCACCTTGCATTTGTAAAAGCAGATAAAATATTTGATATGTAATTTACAATGTGTTTTACCAGCTCAGCATACAGGAAGTAGATTATATCAAAGTAGTAGACAGTTAGGGGCCTGTGCAAACCCTGCAAAAACGGTTCTTTAGGTATCTGCTAATTAAAAACAAAAACACAACAGTTTGCTGTTTTGAAGTGATACAATTCAAACCACCAGAAAATACAAAGGGCTGCAAAAATTTATACCATTCCAACAACATTTATGCGTCATCAAATAAAAACTTGACTGAAGAGAATATAAATAAAGCCTTTATGTAGGTCTTTCCTACATGCATATTATTCCTCATTAAAGAAAAAATATGTAAAAAGGTCATTGTAATTGCTTTGTTAACATTTATAGAAAATGCCAATTCTCTGGTCACAAACTCTACTTGGTCTCTCCAGTGTTACAAATGTAATTTAAAATACTGTTAATTCTGGGACCAGTAGTTAGCGTAACGGCAATGTCGCTGGACTCCCATGTAGTCAACCACAGTTCAAGTCCTGGACCCGGTGACTTAAACTCACGCTGGGCATGTGGGCATGCGTGCCCAAGATCCCGAGAAGAGATGGAGGAGAAGGGATTGTGACGTAGCCATCCTCCCTGGAGAAAGGGGGCAACTTTTCACTTTCTGTCTCTGTCTCTCTCCGTCTTTCTGGCGAGCGCCCGTGCCCTATAGCAAAAACCTCTCCAAAAAAAAAAAATGTTAATTCTGTAATTCCGTTGATAAAATAATGTGACTTGGGATATGGCAGGTCTTCATGCTGAGGGCAGTGATCCACAGTTTTGTTTTTTCTTTAATTTCCTAGGCATAAACAGCCATCCAGAGGAATAGCACCCTCCACCACTGCTCTGGGCTTGAGGTTCACCATGGATAATCTATACACCTGGCCTTGCAACTCCTGGTCAACTGGAGCCATTGTCTTCTGCCGTCTCATCCACTAGTGCTGTTTCTATCATCCTTCTACAAAGGTCAAGAAGGAGTTCTCAATGCCTTTGTTCTGTTTGGCTGAAGTATGATAATATTTTGCTCCTACAGATGCTGCATACAGTTCTGCTTCGTGAGTGGAAACATGTCTCTCCTTTTCCAAGTCTATTTTATTACCAACTATACATAAACAGATTTCATTTCCCAACATTTTCCATATGTCTTTGACCCATATTTTTACCTTCTGGAAAGAATCATCTATTATATCATAAACTAAAACAGCTCCATTTGAATCTCTGTCGTAAATTGGGCTCAATGCATGGAATCTCTTTTGACCTGTTATATCCCATATGATAAGGTCTACCCTTTTCCCATCGATATTCAACTTCTTTGTTAAGAATGATGCCTGCAGAGGGGTGTTGTGCTCCTCTTTGAACTTGTTCTCTCAGTAAGTGCAGCACCAGCGACGTCATCCCCACGCAGCCTTCCCCCAGCAGCATCCACTGCTTCCTGGGTGCTAGAGCCTGAGCCACCACTAAACTCCCTACACCCTCCTCAGTGCCTTCTGACCAGCAGCCTGCTCTGCCACCACCACACGGTGTGGAACACTGGACAACCATGCCACTCTCTCCTCGGGGTGAGGCTTGGAAGGGCCAAGGGAAAGTACAAGAATGAAGGCCCCCAGCCACCACCATGTCAGGCACTGGAGGAAAGGCAGAAGTGTTCCTTTGCCACTTCCTTCTAATCCGCAATGGCTTTTGTATCTACACTTGCTGTTCATGGTTGTATAGCTTCCAGTCTTTGACTTTCTATCGTAGAGTGCAGACATTCTCTGTATATTAAGAAGGGACATACAATGCCTCTCACAGTCTGTCTTGCTTCACTCAGCATTAAATATCCTATATTATTAGTTTTCCATCAAATGCTACTAAATGGGAAAAAAGTTTAAAGTTTTTCCATTAAAAACTGGAACAAGACAAGGCTACCCACTCACTCCACTCCTTTTCAATATAGTACTGGAAGTTCTAGCCAATGCAATCAGACAAGAGACTAAAATAAAAGGCATTTAAATAGAGAGAGAAGTAAAATTATCTCTATTTGCAGATGACATGATTATATATACATAAAAAATCCAGAAGAATCCACTAAGAAACTCCTGGAAGGGATTCATATCATTTAAATTCATGTGGCATACTAGACCTCTGTAGAATAATGGGAAAAATTAAATGTTAAAAATATATTTTATTGATATCTGTTCATAATTTGTTCTGTTTTTGCTCAATTGGCAGATAGTTGTTACTTTTTTGGCAAGTAAATTGAACAAACAAAAAAGAAAAGCTTTTATTGGTTAAAGAGGACATTCCTCCATTCTCCCAAGTAAAGATCACTCAGTGGGGCATAAAGGATATTAGCTAGCAATAATACTTACATAAATACATGTATTCACATAAGAGGGGGGAAATGATCATTGAAAATCTGGAAACTGTTTTGTTGGCTATGAAAGTCTGCCGTAATTATTACATTCCTTATTTAAAAACAAAACACATACTTAATGATTTAATATCTTCATTGCATCTTTCCTTTCATGGCTGCAGCTGCAGCTTCATCCAGGATTCTGCTTAGACTTCAGAAGAGGCTTGCTTCCAGCGTCCATCATTGAGGTAAAAATGTCTGGTTGGATCCCAGTGAGAGCAGGAAAACTGCCAAGGCCAAATTGGGTTGGCAGATCTAGAAGCTGATCAAAGACAGGTTGATTGTCCACAAGCTCGTGACTGTTGGTTCCCAAATTCCACGCTAGAAATACACCTTGGCTTTCTGGAAGAGCAGGCATATGTGTATAGTTGTAAGTGAAAGGACACAGCAGATGCTGGAATGCTAGAGAAGGTAGCCGGGAGGAGACTGAAGATCCTGTGCTGGCTGCTCAGAGGATACTGTGAATCTACAAGGATTGACCACCACACGTATCACAGCCTGTACTTGAAGGTAAGAGGGGACTGTCCAAAAACAAGCGTATTCTCAAAGAACACATGCATGAGCTGAAGGCAGACCAGAAGTTCCCAACTGCCTAGACTGAGGCCCTCATGTCTAAGGCCATGGAAGCACACAAGCGCAATGCGGAGGCCTCCAGGCCAAGAAGGAGGGGATCCTCCTCGTCCCAAGGACGAAGAGATCAAGAAATATCACCCTGCCCCTGTCCCCACCCTACTCAGCCCTGTTGGCTATGTGTAGTGGCATTGATGATTACAAAGATAATTGTTCAAATAAGTCTCTTTCTATGAGGGGGTAGGAGGATGGACAGGAAGCCTCACCCACGTCAAGAATAATGTTTTGTTCAGCCAGTTGGAAGAGAGGATTCTGGATATTTCTCAGCCCTCTCCATGACACATGCCAGAGCAGTAGTACTCTGCTCAAGGAAGGTGGATCCCGCATGGTGCCCAAAGGTCGAATCCCTGACCAGTAAGGCTGACACGAGCCAACACATGCATAAATGCCCAGAATCAGAAAGGCTGGAGGACTGGACAAAGGAGACTGTGTGTGACCAGATCCTGTAAAGAGTTTTTCTCTGTATCTCTGTGTGTTTGTCTCACTCACACTCACATGCATATACACATGCTCTATCATAAATAAATAATTGAACGTTTGCAAAACAAAGTAACTGTAAATATTTGAGATGACAGATATGCTAATTACCCTGATTGAATCAATACTCAGTGTATTCATGCACTGAAAAATCATACTGTGTCCTATAAAGATGTCTTATTAATAAACATAAATGATTTTTTAAATTTTATTTTGCCTTCAAGATTTCATTTTGTCTACCAGTGAGCATTTAGAAGAGTTGCTCAGTCTACAATTATTACTAAACTGGTGCACCTATCAAATCACAATCAAAAAGATATCTGATTTTGCATGGTGAATAAAGTCAGTTTTTAATTTTTTTTTAGTTTTGCTGTGGGGCACCTGTTAGGCCAAAGGGGGCAGAGCTTGGATATAGGGATTGGACACCATGCCCCAGTTGGCTGACGCAACCTGGATCTAGTCTGTCATCAGACTTGCACTGCACTCAGATCTAACCTGGATGTAGCACACAGCGCTCTACTCTGCATTCGGCACCAGACCCTACATGGCACAATAGTCTACTCTCCCCCAAAACCATTATCATACATGGACTGTTTCTACCTCTAAGACACTCCCTCTCCCTATACCCTTACAAAAATCGCTAAACCTCTCCCTACGGTGCAACTTCTCAGGCTCTCTCTCTCTCTCTCTCTCTCTCTCTGTGTGTGTGTGTGTGTGTGTGTGTGTGTCACACCAGCGAACCTTGCCTGGGAGCTTTTCCAATAAAGGCTCTACATTTCTGTTTTCTTGCTTGGTTAGCCCATTCCTTACATTTGGCACCAAAACCTGGGAGGAGTTTTGTGTCCCACCATCCCTGTGAGGGCCTCTCCTCCCCTAAACCAGGAACCAACCTGTCAACTGCTGACTAACCACCTGCCCTGGCCTCTGAGGGTAAGTCCAGCTGCCCATGGTTTCTGGGACTCAAACCTCAGGTTCTCTGTCCAGAAACATGGCCCAGGGTCCTCTCCAACTCCTGGAGTTCAGGTGATTGTGGAGACATCTCAGTCGCCTGCTTCCCATCCCCTGTTTCACTCCATGAGCACAAAAAGATTTGGGATGCCTCTGCCTTTTCCGCTCACTTGAGTCCTGGACACAGTGGGTAATATCAAGTCTGTCACTGAGCCAAAGATGACCCTGGGCTGCCTGCGCCATAACCTCACCAAATTAGGATTTGCTCAGGATGTCACCACAAGCAGCTGGTAGTCTATTCCACTGTGGCCTGGCCACAATACCTTTTGAAAAATGGGTCCAAATGGCCTCCTTAGGGGACTTCTGATTATAAAACCCTCACTGACTTGGATAACTACTGTCTAAAGGTAGACAAATGGTTGGAGGTTCCATATGTCCAAGCCTTTTGGGACCTGTGCTCCCAGCCATCCCTCTGTACCACTTGCACTACCGCCCAAGTCCTTCTTGCAACCGGAACCCCATAGTGTAAGACCAAACCTCTCCTAGAGACTGATCTCTCTCCTACAGATGAATCACCCAATACTCTTACCTCCCCTCCTTCCTGGTGCCCTCCCAGAGTCCCCCACCATACCCTGGTCCCACTTTGCTACTGCCAGTCCCAGCCCTCCCTACTGCTCCCCCGCCTTCACCGTCAGTGCCTCCTCCTCCTCCATGTCCTTCACTCCCTTCTCCTCCTCACCCGTCTCAAGATAGTTCACATGCCAAGAAAGATTATAAGCCTGAGTAAGATAGCGGAACTCTTTGACAAAAGCCATGGGGTTGGCAGAGAAAGAACTGAGTCTTTTTCCTGTTTGAGATAGATCTTACTTGGCATGACCTCTATGCCATTCTGTCCTCCACCCTCACTACGGATGAGAGAGAGTGAGTCCAGGCTGCAGCCCAAGAACATGCCAACCAAGCCTGCCTTGTCAACCGACTTTACCAGTCAGACAAGCAGCTGTTTCTATTACTGACCCTCCCTGGGACTATCAGGTAGGAAACTCTGGCCCAAAAATCTGAGATTGCATGATTCAGTGCCTCCTGGCTGGAATGCAGGCTGTCTCTAACAAAATTGTCAATTTTGACAAACTCTGGAAAATCACCCAGGGGGCAGATGAAAACCCAGCTGTGTTCCTGAATCGCCTTATGGAGGACTTAACCCTTTATACACATTAGACCCCACTTCACTGGCTGGGGCCATGGTTTTGGCATCTCACTTTATTACCCAGTTAGCTTCTGATATCTGTAAGAAGCTTAAATGGGCAGAGGATGGCCCTCAGACCCCTGTCTGTGATCTTGTGAAAGTGCCATTTAAGGTTTACAATGCCCAGGAGGAAGTGGCTGAGGCTAAACACCAAGCCTGTCTTCATGACAAGGTGGCACTCCAAACCCAGGCCCTGGTAGCAGCCCTGAGGCCGGTGGCCCCACAGGGGCAGAGAATGGGGCTTCCTCATCTAAATCTGTTCTCCCAGGACCATGCTTCAAGTGTGGGAACATGGGCCACTGGGCTCGACAATGTCCTTGCCCCCAACCACCCACCAAGCCATGCCCCAAGTGCAAACAGCCTGGTCATTGGGGAAGTGACTGCCCAATGGCTGACTCATCCCTGGTGCTTCCACGTGGGGGACACGTCAACCAGGCAGAACCCTCTTTAGAGCTGTTGGGGCTAGCTGCTGACCGAAGAGGCCCAGACTCGAAGACCCTCATCACCCGCATCACCCTCATCGAGCCCAGGGTAATGCTACAATAGCAGGTAAGTTCATCTCCTTTCTTGTGGACATGGGGGCTACCTACTCTGTCCTGCCCTCCCATTTGGGGCTACTTTATCCTTCTCAGATCTCAGTGATGGGAATAGATTGCACACCCTCCTGCTCACCTAGGACAGCCACCCTAGCCTTCTATGTAGATATGGATGACCTTTCTCATATGCTGTCATGCCCAGTCCTCCTCCTGGCCAGAGACATCCTTCACCAATTAGTAGCAACTCTCCAACTTCTGGCTGCAGCCCCTGCCACTTGCTTTCTCCTCCCTCTCATCCACTCATCCATTGACTCTGATCTTTCTGACCCTCCCTCCTTTCCTCTCCCACCTGAAGAAGTTAACCCTGTTGTTTGGGACACTTCTGAACTGGTTGTGGCCTCCCATCACACTCCAATTCTTATTCACTTGAAGGACCCCACCAAGTTTCCCTCCTGACCCCAATTCCCTATCTCTGAAACACACCATAAGGGCCTTAAGCCTATTATCACACAACTCCTTACTTGCAGAATCATCATTTCTATAGACTCTTCATGCAACATTCCTATCCTCCCAGTCCGTAAGCCATTGGGGGCCTACCACCTAGTTCAGGATCTCTGCTCATCAATGAGATGGTCATTCCTCTCCATTCAATGATCTCCAACCCATTCACCCTCCTATCCCCATCCCACCAAACACCAATCACTTCACAGTTCTTGACTTCAAGGATGCCTTTTTCACTATCCCCCTCCACCCAGACTCCTACTTCCTGTTTGCTTTCACCTGGGAGAACCCCAATTCACACTCTGCCCAACAGCTTACCTGGACATTCCTCCCCCAGGTAGCTCTTCAGAACTGATGCACCCTAGATCTGCCAATGGCAGAGAAAGGGAGCACCTGTCTGTTCCTCAGGGAGAAATGCTGATGTTATATCAATGAGACAGGGCTGATTGAACAAAACATCAATGTTCTCAACTGTCTAACTGAAGGATTATGGTACCAGCAGCAACAGCCCACTTCTCTTTTCCCAGACTGGTGGCAATCTATCCTGATCTCCTGGATTGCCCTAATTTAGGATCATTAATTCTCATCTGTCTTCTCTTCATGCTTACACCCTGTTACCTCAGGTTCCTCCAAAGCCAAATCCAAGAAATTTATCTGGTGACTGTCAGCCAAATGCTCCTCCATCCCTACCACATAAGTTCCCACCGAGCCCCCAACCCCAACCTCCCCTCTTTGACGATGCCCTGTAACACCAAAATAGTCATGATGTTAGGCCAGAAGCCTGGACAATTTGGATGTAGGGATTGGACACTGCAACCCAGTCAGCTGATGCAGTCTGGATCTCGTCTGTCATCAGACCTGCACTGCACTCGGATCTAATCCAGATGTATCACATGGTGTTGTACTCTGCACACGGCACCAGACCTTATGTGGCATAGCAGTCTGCTTTCCCCCTAAACCATTACCATACATGGGTTTTTTCCTACCTCTAAGACACTCCCCTTCCCTATACCCTTATAAAAATTGCTAAACCCCTCCCTAGGGCATGACTTCTCTGGTTCTCTCTCTCTCTCTCTCTCTCCCTGTCAGACCAGCAAAACTTGTCTAGAAGTGTTACCAATAAAGGCTCTATATTTCTATTTTCTCACATGGTCAGCCCATTCCTTACAATAGCTGCACTGCCCAGAGAAAGAGAGTGAGAAATCATCCCCCAAGGTTAGTGGCCATGCTGCAATCCTTTCTCTGCCATTATCCCCTAGGACTCTGGGCATGCACACATAGGCACCTGGAGTATTTTTCAGCCACCGGGTTCAGCACTCGAACTGTGCAGTCAGCCATGTGGGATTCAGCCACTTTGACCTCCACACCATCAACTGGACCAATAAATCTAGTTTCAATCCACTTTAAAGTACATGTAGAAGTGTAATTGACAAGGAGTAGTAAAAGCATTTTTTCCATACCTCTGAGAATCTGAGACCATTCTGGTTTTTTGACGAGCAAGAGGGAGAAAGCTAGACAGGGAGATAGAAACACAGGGCGTTTTGTTTTGTTTTGTTTTGTTTTGTTTTGTTTTGTTTTGTTTTGTTTGTTTGATAGGGTCTTGCCAAGCCATGATCCTCCTACCTCAGGCCCCTAGCAATCTAGGATAATGGATGCATTCCTGACCTGTTTAGAACAGTCTTAAAAATGAACCTGGGTCTCCCATATGGTTCCAGCCTTGTGTAACAGTGCCTTATCCTTGTGTCACTATAGCTGGGCCAGACCACAGACTACCGAGATGAGGGATGGTCATTCTTTGGCTGCAACCATGTTAGCAGTAGCTTTTTTGTATTACCACCTCAGTCTTTCTAAAATTTCTTGACTACATTCAAAACTGCTTTTTGTCTTGTTCCCCCCCCCCCCCCCACACACCCACACAGGGTGTTTTTTTGTTTTTTGAGAGGTTTTTGCTATAGGGCATGTGCACTCGCCAGACAGACAGAGAGAGACAGAGAGACAGAAAGCAAGAAATCACCCCCCAGGGGGGATGGTCACGCCACAATCCCTTCTCCTCCATTCTCCTCTCGGGATCTTGGGCATGCACGCACTCGTGCCCAGTGTGAGTTCTAAGCCACCGGGTCCAGGACGCAAACCGCAGTCGACTACGTGGGAGTCCAGTGACATAGCCATTACGCTAACTGCTGGACCCCCCCCACACACACAGGTTTTAAAATAGCTGTTCATGCTAGTACTACTTGAAGTTTTCAAATACTGAAAATATCTGTATGTTATTTTTAACAATTTATTCCTGCCTTTCTAATTTAATAATCTCTAAAACAGTTTTTGGAATTTATCACTAATTATTGTGCTAATGTTATTTATGAATACATTTTATTTCTTCAGTATTAGACCATAAGATAATTGATATGTAAGGTCTTATATAGTGATTTACAATAAATGTTCTTTTCTTTCTTAAAAAAATATATTCCAGAATATTTTTAGACATTGCTTAGAAACAACTTTTATAAAATGGTGGTTTCTAAGTTAAAAGATAAATTTTACAATCTTTTTAAAGGAAACATTTTACATTACTTGGAAACCGAAGTACTATGTTATAGGTGATATTAATTCAACATCTTTTAAAATTTATTCTGAGAAACAGAGAGATACAGAGACAGAGAGTTAGGTATCACCAACAATACCTTCATGCTGTGATCCACCCCTTGCTTCAGACAGTGCAGATTATGGGCATGTGCACATGCACCCACCTCCTTAGGGAGGCCTCAGGAAGTGAATCCAAGATCTATCCTATCTGAGTTCAGCTGTGTTACCACTGTGCCACCACCTGATTGTCCTGACCCACAGGACGGTTGAACAGCAACCTGGGGGAGGGAGCGAAGGAAAAGAACAAACTCTCACAGACACACAGAACTCACACAGACACACAGAGTGGAGACAAGATGAAGTGCTGATCAAGTCTCGTTTATTAAGGAAGAATAGCGAGCTTATATACAGGCTAATGGGCATTGATTGGTTGCCTGAAATGTTAGTTGGTCACATGGTTTCTGGGAAATGGTTTGTTCAGTGAGGAAATAGAAACTTAAGGTTTCTAAGATGGCGGATAGCTCTTAAGATGGCTTCCGTATGCAGTGCCCTCCACATGTCCCCCTTTTTTATTTTTTTAAAGAGAGGAGAAAAGCCTGGGGGAATCGTGCCTGTCTTAGGTTGGAGTCGTTTTCAGAGCCACACGTCCATCCTTACCAGTCATTGGAGAATCCCATTGTGATGATGAGTTTCCTGTCTTAGGTGGGAGGACTGTACAGCTGTTAGAGGCTCAGACTCTCTTACCCATCTTTGGCTAACTGATTCAGCGCCTCAGGCAGGGGCACAATTTAGGCTCCGCAGTACTCCATCTCCAGGTTGTGGTAGTGGACTTGGATAGGTTGCATTTTTATGGAATCAATCTGTTGTTTAAGGAATGCCATGAGCTTATTGAAAAGGACAGGCTCCCAAAGAGCAAACAATCAGAAGGCTCAAAAGAGGACCAAGTAAGGGGAGTAAGAATGGGAGAAGTCCATTCCACGCGGTCCATAAGGGATTGTTGGTGAGCTGTTTTCTACGCTCAAGAAGATCTTCTTGTAGTTGGTTGAGCTTGTCACATACTATGCCGGACTTATTGGCATAAAAGAAGCAGTGTTCCTATAAAGCAAGACAGAGACCACCTCCCTGTTCTGCCAAGAGGAGGTCTAACCCACATCTATTTTGGAGTACTACTTCCACAAGGGAGTCTAATTGGCCTTGAACAAAGGTAACAGTGGAAGCCAATTCTTGTACATCAGAGATGAGGCCATCAGTAATTTGTCTGAGGTGTTGTGAATATCCTAATCCAGTGGAGCCAGCAGCTTTAGCTGCAGTGAAGCCTAGGGTGGCAAGAATGGGGAGGAACTGTATAGCATGTTTGGCTCTAGTGCGTTTGGAGGCACCCGGAATGACATCAAAAGTAGGAATGGGAACCGGTTCATCTCCTTTAATAATATCTGTCAGGGATAAGTATGGCAAGGGTACAAGAACCTACCCAGCATTCGGGTAAAAGGGTGTAAGCTAAGTCAGCACCACAAAGATTGTATTATGTGGAGTGCACAAATTAGATGTATAGGAAGTGTGTATCTTATCAGTACAATCGGAGAATGCAATGAAGCCAAGAACAACCTCGTCAGAACAATTAAGGGAAGGGGAATAAAGGCAATTTATGTTCAAGGGGAAGATAGGCTGAACCAAAAAAGGCGAAGTAGGTAAACAGTGTAAAAAATTAACAGGATAAGTTATATTGACTGTTGGGAGGGCTGATGGAGTTTGTGGACCGTGGTGAAGACAGAGCCAGCAGTCCTCGGCAATTTGGGGTTTAGAAACATTGAGTAGGGCAAGAGTAAAATCAAGAAGTAAATGTGCATGTGTGTCAAGAGGGTTGTTTTGATGGCCAGGTAAGGCCAATGGGTGGTAGGGCAATTGGGGATGTAAATGTTGTGTGAGATCTTCTAAGTGTTTTTGTGCCTTGAGTCGTCTAGTCTTATCTTGAGGTCCACCCCCATCAGAGATGTGGGGAGTAGTTAAGTCCCAACAAAGGGCTTTTCCTTGGTTATCAAGTGTACAGGGCTCTTCAAGGCAGCTTGAGATACCTGAAGTTCCTGTCGATCCTGAAAAGGTTTTAATCTGTGTAGCTGTGAAATAAGTTTTATTATTGTGAATGCATGTGGTAGTATGATTGTAGCAAGAGGCATGAAGTGTGGATTTGAATGTTGTACAGGTGCATTGAGGAGGTGTAGAAGAGGAGGAGATAGTGGGTGTATCAATGCAATACCAAGTAGGGAGTATAGGATGTGTGTAGCGGAGATGTATGATGTGTCCAGAGCAAAGATACGCAGTGTATCTGGAGCATGTAACTGTTGAGAGTGGTGTGAAGGAAAGTTGGGTGATCTTACCACTGGAGCATGTACAAGGAATATTTTGTTCAAAGGCGTTTTGAGTCGGGCCAAAGTCAAAACCAGCAGCAATAGTACTGAAGAAGCAAAGCAGGATCAGGTATTTAAGAAGAATCTTCATTTTGTTGATCTGTGGAAGAAGAGAGAGGTATCTCAGGGTTTTTTATCATCCCTGGATGAAGTGTTATTATCATTTGAATCAATTTGTTTGACCAATCTTTCTGGTAGCCAACGAGCAGCATCCATCTTTTGAGAGTAAATGCAGACAGACCTGCCCCAGATGAGGACAGGTTCTGGACCATTCCATGTATTATCCATAGGATCTTTCCACAGAACTGTGACAAATTTTGTTTTAGTAGTTGAATGCTAGAAGTGCTCAGCAGCTGAGCATCCATCTTTATCAAGTGTCAGAAAATTTAGGACAAAAAGTGTGTGTGCTAGAAGGTTGTGTGTATGTGTGTGTGTCTTTGGTTTGTAAAAGTTCTCCCTTTTTCAGTTTGTGGAGAGTATTTTTAAAGGAGAGATGAGCACATTCGACAATGCCTTGTTGGGAGCTAATAACTATCTTAAAGAATTTAAGGGGAATGGCTACTGGAGACGGTAGCCCAGATTGCAGTGCCCCCATTGGAACCATAGTTTTATTAATTGTTCTCAAATCTTGGAGTAGATGCCATTTTCCCAATTTTTTCTTGATAACAAAGATGGGAGTATGTCACGGCGAGGTACTCTCTACGGTATGTCTCAAAACTGTTCCTGTACCAACAATTGAGCAGCCCATAGTTTTTCAGAAGGTAGAGGCCATTGATGAACCCACACCAGTGTATTATCTTTCCATGTGATTCGATCTGCGTGGGGTACAGGAGTGTCAGTGGCTGCTAGGATAAATTTCCCAGTCCGTCTCTATCAAGTTTAGGTTGGGGCTGTAGGGGTTGGGTAATACCCAATTCATTTTTTCCCAAATCTTTTCCTGGTATATAACCTTGAGCCAGTATTTGTGCAGTTACTGTATCTTTTGGGCTGCACATGAGGAGACTCATTTGTGATAATAAGTCTCATCCCCACAAATTGAAAGGAAGGCTTTGTATTACAAAGGGCTGGATATGTCCTTGATTGCCTTCTTTATCTTTCCATAGTAGCACTTTTGAACTTTTTTCAGGGTTTTGACTTTGTCCCATACCCTGTAGGTTAGTTAAGGTCAGAACAAGAGGCCAGGATTGAAGCCAATTTTCTTTTCTAGTAATTGTAACATCAGCTCCAGTGTCTATAAGTCCAGAAAATTGTTTTCCATCCAGCCACAGAGTAAGCATTGGTTTATTCAGAGAAATTTGTTATACCCAATAAGTATCTGAAGAGCCGAAGCCCTTTTCACCTTGTAAAGAGGCTTGGACAGTGTTTTGAGTTGAGAGCAATGGAAGGAGCAGGAGGTGAGCTATGCATTTACCAGAGGGAATGGTTGTGATTAATTTTGGAGAGGAAGCCATAATTTTAATTTCTCCCTCATAATCATTATCTATCACTCCTGGAAAGACTTGAAATCCCTCCATAGTGGCACTACTGAATATTGCAAAGGTATTTGGCAGCAGAGGACCAAAGACTCTGGTAGGTAAAGCCTGAACCCCCATTTCCAGAGTTAATACTGTGTGGGAGGTGGAAGAGAGGTCCAGTCCTGCGCTTCCTGGTGTTGCTCTGGAGAGGTCTGAAATGGATGGTTGTTGCTTGCTGGAACAAACTCTAGTGCCCCAAAAGCTTGTTTGGGCCTGGGGGCTTGGAGTGGCCCCCTGGAATTCTAAGATGGCGGTTGTTTTTTGAAAGGTGGCCATTTTGAATTATTGTACTTGGCAGCCTCTATTTCTAGAGTTTCTTCTTCAGGCAGCCATTTTGGGTTATTGTATTTGGCTGCCTCTGTTTCTAAAGTTTCTTCTTCAGGCAGCCATTTTGGATTATTGTATCTGGCTGCCTTTGTTTCTAAAGTTTCTTTTTCAGAATCAGTTAATTGGTCATCTAAATGAGCTTTAAATTTTGTAAGAGATGGGTATAATTTTTTGTGAGGCTTTTTGAAATTTGTAACTTCCTCATTGACTCTTGGTTTTTTAAGTTGCTTTGGCCTGACATCCGACTGTTTATTAAGATCCGTTACTTCTTCCTCATTGTCTAAAGAAATTAAATCTTCTCCTTTTTTGGTATCAAGGTCTCTTGCAGTCTCTATGACATTTTCACTAATTAGTTCTTGGATTTTTTCTCTTTGCATAAATTGTTCTCCCTCTGTGACAACTGCCACAATTTTGGGGTCTGTTGGTCGGAACCCAATGATTTCATCTATTAGATTCCAATAAGAGAAGGCTATTACTGGGACTTTTTCCAGTCCAAATGTGACATAGTAAGCTTTTAAAGCATCACCTACCTTCTTCCACCGTATCTCATCAATAGTATCTTCTTGGGGAAACCAGGGGCACACCTCTTTTAGAAAATCAAAAAATGAAAGTAATTTTTTAATCTTAATCTTAACTCCACGTGTCTTGAGGGCTTCATTAAGCCCATAACAAATAACTCATGCTTGCTCATTTCTTGTTCCATAACCACCCTTTTTACTTAGTAAGCAACCTTCATTACTTACCGGGACGATTCTCTGCCATCCTCTTCTATCTCCAGCTGGCCAGTCTTGCTTCTTTTTCGGTGCTCTTATGGATCCCTCATACCCAGGTCCCCGTTCAGGCACCACATGTCCTGACCCACAGGACAGTTGAACAGCATCCTGGGGGGAGGGAGTGAAGAAAACGGACAAACTCTCACAAACACACAGAACTCTCACAGACACACAGAGTGGAGACAAGATGAGGTGCTGATCAAGTCTCGTTTATTAAGGAAGAATAGTGAGCTTATATACAGGCTGATGGGCATTGATTGGTTGCCTGAAATGTCAGTTAGTCACATGGTTTCTGGGAAATGGTTTGTTCAGTGAGGAAATAAAAACTTAAGGTTTCTAAGATGGTGGATAGCTCTTAAGATGGCTTCCGTATACAGTGCCCTCCACACCTGGTCCTCAATTCAATGTCTTAATTACTCAAGGCTTTATATATCCCATGTATGTCCATATTGATCACACTTTCATACACAGGAAAACAAATTTAGAAATGTCGATTTTAACATGATATCCAGAGTAACAGTTCCTTAAGTAGAGTGTCAGGGTAAGCCAAAGTGCTATAACAATGAAATCCCAAGATTTGCAGTGGCTCAAGCTCAAAATAGTGAGACTTCTCACTTGTGGAACAGTCCTCGTGGATGGGGTGTGAGTGTTCATCCACCAGGAGATTACTTGGGAATCTGGATTTTTCCATCCTGTGGCTCTTGTTTAGGGTCTCATTGTCTGCAATCAGATGAGAGAAGTAAAAACTGGGGCTACAAGGGCCAGCAAGTGCTGTGGTGGTTAGAGTGCTGGACTCCCACATGACCAGCTGTGGTTTGCTTTTTCTCTTTCCCCCTCTCTGTCTGTCTCTCTCTGATGATGATAGCAAGCTAAAAAATACTACTACTGCTAATAAATAAAAATAAATATATAAATAATTCTTTAAAAAAAAAGAAAGAAAGGAAATGGGGATTTGGAGTACATACTGTTTCTGTAAAGTCACTTCTGCTCTTAAGCCATAAGCTACTCAGTCACACAGTCACATCTAACTCCAAGGAAAACAGAAATGTAGTCTAACTGTGCCAAAAAGAGGGGAAATGATTTATCTATGACTAGCTGGTAGTTTCTGCAACATCTGGTAAGACAATCATGCATAATTGCAGGTATTTCAGAGGCTATTTTCTAGACTTGAAAGTTGTCCAGGTTAGAATTTAGATGAGAATTCAGAAAACACGATTTCAGTCTGGAAGAGTGAGTTTGCTTCCAACGCTGGTAGACTATGGTATGTATGTAGCATGAAGAGACACCGAAACCCAAAACTAAACCTGGCAAAATAACCTTCCTTGGTAACATGGACCAGGAAAGGATGAATGCTCAAGTGCCCAACAGATTCATAGGACATTCAGAACACATGAATGCATTCTCTCCTAGCTTTTAAAATATGACAGAATGACACAGAGACACAAAGACTTTTCCCTCTTGAACTCTATCCAAGCAACCTGAAGTTGGTGCATGATTAATCTGTTTCTTTCTCCCATAAGAAAAGATAAATCTCATAGAAAAAATAAATGGGGCCCACCACAACAGCAACTGGTTCCCATGTGGCCAACTGCATTGTTCCAGTCCTGGATAGGCAGCTCGAAAAACGTTCTGGGCATGTGTGTGTGCCCAAAATCCCAAAAGGAGGGAGAGAGAGAGGAGAAGGGATTGCAACATGACCATTCTCCATAGGAGTTCTCTCTCTCTCTCTCTCTCTCTCTCTCTCTCTCTCTCTCTGGTGAGCTCACACACTCTCTGCAAAAAAATTTTAAAAGAAATAAATTAAAAGAAATACAAAAATGAACCAAGTCAAGCAGTGGTGGGAAAGCCTAGAGTGCTGTATCAAAGCTTTGTCGTGGGGCTTGGAAATCTTTGCATTAAGAGTCACTCACGTACAACCTAATTGTTCCAATTCATTTTCTAAGTACACAGTGAAATAGGAAGAAATGCTCCCCACTATAAATTGTTTGTTTAAAAATTCCCTGAGTCAGAAACTGGTATCTGGACAGGGCTGTAGCTCTCACGCGCAGTGGTATGTGCTGGCTTGGCACACAATTATTCGTTGAGGCATCTGCTATATCCATTGTCAAATGTTTTTAATGGCGCCCTTGCTAAGATCCCCACTACTCATTCTCTCAGACTTAGGTACAGGGACTCCTAACCTCAAAGGAAGGCCTCCTTCAAATCATACCCTGGGCCCAGTCACACTGGTGCAGGCATTAGTACTGCACCCAAACAGGAGACCAGGTGGTAAGAAAAAGAAACAAAATCAGATTTTTTGTTTTTGAGAAAGAAATTTTTGCTATAGGGAGTATGTACTGGCCGGAGAGACAGACAGAAAGCAAGAAATCACTCCTCTGGGGAGATTGGCATGCCACAATCCCTTCTCTCCCTTTCTCCTGTCAGGATTTTGTGCACACATGCACATGTGTCCAACCTGACTTTTAAACCATCGGGTCCAGGACTTGAACAACAGTCAACCACATGGGAGTCCAGTGCCTTAACCACTACACCACCTGCTGGCCCCCAAAGTCAGGTTTTGATAGGATGCTTCTGCTTTGTGAATAAATGCTTTTCCCCACCTGGGTCAGGACTCTGTTTTTCAGAGTTTGGCATGGTTAGGCCACTAATAGTAAAAGGAAAAAAACGTATTTCCTTTGAAAGATACCTTTGAACACTCTAGGATGGCCTACTTCCATAGAGAATTAGTACATAAGATTATAAGGTCTCAAATTCAATGAAGCTCTTATATTTGTTGATTTCTAGAAACTACCAAGTACTTCTACAAATCTAAAATAAGAATTCTTGAACACTTTTGGAAAAAAAAAAAAAGTAAAAAGGAGGGATGGCCCTGTAGCAAAATGATTAAATGTTATGCAGGGGCAGGGGGAGTCAGATCCCACATGGCTGACCACAGTTTGAATCCCCACTCTGTGACTTGAAAAACATGCCCAGCACATGTGTGAATGCCCAGGATGCTGAAGGGATGGAAAAGTGAAGGGGAAAACGGATTGTATCATAACCAGTCCCTATTAGAGGAGGCTTTCTCTCTCTCTCTCTCTTATAAACACACACACACACACACACACACACACACACACACACACACACATATACACACTCACATCCTCTAACCGAAAAAAAGAAAGATAAATTAAAAGGAAAGAAAACATAAATGATGCCAGAATTCTTTACCCCTTATATAAGCAAAACTTTTCAAGAAAAACTTTTCAGGATGGTAGAATACAACTGTGGACTTCATGAAAGTTCCAAGCAGGGGAACCAGCAGTTAGCATAATGGCTATGTTGCTGGACTCCCACGTAGTCGACCGCGGTTCGTGTCCCGGACCCAGTGGCTTAAAACTCACGCCGGGCGCGTGTGTGTGCGTGCCCAAGATCCCGAGAGGAGAATGGAGGAGAAGGGATTGCGGCGTGACCATCCCCCCTGGGGGATGATTTCTCGCTTTCTGTCTCTATGTCTCTCTCTGTCTGTCTGGCGAGCGTACGCGCCCTACAGTGAAAATCTCTCAAAAAAAAAAAAAAAAGTTCCAAGCAGTAAATTATACTCTGTAACTTCCACAGATACTTTTAAAAAGAAGAAAGAAATCAGTCTCTAGAGAACTAAATTTTATAATGATTTTCAGCCTGAAAAAGATTATTTTCATTTCAAGTGGAAATTAATTATTCCACTTGGAATAATTATGAGATCTTTGCTTAAAGAGAATCTTTATCAAATAAAAGTGCTACTTTTATTTCTTAAAGTATTCCTCAATATACTAATTTATAAGATTAGGATCAAAGAAATGCAAATTAGCATACTTGGCATTGGGCTAACAGTTAATAGTCATAAAGCATCTGTAAGAACTTTTCCATACTACAGCTTTTTACTAAGATTTAGAGGATTTTAATACTAGACTATATAATTCATTTGAAGAAACCTATTTAAGCATTAGTGAAATTTACTATTTCTTCTAATATTGATAAGTCCCTAAACAAATTAAGTTCATTTTATGGGCTAGATGAATGTCTTTTCTTGTGACTTTTACCACAGTGCAAAACTTAAATGCAAACATGACATACTTTATACAAGTTTAAATATGTTCTTGGCAAAAAAAAAAAAAAAAAAACAATGATAACTGTAGTTTCCTAAATTTGTTGTATATATTCCTCACACCATCATTTTAAATTATATAAATAAAAGATAGATTAAATTACACTAAAATTGAAAACTATATTGTCATAAAATTGGATCTCGTAATTTCAAACTACTGAAGATCACACGAACCTACAGAATGCTCCAACTACACACTACCCTGGTGATATTTTAGAGAATTTAATTTTTCTGATTAATTATTTTATTTATTGTTATTTGTAATTAATAAGCTAACAAAAGTTGCATGTGTTTATGGTGTATAAAATAATGCTTTGAAATATGCATATACTGTGGAATGGCTAAATTGAATTAATTAATGCATGCATTATCTCACACAGTACTTAACTTTTTTTTTTTTTGCAAGTGAGAAAAAAAAATCTACTCTCTTGGGGTCCTACTTGCATGGTGGTTAAGGTGCTGCATTCCCACATGGTTGATCATGGTTCTACTCCTGGACCTGGTAGCTTGAAAATCATACCAGGCACATGTGTGTGCATGCCCAAAGTCCCTAGAGGAGAATGGAGGGAGAGGGATTGTAAGTGGCTATGTCCACTGGAGAGTGATTTCTCATGCCCTTCTCTGTCTCTGTTACTTCAGCAAGTATAATTGCCCTATAGCAAAAACCTAAAAACAAAACAAAAACACTACTCTCTCAGCAATTTCAAGTATACCATACATTATTCACTATAGTCAGCATGTTGTACAATGGCTTTCTTCTTCGATATTTATTACTTTGTCTATCCTTTGACCAATATCTTCTCCATCCCCCTCACCACTTGCCCTCCTCCCCAGACTCTGGCAGCTACCCCTCTAAATCTGCTTCTGTGAGTTCATCGTTTTTAGAGAATGCAGTATTTGTCTATCTCTGCCTGCCTTATTTCACTTAACATAATGTCTCCAGGTTCATCCACGTTGTCTCAAATAACAAGATTTCCTTCTTTAAAACTGAACAGTATTTTGGTGTGTGTGTGTGTGTGTGTGTGTGTGTACGCGTGCACGTGCGCACTTGTACCATATACATATGCCATGTATATACACCATACATATAAATAGACACACATGCATGCACATGCCACATTTTCTTTATCATTCATCAATTGATGACCACTTAGATTGAGTTCATATCTAGGCTATTATGAATAATGCCACAATGAACGTGGAAGTTTAGATATCTATTAGACATATTGTACTGATTCATTTCCTTAGCATATATACCCAATAGTGAGATTGTTGGATCATATGGTAGTACTGTTTTTAATTTTTGAGGAATCTACATATGATTTTCCATAATGGTTATAGTGATGAATTTCTAATATTGAAAGTAATTTAATATTAATCTAGATTATAAATTTAACTCACTGAGAACTTGAAATTGATTCTAAATTTAGGAAATTATTAAGAAATCACAAGTCAGGGCCAGCAGGTGCCACAGTGGTTAAGGTGATGAACTGTGGTTCAAGTCCCAGATCCAGTGGCTTGAAATTCACACTAGGCACATGTGCGTGTGTGCTACAAATCCCAAGAGAATAATGGAGGAGAAGGGATTGAGGTGTGGCCATCTACCTTGAGGGGTGATTTCTCACTTTCTCTCTCTCTCTGTCTCTTTCTATTTCTCTGGCAAGTACACACTCCCTGCAGCAAAAATCTCTCTCAAAAAGAAAAAGACCAAGAAAAAAGAAATCACAAGTCACCAGATAGTTTTCTAAAGAAGCTAGTATTTTGAATAAAAAAGATAAGTTAAATACATTGTACTTGTCTGAGTGATTTTTAGATAACTGTAAGTTCACATGCTTCTATAAGGAAAAAAAATAGATCTCATGTCCTACTACCTAGTTGTTCCCAGTGGAAACATCTGGTAATGTGTTAGTACAAAATCACCACCAGGGTCTTGACAGTACAGTCAACATACAAAACAGTTTACCACCAGGTTGCATGCACTTTCATAATTATACTTAACCCCAGGCAACTACGACTCTGTTCTTCATTTCTATAAATTTATCACTACATGAATGTTATATAAGTGAAATCAAACAGTATGTAACCTTTTGAGACTCCCTTTTTTCATTTAGCATAATTCTCTGGAGGTTCATCCAGGTTGTTGCCTGTAACAATAATTCATTCCTTTATACTGCTGAGTAAGTATTTCATGGAATAGATGTTTCACAGCATGTCTAACCATTCATCTGCTGAAGGACATCTGGATTGTTTCCAGTTTGAGTTTATTGTGAATCAAGCTCCTATAAATATTCATATATATATATATAGGATGCCTAAAGTTAGACTTGTGTTCATGGAAATGTATATATCAGCTGTGTTTGCTATGAAAATATTTAGATTAATTAAGGTCTTTAGTAATTCAATAAAATGTGGGGAGAAAACAGTATAGAAAGCAAACATAGATACCAGAGACAGTGTGGGAAGAGAGTGTGAGATGGTAGAGGGTAAGAGATAGGGAATCAAGGATAGGGGAGGGACCAGCAGTTGGCGTAATGGCTATGTCGCTGGACTCCCACGTAGTCGACCGTGGTTCGAGTGCCAGACCCAGTGGCTTAAACTCACGCCAGGCGCGTGTGCATATGTGCCCAAGATTCCAAGAGGAGAATGGAGGAGAAGGGATTGCAGCGTGGCCATCCCCTCTGGGGGGTGATTTCTTGCTTTCTATCTCTCTGTCTCTCTCTGTCTGTCTGGCGAGTGCACATGCCCTATAGCAAAAACCTCTCCAAAAAAAAAAGGATGGGGGAAAACATCAAAACATACAGAAAACAAGAAATGGAAAATTATTTGCTGACAATAACATGTTTGTTGATGTGCTTGATTGAGGCAATATACAATGTACTCTGGATGGAAAATCTCATTTTATATGCTGTAATAATGTATAGTGAATGAATGCAAATAAATAAATTTAAATTTAAAAAATAAAATAAAAAAATATTCATATATAATTTTTTGTGTAAACGAACGTTTTCATTTCTAATGACTGTCTAGGAGTGCAATTGTTGGATTGTAGGGTAGTCATATGATAGATACATTCTAAGAAACTGCCAGTTTCCCATAATTTACTGTATCTTTTACATTTCCACCAGCAATATATGAGTGATCTAGTTTTCCCATAACTTCCCTATTAGTTAGAATAGTCACTATTTTCTATTTTAGCCATGCTAATAGATGTGTAATGATGTCTTGTTGTTGTTTAAAGTTTTATTTCCCTAATGGCTAATAATGTTACATCTTTTCAAGTTCTTATTTTCCATCTCTATATCTTCTTTATTTATTTATTTATTTTTATTATCATCATAATCTTCTTTATATTACATTGGATTACATATAACTTTACAGTGTATTACATTGCTTTTTCAAAAGGGAATGCCATGCATGTCAGTCAATACAGAGATATTAATCTCCCCACTTCAACATTCAATATCGTTTCTATGATTTTTCCCAATTATTATTATTATTATTCTAATTATTTTTTAAAACAGTCAATCACTACATCTCCATATCATCTTCAGTGGCATGTCTCTTTACATCTTTTTCTCATGCTTTATTTATTTATTTATTTATTCTTTTTTACTGTTGAACTGTAAGAGTTCTTTATATTTTTTAGATATTATTCCTTTGTAAGACATGTGATTTGCAAATGGTTTTTCCCAGTATATTATTTAATTTCTAATCTTATTACCAGGGTTTCTCACTAATAAAAGTGCAATTTAACAAACTTCTCTTTTAGTGTCAAGTCTGAGAACTTTCTTAACTCTTAATCCTGAAGATTTTCTACTTTTGAAAAAAAAAAAACTTTACAATTTTATGTTTTATGTTAAAGTCTATAATTTCTTTAAGTTTATTTTTGTGTAAGATGTATGAGAATTAGGTCAGAATTTTTGTTTTTGCCTTTGTAAACGTCTTAACTTTTATTTGTATTGACTTATTTTACTGGCCAGAAATTTCAGCAATACGTCAAATAAGAGCAATGATATTACATTCTTGTCATGCTTTTGACCTTAGAACGTATTCCTTTTGATGTCTGTAGAGTCTGTAGTGATAATCTCTGCTTCATGCCTAATGTTTGTAATTATTAATCTTATTGATTTTTTTCAAAAACCAATTTTTTTTGTTTCCTCTTTTTTTATTCTGTTTTGATTTCATGATTTTTTAAAAGAACTATTTTATTTAACTTCATTTATTACTACTTTTTTTCAGTTTGGTCAGACAGAGAAAGAGAAACAGAGGGAAAGCAAGAAAGCAAGTCCAAGCCACAAGGTCCAGGACTTAAACCACAGTTGGCCATGTGGGAGTTCAGCACCTTTAACCACCATGCCAGCTGCGGGCCCCATCAGTTTCATGATTTTTAAATTTAAAAAATTGACATGTAATTGCAGGGTGCAATGTTATTTTTTTCAGTATGTGAATAGGATGTGTAGTGATCAAATCAGGGTAGTTAACATAGTCATCATGTCAGACAGTTGTCATTGCTTTTTACTACAAACATTAAAAATCCTCTTTTAGGGACCAGCAGATGGTGTAATAGTTATATCTCTGGACTCCCACATGGTTGACCACAGTTAGAGTTCCAGACTTGGCAACTTGAAACTCATGCAGGGTGTGTGTACATGCGTGCCCATACTCCAAGAGGAGAATGGAGGAGAAAGGATTGTGGCGTGGCCATCTCCCTTGGAGGGTGATTTCTCACTTTCTGTGTCTTTGTTTGTCTCTCTCTGTCTCTCTGGCAAGCACATGTGCCCTATAGCAAAAATCTCTAAATAAATAAATAAATAAATACATTTTAAATTATTTTAGCTAATTTGAAATATGCAATAAACTATTGCCATAGTTATTCTACTGAACTATGTAATTATCCAATGATAATTTTGTACCCATTAACCAACATCTTTTTGTTCCTCCCATCCCATCCTTTTTAGCCTCTAGTAACCACTCTAGTAACCACTCCTGCTCTATGCTTCTATGAGGTCATCTTTTTTAATTTTTACACATGAATGAAAACATATGTAACTTTTTTGTACCTAGCTTATTTCACTTAGTATATGTCCTCCAGGCTTGTATATGTTGCTTCAAATGACAGAGCTTCACTCTTATTGTTTTCCTTATAATGAGAGGGAGTGAGAAAGAAATTGATATTTTTTACAAGATTTTGCCACATAATTGTCTTCCTTCCCCAGCCTTCCAGTCAGCTAGGACCACGGCTGTGCACCACTGCAACTGGCCTGTTTAGGTTGAAATGAGAACTGATTCTGGTCCTCTCATGCAACCTCAGCTACTACACAATGGCACCTTCCCACTTGCACCATCGTAGCTGGGCCATGAATTTTATTGTTTTTTTTTTTAATTATTTTTAAGGTTTTTGCCATAGGGCATGTGCACTCAGGAGAGACAGAGACAGTGAGAGGGAAAGTGAGAAATCACCCCCAGAGGGGATGGTTATGCAGCAATCTCTCTTCCTCCATTTTCCTCCTTAGAATTTGAGCACACGCACATATATACTCATCATGATTTTCAAGGCTGGGACTTGGACTCAAACCATGGTCAGCAAGGCACGAATCCAGTGCCTTAACCACTGCACCACTGCTGGCCCCATAATTTTTTAAATGGATAGACAACATTCCATTGTGTATATATATCTTATGATTTGTTTATCCATTCATTCACTGAGAGACACTGGTTGTTTCCGTAACTTGCCTAATGTGAATAGTGTTGTAATATATACTGGAATGTAGTATCTCCATGACATACTGGTTTCCTTTCCTTTGTATATATGAGGAACCTTTAAAAAGTTCCTGGAAAATGTGTATTATAAAAAACTATACATGGATTTCTATTTTTTTGCACCAAAATAAACTCATAGTTTAATAAACTCATAGTTTATTTTCCCACAAACTTTTTTAAGTGCCTTTGTATGCCTTATATTGGCTGAGTCATATGGCAGTTTTATTTTTAGCTTTTTGAGAAACTCCTTCCTCTTTTCCAGGTCTGTACTAATTTACATTCTTACAAACAGTGTAAAAACTTCCCTTTTCCCTGTGTCAACAGCATTATTTTTTTGTATTTTTAATTATATTCATTCTAAATGAGATAAAATCTCATGTTGTTTACTTTAAAATATATTTTGGATGTTAATTCCTTGTCAGATATATAACTTGCAAGTATTTCTTCCATTCCATTGGTTGCTTGCACTGTTGTTTCCTTTAATGTGAGAAACTTTTTACTCCATTATACTTTCATTTATCTGTTTTTGAGACCATACTTTTGAGATGGTATCTTAAAAAATAGTATTCAAAAGTATGTCATGAAACATTTCTGTTTTCTTCTAGATGTCTTGTATTTAAGCCTTTAAGTATTTTGAGTAGGTTTTAAGTAGGTAGGAACCATTTCAAATAGTGAAGACCCTTTCATAAATATGTGAATTTAATTTTGAGTTTTCTGTTCTGTTCCATTGGTATGTTTATGCTTCTGTTTTTGTGGCAGTACCATGATATTTGGGTTACTCTAGCTTTATAGCATATTTTGAAATCAGATGGTGTGATGTCTCACTTTTGTCTTTTTGCACAGGGTTTGTGTGTGTGTGTGTGTGTGTGTGTGTGTGTGTGTGTGGCTATTTGGTGTCTTTTGTGGTTCCGTATTAATTTTATTATTATTGTTTCTATTTCTGTGAAGAATGCCATTGGTATTTTTATATAAATTCCATTGAGCTTGTAGATTACTTTCAATAATAGAGACATTTTTAACAATATTGTCCTTTCAATACATGAATATGGGATGTCTTTCCATTTTCTGGTGTCTTCTTTTTCACATCCTTGTGTTGCTTCAATTCATAGTGAAAAGCTTTCAACTTTTTGCATTCAGTATGTTATTAGTTGTGGGTTTGTGATACACAGCCTTTCTTATGTTGAGATATGTGCTTTCTACACCCAGTTTACTGAGAGCCTTAATAATAAAAGATGTCTAATGCTTCTTCATGAGTTATTTAATATGATTGAATGATTCTTATATTTCCTTCTGTTGATGTGATGTATCATGCTCATTGGTTTCCGATGTCAAGCCATCTTTGCATCCCTAAGATAAATGGTGTATAATCTTTTTTTAAGTTATTTTATTTATTTAATTTTACCAGAGAGAGAGAGAAAGAGACAGAGAGAGAGAGAGAGAGAGAGAGATAGAAAGTGGGAAAGCAAGACCCAAGTCTAGGACTCGAATTGCAGTTGACCATGAGGGAGTCCAGAACCCTTAACCTCCATGCCACCTGCTGGCCCCCATGGTGTATAATCTTTATCACGTGCTGTTAAATTTGGTTTGCTAGAACTTTGTTTAGGATTTTTGCATCTAAGTTTACCAGGAATATTGCTCTATAGTTTCTTTTTCATTTTGTTTTTGTCTTTTGTTTTGTTTTGAGGGGCCAGGAGTTATGTGTGTGAGAGTGTGTATGTGTGTGTGTGTGTGTGTGTGTGTGTGTGTGTGTATGAAGGTAATGCTGACTTCATAAAATGATTTTGGGAGAATTCACTCCTTTCACTTGAATATTTCAGAAGCATTTGAGGAAAATCTTTCTTAGTTCTTCTTTAAAAGTTTTGTATAATTCAGCAGTGAAGCCATCTGGTCCTGGGTTTTTCTTTGTTAGGAGATCTTTTATTACAGATTCAACTTGATGCTTGTTATTGGCCTGTTCAGGATTTCTATTTCTTCCTGGTTCAATCTTAGTAGATTGTATGTGTCCAGGAATTCATCCATCTCCTTTAGGTTTTCCAACTTGTTGATGAATAGTTATTTGTAACAGTCTAATGATATTTTGTATTTCTGTGATATCAGTTGTAGTGTCTCCTTTTTTTGTTGTTTCAGATTTTATTTATTTGGGTGTTCTCTCTTTTTCTCTCTCTTTTAATCTAGCTAATAGTTTGTCAATTTTGGTTACTTTTTCAAAAGTTCAACTTTTTATTTTGTTAACCTTGTATACCTTTCAGGAAGGTTTCTATTTCATTTATTTCTGCTGTTATCTTTATTATTTCTTTTAAAATTACTTTTAAAAAATTTGTGGTGGGAGGTAGCTGGTGGCATGGTGGTTGAGGTACTAGACTCCCACATGGCTGACTGCAGTTCAGGTCCTGGATCTGGTGACTCGAAAAGCATGCTAGGCATGTGTGTGTGAATGCCCAAGATCCCAGGAAGAGAATGAAGAAGGGAGTCAGCATGGCCATCCCCCCTGGAGGATGATTTCTCACTTTCCCTCTCACTGTCTCTGTCTCTCTTCAGTAAGTACACATGCCTTATGACAAAATCCTTTAAAAAAGGCAAATTCATTTTAAAAAAAAGTTTCTAGAAGGCATGCATGCTTTCCAGAGACGGCAGAGAGAGAAGGGGAAAGTGAGAAAGCACCCCTGAAGGACTGTGGTCATACCATTTCCTTCTCCTCCATTTCATCGTCCTTTTGGAATTTTGGGCATGCATACACACATGCCCAGCATGTTTCTCAAGCCAGCAGGTCTGGGACTTGAACTGTACTGATGATGGTCATGTGAGATCCAGTTACCTTAACCACCACACCATGAGCTGGTCCCTTCTTACTGTTTTTGATCGTTTGTTCCTGCTTTTCTAGTTTTTTAAGATGCACAGTCATGTTGTTTATTTGAAATCATTCTATAAATTGTCACAGAATATGTGCACTCACCAGGGAAGGAGGGAGAAAGAGAGAGAATGCACCTTCCAATGAGGTGTGTTAGTATTACAATCCTTCCATTCTCCACCTTATAAGGGTTTAGGACATGCACGCATATGATCCCTGCATGTTTTTCAACCTGCCAGGGCTGGAACTTGCACTACAGTTGGGCATGTGAAATCTAGCTCCCAATGCACATAATCACACTATGGAGCCGGTTACTTATTTATTTTTGTTTGTTTGTTTTTTGATGTGAGCATTTATTCCTCTATACTTCCTTTTTAATGCTACATTTGCAGTATCTTATAGATTTTGATGTGTTTCCATTTTCATTTGTTTCAAGAAGTCTTTAAATTTTTTAATTTCTTTATTGACCCAGTAGCCATTCAGGAGCACGTTGTTTAGTTTCCATTTATTTATATAGTTTCCTAAGTTGCTTTTGTTGATTTCTAGTTTTATTTTGTGTGATCACAAGAGACTTGATAGAGATTATTTCTATTTTATTTTCAAATTTTTGAGGCTAAATGTTATCTAACATATGGTCTATCCTGGAGTATGTTCCATATACTGATGAGAAGAATGCGTATTCTGTAATTATTGGATAAAATATTCTGTAAACGTCACAGGTCCATTGCAATTTAAATCTGATGCTTCTTGGTTGACTTTCTGTGTAGGTGACCTGGCTAATGTTAAGTATGGGGTGTTGAAACCCCTGACTATTATTGCATTTGAGTCTATTTCTCCCTTTAAGTGTAGAAATATTTACTTTATGTATCTGGGCACTTAGTGTACATATATTTATATATTTTATATCCTCTTGCTGAATAGATTCTATCACTATATAATGAACCTCTTTGTCTCTTTTTATAGATTTTGACTTGAAGTCAATTTAACCTGATATCGATATAGTACTCCTACTTGCTTTAGCTTTCCATGTGCATAGAATATCTTTTTCCATCCCTTCATTGTCAATCTATTAGATATCTTTACAGATAAGGTGACTTTTTTATAATTAGCACATACCTGCACCTTGCTTTATTTACTTATTTTTTTTGGAGAGGTTTTTGCTATAGGGTGCGTGCGCTTGCCAGAAAGACAGAGCTAGAGAGACAGAAAGCGAGAAATCATGCCCGGGGTGATAGCCATGCCGCAATCCCTTCTCCTCCATTCTTCTCCCGGGATCTTGGGCACACATGCACATGCACCCGGCGTGAGTTTAAGCCACTGGGTCCAGGACTTGAACTGCGGTAGACTACATGGGAGTCCAGCGACATAGTCATTACACTAACTGCTGGTCTGCTGCACCTTGTTTTTTATCCATTCAGGTAGTCTATACATTTTGATTGAGGATTCTATCTAGATTCAAGGTTATGAATAATAGATGTGGATTTTCTCCTGTCATTGCATTGATGGGCTTTGCATTTCCTTTGTTCCTTTCTTCTTTTTTTTATTGTTTATCTTTGTGTTGTGGTGGTGTTCTATGGTAATATGACTTGATTACTTTTTCTCTCTTATTCATGAGTCTGATTTACCAGTGAGTGTCACACATTCACATGATCATGATGCTAGTTATCTTCATTTTGTTTATGAAAGAATGGCTCTCAAGTTTTTTAAGGTTTTTGCCATAGGGAGTATGCACTCATCAGAGAGAGATGCAGAGAGGGAGAGACAAATTGCATTTTATAGGAATGATCATGGTACAATCCCTTCTCCTCCATTCTCCTCTTGGGATTTTTGGGCACACACACACACACACACACACACACACACACAGACACGTACCCCGTGTGATTTTCAAGCTACCAGGTCTAGGACTTAAATTGCAGTCGGTGGGAATCCAATGCCTTAACCACTATGCCACCTGCTGGCCCCCATAAATATTTTTGGATATTATCTGTTGAAGATAACGTCTATAGTATTCTCAACTGGACTGGTGAGAAATGTATACGTGCTGGAATGTTCACTTTGCAAGCTAAGTGACATATGAGATTGAATGTCTAAAAGAAATCGAACTTTTTGCTTGGGCTTGTGGCACCAGCAGGATGGGCAAGTGTCGTGGTCTTCGTACTGCCAGGAAGCTCCGTAGTCACTGATGGGGCCAGAAATGGCATGATAAACAGTATAAGGAAGCCCATTTGGGTACAGCCCTGAAGGTCAGTGCTTTTGGAGGTGCTTCCCATGCTAAGGGAATTGTGCTGGAGAAAGTAGGGGTTGAAGCCAAACAACCGAATTCTGCCAGCAGAAAGCCTGTCAGAGTCCAGACTAATCAAGAATAGCAAGAAGATCACAGCTTTTGTACACAACAGTGGTTGATTGAACTTATTGAGGAAAACGATGAAGTTTTGGTTGCTAGATTTGGCCGAAAAGGTCATACTGTTGGTGACATTTCTGGAGTCCTATTTAAGGTTGTCAAAGTAGTCAATGTGTCTCTCTTGGCTCTATACAAAGGCAACAAGGAAAGACCAAGATCATAAATTTTGATGATGAAAACACAATAGTAATACATTTTCATACGCTTAAAAAAAAAGACATTGAAGTAAATAAATAAATAATATTTTTGAAAAGCCAAACTAGTTATGATAAAATCTTGGTTTTGGTTGTATGGAAAAGACTTTATTTCTTCTCTCATTTAAAGTATAGCTTTTCTGAGTATAGCGTTCTTAGTGGGAAGTTTTATTTGTTTGTTTGCTTTGTTTTCTTTTCTTTCCCAGCACTTTGGATATATTATCCCATTTTCTTCTGGCCTCTAATGCTTCTACAATGAAATCTGCTATTAGTCCAGTGGAGAGTCTTAAATGTGGCTTGGCACTTACATCTTGCTGTTTTTAGGATTCTCTGTCTTTGACTTTTGATAATGTACCAGTAATGTGTCTCAGTGCAGATCTTTTTGGATGGGATCTACTTGGTGTTCTTTGTGTTTTCTGAATCTGAATGTTTGTATTTGTCCCAAGACTTGGGAAATATTCAGCTCTATTTCATGAAATAGGTTTTTTATTACTTTTTGTGTTTCTTCTCTTTCTAAAACTCCCATGATGCTAATATTTTGTGTGTTTAGTGGTGTACCATAGTTCCCATAGGCATTATTTATTCCTTTTTATTCTTTTTTTTTCTTTTCTTTATTTCTTTTCCCCCCTTTGGTGTGACTAGGTTATATCAAGAGATCAAGTTCAGAATTTCTTTCTTTTTTTTCACAAATAGGACCTTATTTGTCACTTTTGAAAGACCAAACTTGGAACAGATTCTGGGGCTGGTGGCTCATATCCATCAGCACATTTAACTTTAGTGCCCATTTCATTCCCAGTAGCCTCACTATGAAGCTCTATGAGTTTTCTCAATTCAAACTTGGACTTCCCCAGCATTTTTACTTTTCTGACGAAGACATCATGGACTGACATCTTTTCCAATGCTGCCTGGAATCAGTTTATTGACTGCTTCTTTCAAATCTCTTGTCTGCACCTCCCAGGTCACAAGTTCTATCATCTTCAGAGTTGGCAGACCTGTTGATGTTGAACATAAGAGATTTTTCACATCTGATTGGTGTATGTTTAGTAAAATCAACACAGAGACAAAGCAAATTACTGTCAGTAGTCTTGACTTCAACATGAACTTCAGTCATGGTCTACCAATTTTTTTTTAAAGAGAGATTTCTTACTATAGGGCACATGTGCTCACAACAGAGACAAAAAATACAGAGAGACAGAAAGAAGAAATCACCCCCCGGGGGATGGCCATGCTGCATTCCTTTCTCTTCCATTCTCCTCTCAGGCTCTTGGGCATGCACACACATACACCCAGCATGAGTTTAAAGTTGCCGGTGCTGGCACTCGAATAAACTGTGGTCGACTACGTGGGAGTCCATCTTTGTAACCATTATGCCATCTGCTGATCCCATGGTTTGCCATTTTTTGGACCATGGAACACATTTTGTCACAGGTAAGATCCATGCTGTGTAAGTCAGGGAATTTTTGCTCCAAACATCCTCAGTAATTAGATCAAAACTCCTATAAGCAACTTTATAATTCTGAAGATCTGCAAGGCTCACTTCAAACACACAGCCCTTAAGGCCATCAGATGCAATTTTGGGTCCTTGAGTTCTGGTGACTAGTGTTTTTCCAATATTTCTTATATTGAACATAGCAGGCGCTTTCACATCATACCAGTCTTAGAAAATGAATTAGTCACTTTCTTCTTGGTCCCCATTTTGCTGCCTTCTGTAAGACACTTACTAACAGATATGGTCCTAATCTGAGAGCTAAGAGATTAAGTTCAGAATTTTTGTCTTCTGCTTGATCTAGCCTGCTATTAATGCTCTCAATTATATTTTAAACTGTATTAGTGGTGGGCATCATGGTGTGTGGTTAAGGGAGCTGGTTAACATGGCTAACCAAATAGTCCAAATCCTAGCCCTGGTGACTTGAAAAACATGCCAGGCATTTATGCATGCATTGCACAAAGTCCTGACAAGACGTAGAAATAAAGAAGGGATTGCAGCATGACCATGCATCATTAAGGGGTGCTTTCTCCCTTTCCCTGTCCCTGTGTTTCTCTGTTTCTCTCTGACAAGCATGCACATACTCTGGCAAACTTAAAAATTAAATTAATTAATTTAATTTAATTTAATAAAAAAAGAGCCAGGCATGGTAATGCCTACCTATAGTCCCAGCTGAAAGGTCGAAGTAGGAGAATTTTAGCATGGCAAGATCTTGTATTTTAAAATAATAAATAAAGAAAGGAACCTCTCCTTCGGGCCCAGCTCCTAGCAAAGCAAGAATCCGTGTGCATCTGAGGTAGGCCCAGCTCTGCCCCATTAGCCAGAAACCCTAAGCCTCTGCCCCAAAGCTCTCTTTCCGGCCCATCTCCTAGCAAAGCAAGCTTCCACACTTTGAGGGTCTAGTCTGGTGTAGCTGCATACTAGTGAAACATCTGAATACTTTTAAGGTCATAGAAAACCTCTACCCCCACTGAACTGCTACAGAAAGGGAGAAACTCATCTTCATAAATCTGAATTCAAATCTCTTTCTGTGGATACCACATTGCAAAACACAGTAATAGAGGCAAAATAGGCATCAAAGTGCCTCACAGTTAAGTGAAGTATATGAGCTTACAGTAGGAGGAATCTCCAACAAATTAGCCAAATGCAAATATACCACTAAATGACTAGAAGTCAGAGAAGAGAGACTGCAAAGTGAGAAACACAGTAGGGAGAAACACGGGCTGTAGTGAGTGCAGCTCATCTCCTCTCACACACCTCTGAATTCTTAATTAAAACTCCTCAACTCAGCCCAGTTTCTTTAGAAACTGTGAGGACTTTGTAATATCCAGTTCCATCTACAAAAGTGCAGGTTGCTTGATGAAGATCAGGGAAACAGAACTGCAAAAATATTGCAGGTTATCTTCTCCTACACACCTCTAACACTCAGAAGGTAGACAGTAACATATAATCCATTAGATGACAGGAAATTGCCAGAGGCACAAGAAATATGGGAAACTAAGAAAATGTCTCTCTCCTTAGAGGAAAGAACAGCCCTTCATCTTCCACAGACAGTACACTGGAACTCGCAGAAATGTCAAGTAAAGATTTTAAGATATGCATAGTGACAAAGCTAATAGAGATGGAAGAGAAGAGAGACAATGAACTCCGGAAGATGTAGGAGAAAAGAGACAATGAGTTCCAGGAGGTGAGAAAGTTATTGGATGATCTGAAAGAGGAAATACATACCATACAAAAAGAATCAAGTGGAATTGTTACAGATGAACGCTGTAATACAAGAAATCAAAACCTCCCTTACAAGTATTAAAAGCAGATTAAATCATGTAGAAGATTGGATCTCTGATGTAGAAGATCTCTGATCTAGAAAGACTGAGAAAATAACCCCAAAAATGAGAATAATATATGAGTAATGCTAGATACCATTAGATACCCAAACATCCAGATAATCACTATCCCAGAAGGTGAAGAAACTAAGGGCATTGATAATCTACTTCATGAAATCCTGGAAGAAATCTTTCCAAACCTAGAAAGGCATTCAAAGATCTAGTCCCAAGACATACAAAGGACCCCAAATAGAATCAACACAAGAAGATCTTCTCCAAGACACATTATAGCCAGATTGACAAATACCACAGACAAAGACAAGATACTAAGATTGGCAAGAGAGAAACGGCAAGTTACCTACAAAGGATATCCCATCAGGCTAACAGCAGACTTCTCATCGGAAACAATGCTAATGAGGAAAGAATGGAAAAATATATTCAAAGTGTTAAGTGACAAACAATTTCAGCCAAGAATATCATATCCAGCAAGAATATCCTTCATATGGGAAGAAAAGCCCGAAACATTCTTAGATAAACAAAACCTAAAAGAATTTATCAACACTGGACCAGCTCTTTGAGAAGTTCTGAAGGGAGTGCTATACCAGAAAAGCTAAAGATAGACAGAAATAAGAGAACAAAAATGACCTAGGGAAAGGCCAACTTAATGGTAGGGACAAGTTTGGAACTATCAATAATAATGTTGAATGTTAACTTCCAGGATTTTAATAGACAGATCAGACCACAGTAACACTGCAAATTCAGCTCTATATTTTGTAGAGCCTGAGATTGCATAAGACTGAACTGGATGAAACAGAATTCTGTGACTTTTGTCTAAAACATTACTGATTTTCTTCTATGCTTTGTCTTCTAGATTTAAGGATTTGGGTTCTCATATGAGTTGTTGATAGGTTCAGCAATTTGTTAATTTTTTTTATTGAAACAGAAACTTTTCTCCCTTCCTGAACCCTTTGCAATTGGAAAATATTTCTGAGCATTCTTATTTTGTGACAGAATGGCTATTTGCATAAATTCAATAATACAATAGTTATCTGTTGCCTTGCATCAGAAGTTGAATTCTTATTAGGCTTTCTGCAAATAAGAGACCAAATTGAGATTAACTAAAAATTTTTTGGCAAATAAATTAGTTTATACCTCTCTTTAGTAAAACAGGGAATGGAGAGAGAAAAAAATGTTTCAGAAGAAAATTACAGTGCACTTGTCACTAGATTCTAGCTTTTTCCATATTTTTATTTAAGATAGTTTGTGAATCAGTAAAATGTGAAAAAAAAAGTTCAGTATGGAAGTGAGGGAGAAGAAAGGAGAAGAAAAAATAAGTAAAAGTATGCTTAATTGACAAAAAAGGAGAAACTATTTGCTGATGATAAGGTATAGAGTAATAACTTTGTCTTGACTGACATACACTGGAAAAAGAAATGTTGTACACTGTAAAGACATGATTAAATGTAAACAAACAAACAAATAAATAAAATTTAAATAAGTAAATAATATATCTCCAGGATATATTATTTTTTCTTTATGACAGCTATTGTTTTGTCAAATTTCTCATTTATATCTTATCTTGAGTTGTTTTACTGATTTTATTGAATTGGTAATCTTTTGGGGGGGGCATCTATTTGGATATCAGTAACATAATTTTTTACTTTCTGGCTTGTAAAGAGAATGTACCCAACATGAAATACATCTCAGACCAGTTCAGTTGAGAACACGATACACGTTATCATCAACAGTCAATAAACCATTTCTATGTCCCACAAATGTCTTGCGTCTTTTTTTTTCTCCCTGATTTCCTTCCCTGTACTCTTCCCTTCTCCCATTCTCCCTCCTTACTGTCTCCAGTGTCTATAACTATTTTCACTGTTTTAATGTCCTCCAATCTTAATCTCTACCATAGAGTGTGGAAAATTGGTATATATTAACTGGAGACATACAATACCTCTCTTTCATAGCTTCACTCATAAATCTTCTATATTTGACCACTTTCTATCAAATGCCAGGGTCTGGTTTTTTATGGCTGAATAGTATTCCATACAGTTAGCTGTGGTATTTCCTTTAATCCTCAACAATTTCTCAATCTCAGTCTTTCCTTGTTCTTCATGATTTTTTGATATCTAAAGAACAAGACTAGTTCCCCCTCTCTCACAGTAGAATGTCCCTTAGTTTGAGTTTGTCTGTTTTCTTACGATTATATTCAAGTTATGCATTTTTGGCAGGAATACCACAGAAGTGATGTTACAAATGCTCATCTATGTTCATGGTTTTCTCTCCCATAATTCAACCAACCATAGATCAATGACATTTGGAAAAAATAATTTTTTGAGAGATTTTTATTATAGGGTGTGTTCACTTGCCACAGAGACAGAGAGACAATGAGAAATTATCACCAGAAGGGATGGCAATGCCTCAGTCCCTTTTTCTCCATTCTCTTCTCAGGATCTTGAGCACATGTGCACACATGCCTAGTGTGAGTTTCAAACCACCAGGTCTTGTACTTGAACTGCAGTGAGCCATGTGGGAGTCCAGCATCTTAACCACATGTCACCTGCTGGCCCCAGGAAATAATTTCAAAATAACAATGTAGCAATTAAAATAATACAAATGGGTAAAAGTATGCTTAACTGACAAAAAATGAGAAACTATTTGCTGATGATTATGTATATAGTAATACCCTTGTCTCAATTGATGATGGTATTTGTGTTGGAAAAAGAAATGTATACTGTAAAGACATGTGATAAAATGTAAATAAATAAGTAAATAATTTAAAAATAATGATAATATAGAGCCAGTCTATAACCTAGTAGTTGAGGGAGCCAGATCCCACACAGCTGGCAGTGGTTCAAATCTCAGTCCTGGTGGATTGTAAATCATGACAGCCACATGTGCATTCATGCCTAAAATCCCAAAAGAATGGGAAAAAAGGAATTATGGTGTGACCAATTGCCACTAAGAAGTGCTTTCTCTTTCTCCCTCTCTCTGTCTCTCTCTCTGGCTAGCCCCATGCCTTCTGTCAATTAATAAATTAAATTAAATAATATAAATTTTAAGACAACACAACAATTACATATTTACATCATAATAGACAGTATAACTAATTTAGAGATGACTTAAAGTATATGGGAGGTCAGGGCTAGCATATGGTGTGGTGGTTAAGTGTTGGACTCCCTCATAGTTGACCATAACTGGAATCCCAGACCAGCAGCTTAAAGATCATGCCAGGTGTGTATGTGTGCATGCCCAGAATCCTGGGAGGAGAATGGAGGAGAAGGGATTGAGTGTGGCCATCTCCTCCAGGGAGTGATTTCTCACTTTCCTCTCTCTATCACTGTCTCTCCTGCAAGTGCACATGTCCTATTGCAAAAACCTAAAATATATATATATATTTTTAAAGTTGTGGGAGGATGGGGCCAGCAGATAATATGGTGGTTGAAGCACTGGGCTCCCACATGGCTGACCATGGTTCGAGTCTGGACCTGGTGGCTTGCTTTCTCACTTTCCCTCTCTCTCTTTCTCCCTCTCTCTCTCTGTTCAAATTAAAAAATAATAATGATAAACAAAATTAAATAATTCTTTTTTAAAAAGTTGTGGAAGGATGTGTGTAAGTTATATGCAAATACCATGCTATTTATATAAAAGATCTAAAAACCTGGGGTTTGGGTATCTGTGGGAATCCTTGAACTAAATCCCTATGGATACTGAAAGACGATTATGTTTTTCCTGGTTCATCATATCAGGAAGCATGAAATGTTTGTTCATCCCATTACTGGTAAGGTTAATTTCAATCAGTTGATTAAGGTCTTCCTGTATTTTAAATACAGAAGACAAAGTGGTTTTTTTTAAAGAATTATTTGTGGAGCTGACAGGTGTCATGGCTGTTGAGGGCACTGGACTCCCACATGGCCGACCTCGGTTTGAGTCCTGGACCTGGCAGCTTGCTTTCTCACCTTTTCTTTCTCTCTTTCTCTCTCTCTCTCTCTCTCTCTCTCTCTCTCTCTCTCTCTTTGTCCCTTTCTGATCAAATTAAAAAATAATATAATAAATAAACAAATGAAGTTAAATAAAAAATTCTTTTAAAAAAAGAATTTATTTAATTTAACCAATTAATTTATCCCTTTCATTTACTATACAGCACATGTTCTCACCAGAGAGAGACAGAGAGAGAAATATAAGAGAGAGAAATGAAAATGCAAGTTGCCAGGTCCAGGACTTGAACTGCACTCAGCCATATGGGAGTTTAGCACCTTAAAGTCACTATGCCCTGCTGGCCCCAAGGACAAAGATCCTTAAAACTTTGGAAAAAGAGTCCCAAAAGCTTCAATTTGTTGTAAATTATTTTAAGTTTCTTTAAATGTCCTAAATCACAACAGGATCATAGAAAAGGTGAGCCAATGTTATTCGTATGGTTACCACCATGAATTTCATTTTTGGTGTACCAGATAAACTTTAGCATTTTCTCTAGTTGCTTTCAAGCTATCCAATAAACATTTGAATTCTTAGTCATTCAACAGAAGAATTCTGTAATTCTACAGGCCAAAGAATACTCTTCACCTTCCCATAATCCTTAGAACTATCAGCATTGGACATTTTTAATGTTCCAGACAGGCCCATGTAGAGACATTTTTTTCTTTTCCTTTTCTTTCTTTTTTCCATGTGTACTTGCTAGGGAGAGACAGAAGAGAAAAAGTGAGAAATCACACCCCGAGGCATGGCTATGCCATGATCCCTTGTCTTTTGTTAGCCTTTGAGCATTTTGGGCACACATGCACACATGCCTAGTGTGTTTTTCAAGCCCTCAGATCTGGGACTCAAATTGTCCAATGAGTCATGTGGAATCCAGCACCTTAACCACCATGCCACCTGGTGACCCCACAGACTTTTTTTTTTAGATTTTTGCCATAATGTACTTACACTCACCAGAGAGAAGTAGAGAGACAGATAGAAGGACAGTAAGAAATCATGCCCCAAGGAGAATGGCCACACCACAGTCTCTTCTCCTCTTAGGATTCTGGGCACACATGTCCACTGTATGATTTTCAAGCTTCTGGCTCCAAGCCTCAAACCTCAGAGTTGGCCATGTGGGATCCAGTCACCTTATCCTCTGTGTCACCTGCTGATCTGGCTCCACAAACTTTTTTTAAAAGTTCATTTCTTCCTTTATGAGAGAGACAGAAATCCTGACAGGGTCTGGTCATGATACAGTCTTCCCCTCAGCCTTCTAGTCAGCTCCCAAGGTTCACCTGCTGTGTTCAGGTTGACCAGAGTCTGAACGCTTGGCCTTCCCATGGGTTCCAACATTGTGCAGCACCACCTTGGTTAGATCCCATGCACCAGCGTTTTATGCAGACCTTGCTCTTGGACTAGAATTACTATAAACTCTGTCCTTTTGTCCACTACATACCTCCTTACTCACTTGCAACCTTTTTTCTTAAGAGGTTTTTGCCACAGGGCACGTGAGCTTAGAGAGAGAGAGTGAGAGGGGAAAGTGAAAAATCACCCCTCAGGAAGAATGACCACGCTGCAATTCTTTCTCTACATTCTCTTCCTGGGCATGCATGCACACACAACCATCATGATTTTATTTTTTATCTTTTTTTTTTTTTTTTCCAGAGAGGATTTTGCTATAGGGCGTGTGTGCTCGCCAGAAATACAGAGAGAGACAGAGACAGAAAGCAAGAAAGCATGGATGGCCATGCCACAATCCCTTCTTCATTCTCCTCTCGGGATCTTGGGTATGCATGCACATGCACCTGGCATGAGTTCAAGCTGCCGGGGCTGGGACTCGAATCACAGTCGACTACATGAGAGTCCAGTGACATAACCATTACACCAACTGCTGGTCCAGCCCATCGTGATTTTCAAGCCTCTGGATCCAGGATTTGAATCACAATCAGCATGTGTGAATCCAGCAGCATAACCACTATGCCATCTGCTGGCCCTGACATTTGTAACATTTTGACTCCATTTTATTTGACATGTTTTTTGGCTCCATCTTTTGTTCCTTGGGGTTGGTATTGTCAGGATCCAAGCCAAAGTGCCTCCTTTCTTTCTTTCTTTCTTTTTTTTAGAGAGAGATTTTTGCTATAAGGTGTGTGCGCTCACTGGAGAGACAGAGAGATAGAGAGACAGAAAGTGAGAAATTACTCCCCTGGGGGGATGGCCTCACCACATTCCCTTCTCTGTTCTCCTCTGAGGGTTTTGGGCACACACACACACTTGTACCCAGTGTGAATTTCAAGCTCTCAGGACTGGGACTCAAACCCAGTCAGCCATGTGGGAGTCCAGTGCCCCAACCACCAGGCCAGCTGTGGTCACTGTTTTCTTGTTTTTTGTTTTTTGGGTTTATTTTGAAGTTTTTAAACTTATTTCATCTATGGATGATGTAGAGAGAAAGTAACAGACAGCATCCCCAACAGGGTCTTGGTGCCATGATCCACCACCAATTTCATTCAGCCTGGATCATAGGCATGTGTGCCTGGCACATTCGGAGAAGTCTCTGGACACGATCTCAGGACCTTCACATGTGGATCAGCCTTGCAGAGCATTGAATTTTTTAGCTGTGGCTCTGTCTGCTCCCATAAAGTATCTCTTTATTGTGAGCTTGTTTATCCACAGGAGGGTAGAATGCAGCGAGCAGGAAACTGAGATGACTATTTTTTTATTCAATGAATAACTTAGCTAAGGACACACAGGTAATCTGTGTCTTCAAATCCAGTGCCCTCAACATTACCTATCCAAGGCTGTCCCAATCCCATCTCCCAGCCTTGGCTAAGGAGCTGAACTACCGCCCTTGCCGTAAGAACTTGATCTAGCCTTCAGATGAAAGCAAGACCTGAGCGCTTCATGGTTTCCTCCTACTGTCCTCAACTACAAGAAGACTAATGCCAGGTGGGACAGTAGACTGCAGCTAATTCTCTCCAGCTTCAAAACAGATCCAGCTGGGAAGTGGCCAGTAGGTGGTGTGGTGGTTAAGGGTGCTGGACTCCCACATGGCCAATCACAGTTTGAGTACTGGACCTGGTGGCTTGCTGTCTCATTTTCTCTTTCTCTCTTTTTCTCACTCTGTCCATCTCTGGTCAAATTAAAACAAATAAATAAATAAATAAATAAATAATAAAGTTAAATAAAAAAAACCAAACAGGGGTCCGGCAGGTGGTGCGGTGGTTAAGGCGGCTGGACTCTCACATGGCTGACAGTGGTCTTAGTCCTGAACCTGGCAGCTTGCTTTTTCACTTTCCTTCTCTCCCTCTGTCTCTCACTGGCCAACTTAAAATAAATAAATAAATAATGACAATGAATAAAAATTAAAAACAAAAAAATAGGCCTACCTGGAAAATCTGCTTCCTGAGCTTTATTCTTCTTGTACCCACTCATCCAGCTCTTCAAAGGTAGTAGTATGGTAGGGCTGGAGACAGAGGGAAGGAGATAATTTAGCAGTTTTTTTTCCTAGTGTCTTGAGGCTGTGGTATCTTTACGGAGTTTCATTAAGGAAGGAAGAGGAAAATGAACTTTGTCAACTGTATAAGCAACTAATTAGTATTAAATCTTGATATAAGATTCTTCAATAGTGGCATAAGAATATGTCCAAAATGAAGTGTTCAGCCCTTCCTGAGCACAACTATTTCACCTCCCATCAAGTCCATTTTTGAGGGGCTTCTCTCCATGTCTGAGTTTTCCAGTTTTCCTCTCTAGAGGTAGTGGTAAGAAGAGGGGACGAGCTAGCTGCATGCCTATTGCAGTGGTACTGTGTTGCTCAAGAGACACTGCAACCCAAATGGCCACTGCAGTTCAAATCCTTGGTCCAGTCAGCCTGAGACTCAAAGGGAAGCACATGAGTGAGCACGAGTTGACCGGCTGAAGCCTGGGGGACGAGGGATCATGCATACAGACCCTGTGGAGAGTGCCTCGCTCTCTCTGTCACTTTCTCATGCGCATTTGTACATGCTCTATCATAAATGGAGAAAAATAAATTTGTAGACAAGTGGAATTAAAGTATGAGTTTATTTATAAAAGAAGAAAAAGGGGGAGAAGGAAGAGGAGACAGAGAAGGAAGAGGAGAAGAATGTGGCGAAGTGGAAGAGCTGGCTCCAACTAGACTCGTTGCCCCAGGAGGGTTTTTACCATGAAGGCAGATGCTTTTGAAGATTTCTCCTCTATGTAATACACAGCTCTGTCATTAACCAAATTGGGCCGATTTGGAACAAAGTCCAATAAGAGTAAAATATCTTCCTGTCTCCAAGTCTTTTTAAAATGCCCTTTATCCAATCCAATAAATCCTTTGATTTCTTCTGGACTTACTGAAGGGGATAAAAGCAACAGAGATAAAGCTTAGGCAGTCATACTGTCATTTATTGTGATATTTGATATCTGAGCTTTTGTGACTCAGTAATAATAATGTGTTGCTGCTGATATTGATTCACCTCTTCAATAAATGAAAATGCCGTATGATTCATTATTTATGTCCCCTTTGTTGAGATTAATATAGGCTCTTAGGCATCCAACCTTGATTTAAGAGTCTTGTAAACTCTCCATAGTTTATAGAAGACCTGGCATATATGAAAATAACTGCATGAAAAAATCAGAATGCCTTTTTAAAATTTTTTACTCTCAATTTGGGACCTGTGACTTAATCTCTATAAAATGGAGATAATAACACCTAATTTCTCAACCTAGGAATCTTCTTTATTTATTTATTTAAAAAATTCTTAGGTTTTTGCCATAGGGTGTGTGTGCTCACCAGAGAGAGACAGAGAGGGGGAAAGTGAAAAATCACCCCCACCAGGGGGATGGCCACACCACAATCCTTTGTTCATTATCCTCTCAGGAATTCAAGCATGTATGCACACATGCCCAGTGTGATTTTCAAGCTGCTAGGTCTGTAACTTGAACCACGATCAGCCATGTGGGAATCCAGTGCCTTAACCACCACATCACCTGCTGGCTCTAAACCTAGGAATCTTAAATGAGCATATGTAGTGACCAGCTTCAACAAACTTTAGTTTATTAAATCATTTTTACTCCTGAACTAAAATGTATACTTATTTGCACGATGCTATGGCCCAAACCGCACCAACAAAAATTCTGAATTATGAGAATTATCAGTATTTCCCTAGCAGTCATCTTTAAGAGATACATAAGTCCATGAAGAAATTACCCAGCTAATCCCAATGATAACTTTCATATTGATTCCATATGCTTCTAAGCAACCACCTTTATTTATTTATTTGATTCCCTTTATAGCAAAACTCCTTAAAGCACTAACTCTAGTCGTTACCTCTTACTCTTCCTTGACATGTATTGTCAGTTTGGAACATTCTTAGTCATGGTCTAGTGAAATGCACTTTCCTTCTCTTTTCTTTCCCTTCTGCATCTGGCCCATGAGAAGGGGCTTCTGATTCAATGATCTTTCTCTAGGTTGAGTGTCTCCATGCTCTGGAATGGGAAGGCGAAGACAGTGGATGTCAAACTCTCAGAGTGTGTGAAAACAGAGATTGCTGGGTCCCACCCTCAGAGGTTCTGAATAAGTGAATCTGAGGCAGGGCTCATGAATTTTCATTTCTAGCAAGTTTCCAGGTGAGACCAATGACACTAGAACACACTCTGAGGACCACTGAAATAGGAGATCAGGACCCTATTACTTTCAAAATAAGCTAAATTTTCCAGCCTAGCCTTATCTTTGCACAGGTGTTACTTTGAAACATCAAAGTTTCAATGATTCTACCATTTTAATTCTGAAACAACTTAGAATCCTGGCAGGAAAGAGAAATGTTATTTATTGAGCCCCTCAATAACCCAACAGATAACATTTATTAGTTGTCACACGTCATTTGGTGGTCCAAGTGCTTTACATGTTTTACCTCATGTAGTCTTCACCAAAACCCCAACATTATCTTACTGTGCTTTCTTTTCTTTTTAAAAAAATAATGTACCAGAAGATGTGCATGCTCATTGAAGAGAGAGAGAGGGAGAGCCCTCCATGCTGTATGGTCACTTTGCAATCCCTTCTCTCTTATTTCTCCTTTTTTTTTTTTTTCCAGGATTTTGGGCATGCACATGTACACATCTAGGGTATTTTTCCAGGCAGCTGGTTCTGGGAATCAAACCATGTAGTTGGCCATGTGGGATCCATCTGCCTTAACCATCATGCTTAAGGTTGGCCCTATCTTGCTTTTCAATAAAGAGAGTTAGCCATGAAAATATTAATTTTTCGGGTCATTCTGTTGTAGAAACAGGATTCAAAACAAAGTGATATGACTTTAGAGCTGTGGCTTTCGCTCCTACATTATGCTGCCTTGTCTGTGCCAAAGTAAAGGCCATCTGAGTTTGATCTATGTTCAGAGAAGCCATGTCTTCCCATCTAATTGTTTATGACCTGTATTTACCTTTAATGATGTGGCATAAACTTCTCTCCCGAGGATATCATGGTCAATCACAGAGATAGCTACAGATGATGCTAATGCCACAGTATTGAGGACAGAAGTCTGACTGCTTTTCCCTGTTTTCCAAGATCCCTTCCAGAGGGCCTGGGATGAGTCATGCCCACAAACATTAACAGACCATCTTTGCCCTTCTGACAACAGGACTCTTACTACATCCTGTTCTTAGGACAATATCTTGTGAGGTATACAAGTCCCCTTATCTCTGTTAAAGTACTCTCTTTCCTGATGCCTTTTCAAAACACAGACCTTCCTTTCCAATTACCAACCTAAGTATTGTAAAACCCACATATGGCCCACAAGCCCCCTGCCTTCCAGATGTCCCACCTTTTTTGGGCAGAGCAATGAAAGAACTCTTTTTACTAAATTCCAAACCTTGTCTCTCACTCTCAAAATCAAATAAAATTAACCCCTATATCTGATCACCTTGAGAAAAGTATGTTTACCTTTCTGTGGGTCAGTCACACATATTTGTGTTTAGAAATAAACTGCATTAACTATTATTTCTGCAGAGTTGGTTATTTCTGTTGATGGTCTAAACTCTGAGGATATTATATTGTTGAACAAAGAAATTAAGACATATATTAGAAAAAAATTTTGTATTTTTAGATTTATCTTATTAAAAAATGTTAATGCATTCATTCTACAATTATTAAACACTACTGGTTGGCATGCAGTTGGGGAATTTTAGTGTACCTAATATATAGCACACTTCTCTTCTCCAGAGTTCAGAACCAGTTGAGAAGTAGATGGGCAGTGTATTAGTTTACTGAGTCTCCTGTAATTGGAAGACACATCAAGAAGCAGGAAAATGTGATAGTTAATATAAACAGATGCACAGATGGAAAGAATGCTGGAACTAGAAGACAAGGGTTTTTTTAAGATTTATTTATGTTAAATTTATTAAAATTTCTTCTTCTTTAATTTTGACAGAGAGAGGCAGACAAAGAGAAAGGAAGAGTGAGAAAGCAAGCCACCAGATTCGGGGACCTGAACTGTGGTCAACCATGCAAGAGTCTAATGCCCTCAACCACCACGCTACCTGCTGGTCCCAGACAAGGATTTTAATATAACAATAGTATATATGTTACGAGCTTAGGGTGGGAGAGAAGGCAACAACATGCACGTAGGTTTTATCCCAGAAGTAGATACTGTAGAAAAGAAGCAAATGGAAATGTTATAACTGAAAATATATATTATTAGTAACTAAGATTTTAGTATCTGGGCTTAACAGAGACAGAGTAGAAGACATGCTCAGTGAACTTGAATACACAGTATCTAAACTAAAATATAAAGAGGAGAATTATTGAAAAAAGTGAACAAAGCTTCTGAGGCCTACTGTTTATAATCAATCTAACATATGTGTAATTGGAGCACAAAAAAAAAAAATGGAGAGAAAGAATAAGGAGTAAGAAATACTTGAAGAGTTAATGACCAAGAATTTTTCCATGATAATGGAAATAAGGACCTCAGTTATATAAAGATTGTGCAGTACAGGGCTGGCAGGTGGCATACTTGTTAAGGTGCTGGACCCCCATATAGCCAACTGTGGTTTAAGTCCCAGACCTAGCAGCTTGCTTTCTTACTTTTCCCTTTCTCTCTCTCGGGTCAAATTAAAAAAAAAAATAGTAAATAAAATGAAATAAATAATTATTTTTTCAATTTTATTTATTTATTTATTTAAAATTTGTTATTATTATTTTTTAATTTGACCAGAGAGAGAAAGGAAAAGTGAGAAAAAATGCTGCCAGGTCCAGGACTCAAACTGGTGTTGACCATGTGAGAATCCAGTGTCTTTATCCACCATGCCATGTGCTGGCCCCAAAATTAAATAAATAATTCTTTAAAAAATATTGTGCAAGTTAAAGTGGCATTTCATATTTCTCACCTCAAAAACAAATATGATCATTTATAGCTTTTAAATAGGCATGTCTAATGGGTAAAGAGAAATATATTAGGTCATTGGGAAAGTTATGATGTATTTTTCTATGCAAAATGGCTCATGACTTTCCTGACAATCCAATATAAAACTATCACATGCAAGCATCTATACTTTTGGTATATTTTAATCTAGAATACAAGTGGTTTTACATTTTATTTCAGAGCTGACAAATATAAGAACAAGTATATTGTCAAGCAACTGAAGGGATGTTTTTTGGGCAATCTAAATAATTTTTTCTTCATCTTTGAATCTGAAGCATGAGTGACTTACTAATTTTATAGGCTTAGGTCATTGGAATGGACTTTTGAAGAGATGACAGTATAAAATAAATGTCTTCAAAGATGTTTAAAAATTGGGTCAACAGCCATAATCTGAACGTGACAAAAGGAAAATACTAGGACTGCACTTTCAGTATGGAGATAAGTAATCTTCCAGACATCATCAAGTGGTACTAAATAACTGAGATAGCAAAGAATCGAGAAGACAATTACATTATGTAATTTTTTAAAAAGAAATTACATAAAAAGAAATTATTTAACTTTATTTATTTATTTAAATTTGACCAGAGAGGGACAGAACAAGAGGTAAAGAAAGAGAGAGGGGAAGTGAGAAAGCAAGCCACCAGGTCCAGGACTTGAATTGCAGTCGACCATGTGGGAGTACAACACCCTTAACAACAGTTAACAAAACTCTGATTCTCACAACCCTGTACGTGATGTAAAGTGTGATCCATGAAGGAGACTTAGCATGTTAGAACACTTGCCCAGGATCTGTTAGCTACACTTCCTGTAAAATATGCAGGACTGGCCAAAGGTATTAACCTCTATGAAAAACACTAGGACTAAAAGGAATGGATGAGGAAAAACAGAACAATGCCTTTGACAATGTGAGGCAGATAGAAGAGAGTATTGACTTACCAGCCCAAGTAGGTCACATCATGAGTTAGTGATGAAAAAGTCAAGACACTACCCATTTTGAACCATGAGCCTGGAGGACATCATGTTAAGTGAAATACGCCAAAAAATAGTTGAAAAAGACAAATACCACGTGTTCTCCTTCATATTTAGAAACTGGAAAAAATGACCTCATCAAAGCAGAGAGATGTAGAATGACCCCTGGACACTGGGAAGGATGGCAGTGGGTGGAAAAGAGATGCTGATTAACTGAAACGAAACTGCAGGTAGATAGATGGAACAATGTCTAGTGTTATAAAATACAGTAGTATATAATGTTACAAATATCTGAGATGCTGGGTTTAATAATTACCCTGATCTAATCATTATGCATTGTATTCATGTACCCAAAAAATCACATTGTAAGAATGTTTTTGTTAATGAAAATTATTAATTAAAAAAAGAGCTGAAGAAAGCATAAATATGGATAAAATAAATTAATGAATTAGAAAACATACAGAAAGAATTTAAAAACTGTCCACTTTTTGAAACAGAAAACACAGAAAAACATTGAAAAAAATCTTGAATTATAAACAGGTTTTACAAGTTGATGAGGGAACAAAAGAAGAAATATTGACAAGTCCAAAATTAGTCTCAACAGGCTCCTTAAGTTTGAAAACATGAACCCAATACTAAAAGGTATTCATTAGCAGAACAATGTTCATGATGCATTATCTGCTTACAAGAAAATTTATGATGCAAAAAAGAAGCCAACCAAGCAAACCTCTGCACACATATTTCTGAAAAGAGTGATATCTCAACAAGAGCCTCAGGCAGATCCTTCAGAAGGTTCTGCAGAAGACATTGTTGACATAGGAGACGACGAAGCCTTGCAAAGTATTGCCCCTGAAGACCATCCAGAGGGATAAGATGTGGAGTTAGAGGACAGTGGTATTGATGATCCTGACCCTGAGTAGGCCTACATTAATGTGTGCATTTGTGTTTTAGTTTTTAACAAAATGTTTAAAAAGCAAAAATAGAAAAAAAATTAAAAATTTTAAAGTAGATAAAGTAGGGCCAGCGGGTGGTGTGGTGGTTAAAGCACTGGACTCCTGCATGGCTGACCATGGTTCAACCCAGCAGCTTGAAATCACACTGGGCACATGTGCATGGGTGCTCAAAATTCCAGGAGAAGAAGGTATTGTGGTGTGACCATCCCCCTGGGGGAGTGATCTCTCACTTTCCCTCTGTCTTTCTCTGTCTCTGTCTTTCTCTAGTGAGTGCATGCATTCTGTGGCAAAAAAACTAAAATAAACAAACAAACAAAAAAGGATAGAAAAAGCTTATAAAATAAAGATATAAAAAGAGAGACCAGCAGAGGTGATGGAAGAGTGGTTATGTCACTGGACTCCCACATAGCTGTTGCTCAAGTCCTGGACCTGGTGGCTTGAAACTCATGCTGGACCTATGTACACGTGTGCTCAAAATCCCAGAGGAGCATGGAGGAGAAGGGATTGTGGCCATCTCCCTGTGGGCTGATTTCTCACTTTCTGTCTCTCAGTCTCTCTGGCAACTGCACACCTCCTCCAAAAAAAAAAGTAAAAGAGAGAACATATATTTTTTAATAATTATTTTATTTGGGACCAGCAGTTAGCGTAATGGCTATGTCGCTGGGCTTCCATGTAATTGACTGCGGTTCAAGTCCCAGACCTGGTGGCTTAAACTCACGCCAGGCAAGTGTGCGTGCATGCCCAAGATCCCGAGAGGAGAATGGAGGAGAAGGGATTGCGG